>NC_141876.1:533980154-534283184 GCF_056163025.1 Triticum urartu
TACTTCCATATTACTTTGCTACTAAATACTTTGTTGCAGATATTAAGTCTTTTAGGTGCGGTTGAGTTGACAACTCAACTGTTAATACTTGAGAATATTCTTTGGCTCCCCTTGTGTTGAATCAATAAATTTGGGTTGAATACTCTACCCTCGAAAACTGTTGCGATCCCCTATACTTGTGGGTTATCAATGAGATACATGGCATTGGTGAAAAGGTCTCCGATGATCTCCTCCCCAGCACCCTCATCGCCGGCCTCAACGAGCAGTTCTCCAACGCGGAGTCCAACCACACGCTCATCCCTGACTCGACCTTCCCTAGGGTCGCTGCATCCTCAAGTTGGAGGAACGCTGCATGAAGAAGATGAAGGTGCGGGCCGCCCCTACCAGTGTGTCTCGGGCTGCCTCACAGTAGCATCCACAGCGCACGCCGCCATGGGCCTTCGGCCACAACCCGTGGACCGGGGTGGCCCATCCATCACTACAAAAAAATACACTTTCATGATGATACGTGTTTGTCACAGTAGGTCGCGTTTTTTGTCATGCATGTACATCCATGACAAATTTATGACAGAATCAAGATAGTCATACCTGTGCTGTCGTAGAAGTGTTCCATGACATTACCAAAATTATCATCACGGAAGTGTCCACTTCCATGACGATAAATCACGCGTCACAGAAGTGCTTTCGTCAAGGGTGACCGACACGTGGCATCCACCGTAACGGAACGCCGTTAAGCTATCGGGTCGGGTTTTGGATCCGATAACCCGTTAACAGCCCTGACCAATGGGGATTTTCCACGTGTAAAATCATCATTGGCTGGAGGAAACACGTGTCGGCTCATCGTCGGGACAAATGTCATCCACTCATTGGACAGAAGGCGCCTATGATACGTTGACACGGGGCACGACCCAACAGAGGCCCATTCCTGTGAAAAGGCCGACCCGTTTGACTTGGTCAAAAGGTGGCGGGTCGGCCCATGGAAAGCCTATTAACGGCCTGCTCGCATATAGCCCATTTACAGCCCGCTAACCCAAGGCCCGTTACGCCCTATCCGAATTAGGCCCAGTAGCGTCATCTGGGCCATCCAATATGATTCCATCCCATTTTCACTTCTGGCCCATGTATGGCCCATGACGTCTTTTGGCCCATATGAGGCCCTATGTAACTCTTGGCCTATTAACGGCCCGTGGTGAAACTGGCCCGTAATGAACAGTGTATCACTTTACACCCATTAACGGCCCGTGGTGAAACTGGCCCGTAATGAACAGTGTATCACTTTATACCCATTAACGGCCCGTTATTCCGTTGGGCCGTCTCCAGCCCATGTTATCTTTCGGCCTTCTCAGAGCCCATTTATTCTTGGGCTCATTTCCAGCATTCGTTTACTTACGGCCCGTTACTGTCATTTTCTTGGAGACCACTTCAGAAGAGCTCAAGAAACAATATCCTGGGTACCCATAATGCTGGCAAGATGCTTAGCAAGCTTATTAACTTTCTCTTGTTTGGCGCTTAAGTCCTCCGGCGCTTGCTGTTGCACCAGAAAGTATGCATCTGAATTCTGCAGGGACTTCCTCAGTCCTTCGGCTTCCTGTCGCATAACATCTGATCGATGTCTTTCAACTTGAAGTTGAGACTCAAGAAGCCGAACTGATTCAGGCAATGAGTTCGAAGAGCTGGTGCCAGCAGTGGTAGCCAGTAACTCGAACACTACATCAAGACAGGACTTTGGGGTTGTCTCAGTGTCTTCAATATAGTTTTTATCAGCTTTCTTGGAGACCAACAGGGATGTCTCACTATCTTGAACCTTATCTGCATTACTTCCTTTACCATTGCATAACAGGGTACTCTTCTCCAATATTTTATCCGCGTTCTAAAAGAGAAACAAACAAACACATCTCAGGTTTACAATGTAGTATATGAAACTCATTTTGGTAAACCAGTTCAGTAGTAAGGTGGACAGGATAACAGCATGAAACAAACATATATCTTTGTAGTATGGTCACTGTATGGTCTATATCATTCTTGTTTACATTGCCAAATCAAGATAGATACAGTTCAAATCATATCTATTTAAGACAAAGCAGCATAGACAGAATATAAGTGTGGGAAACTACACAACAATAACAACACTTGTAATGTGCATGGCATGAGAACATAACTGTTTATTCAATTGAAACTGAAATTAAGATAGAGCAAGTTACAACAGCAAACATCCAAACACGTTGAAGAAACAGGTTTAAAACATACCTGTTGCGCCATTGGAGTTTCAATTGCATCCTTCAAATTTGAAATTAGTTGGTACCAGTAAATACAGTGATGCAAGAGCAAAGTAGTATGAACCATAGCTACGGAACCTAACCTGAGAACAATTCTTCTTCTGCTTTAAGCGTTGACTTCGGGTTCGGAGTGGTGGTCCTCGTGATTTGGGCACTGCAGTTGCCTTACTAACTGCTCGTGTTTGGGTGCTCTGTGGTGGAGACGGTGCTGTGTCAATGGGAACTAGGTGTCTATCTGCTGGGGTTGGGGTTAGAAGGGGTGTAGCTGGTTCTCTGTCCAACTGGGTAGGCGTACAATCTGCATGAGTGTGGGTTATGTGTGGTGGGGCTTGTTCTTGGGCAAGTACAACCATGGTTCTATCTGCATCGACAGGTAGCACGATCCTTTCTGAAGACCATGTTTTTACTCCCACAGATACTACCATCACTCCCTCCAATTGAAATGGCTGATAAACAAGAAAAGTAATTGAATGTACATACATTGTAAGATAGACAGGTGCAATGGATAGCAGGGAAGAAAACAGGGCATGAAATAATTCACATTTATGTTGTCTAAGCAAACAGAATAGCAGGACATAATTTCACATATATGATGGCTAATTAAACAGGATAGCATGACACAATTTCACATGTATGATGGCTAACTAAACATGATAGAATGACATACTTCAAAATATGATGACTATGTAAACAGGATGACATGATATAACTATACGATGTGTCTATTAAAGTGGTTGGCATGCCATAAATCACAAACATGTCGTCGATGGAAACATGATGGCATGATATAATTCACGGATAGAATGACATAATTTAAATATGATGACTAAGTAAACAGGATGAGATGATAGAACTATATTATGTCTTTAGAAAATGGGTTGGCATGCCATAATTCAGATACATGCTATCTATGTAAACATAATGTCATGCCATAATTCAAATATATGATTTATATACTAAGGAAGTGAGCAGTGGGCAATCGCATATATGATGTGTCAACTAAGGAGATGGCATTCAATATTGTGTATATGATGTAAAAACTAAGCATTGCAATACAACATATGCATTATATGAGTAATATAACCCTGCCAAGTTTGAGCATACACCTCAGAGGGATAATAGGAGTGGTCATCTGCCTCCGAATCCTCCTCTGAAGAGCTATCTGTAACCAGCAAGATATCTGCTTCAGTAGGTAGCATTATCTGCTCTGAAGACCTTGTTTTACTCCAGATTTTTCCATCACCAATTCAAATGGCTGATGCATAGGAAGAACAGTTGAATATACAAACATTGTCGACAAAAGCAATGAGAAATACAAAAAAAGGACGGCATGATATAAATCACATATATGACGCTTGCCTAAACAGCATGGCATTGCATAATTCACATACGTAATGCCTTGCAACAAGATAACATTGCATAATTCACATATATAATGTCTTGCAACAAGATGGCATTGCATAATTCACATATATGGTAATTAGACACTAAACAGGTGGCATTCACACAAAGAATGTCTAAACTAAGCAAATGACATAGCAATGCAAGGTACCATACGCACGATATGAGCAACATAACCCTGCCAAGTTAGGGCATGCACCTCGGGGGGGGGGGGGGGATATGACTGGTCATCTGTCTCTGAATCCTCCTCTAAGGAGCTATCGGTAACTAGCAAGACATGCGCTTCGTCAGATAGCATTGTCTGCTCTAGAGACCTTGTTTCCACTCCAGATTTTTCCATGACCGTGCCAAATGGCTGATACACAGGAAGAGTAATTGAATGTACTAAAATTGTTGACAAATTTAACACGTAATAAAAAAATGATGGCATGATATAATTCACATATAAGATTACTCGCTAACCAGGGTGGCATTGCAAAATTCACATATATGATGCCTGGCTAGACAAGATGGCATTGCATGATTCACATATACGATAAAGAAACTAAACAGATGGCATTGACACAAAGCATGTCTAAACTAAGCAGATGACATCTTTAATGTATACAGTAAGCAATGCAAGGCACCATATGCATGATATTACCAACATCAGCATGCCAAGTTAGAGCGAAGATCTCATGGGGTAAATAGGAGTGGTCTTCTCCTTCTGAATCCCCCTCATAACAGTTATCTTCCTCTTGATTACGATCCGAAATGGGTGGAGGGGGGCTGCCTTTGCGCCCACCATGGAACGACGTCTGCATGAAATTTTATTGCCACGCAAGGCTCGTCTCTTTTGCTCTAAATGATCAGTTCCATTGTGTACAATAACTGGCATGCATAGGAATAAAACATAGTGAGATTATGTAAGGAGTGCATGCACAAATCCAGAGTGATGGTAGCAAACTGTGGATAGACCCCAAACCAAGGATAGCAGGCAGATAATAGCTTTAGTTAAAAAATACAGATAATGGCTCCTTTAATGTTTGTTTGCACCCAACATGAAACTCATAGTAGACACCGGAGATTAACCAGATAGTAGACAGATAGTACTGATTGCTGCCCCAATATGTACCCCACAACCATTTAAAACTCAAGTTTCAGCATTAGTTTGGACCTGACTTGGAGTCTAATAGGTGAACACGATGATAATGTAGCATGTCATCATATTAAGCGATGCATAACGTAAGCAGACACGGAAGAGTGCGACCTCTCTTGCGGACCCATGTAGTCCTCAAGGTCATCTGCTCAGTTGATGATGGTAATGCAGTTGCCGTGGCTGCCGGCGGTGGGGAAGAAGATCTGAGGCGGTGAAATACAGTCTGGAGAGTGGATCCCTGCTGTGGTGAACCCTTCCGTCGTTGAAGCAGCTGAGCTGGGGTGGAACACAGCGCCGCAGGAGCAGGACAAACCACACAACGTTTTCTTTGACACATATCTGTAACAGAAGTAATTGAGTAAGGGCTTGTTTGAATTTGAGGATTCTAACAATGTAGGGATAGAAAATAGACAGGAATAGGATAGGAATGCATGTGCAAAATAGAGAATTTAAAAACACAGGATTTCTGCCAATCTGAGTGTTTGATTCACAACAATTGGAAGATCAGAGGATGCAAAAAAGCATGGTGAGATTAAGTCAAACCACAAGAAAATGTACGGTTATAATGCTATTATGCTACTATCTCTTAGTCTTGTGCTTGATGAATAGGAATATGAAAAGGAGGAGAAGTGGAAATTAGAATTCCTACGGTTTTTCTTTCAAGGAGACACTAAAGGAACAAATCCTACAGTTTTTCTTTGCTCCATTCCTTTGCACCAAATTCATGAGAAGTAGTACCATAGGAAACTTTCCAATTCCGATGTTTTTCATTCACTTTTCCTTTCAAGCACTGGCGATTCTAGTAGGCAGGCTTGAGCAAGGAAAATCCTACACTAAAAATGCTTTTGTGCTACTTCTATTACTTTGGACCCAGGCCACTGCCATACTAGCTCAACTCCCAAGCCCATCGATAAATGCACAGCTCAAACGCGTAGAGATTGATAATGATGGCGTTCAAGAGAGTCCATCATGGATAGCTAAGTTGCCTGGTACCTCATTGCTTGTCATATAGTAGGATAAAATAATCATATTTCCCGTTACTACGAGTGCTCAGTGGACAATATATATAACATGTAGAGTAAAAAGAGATGCAACAAGTGTACAACCTCTTTGGCGAAGCCATGTCGATCTCAGCGTGATTGGGTTGGCTGGTGAGGTTGCTCCGGCTAACTTGGCTGTCGGAGGAGGGGAAGAAGATCTTAGGCGTCTGGAGATGGAGCCCGAGGTACTGCTCCGCTGTTATGGAGGGTTTTGTCGTTGGAGCAGCTCCGGTGAGTTGTACGGCGCCGAGGCTGAAGCAGGACAAGAGAGACAACGAACAACGTTAACCTGAGTGGAATTCTAATAGCATCTCCAATACATGATGTAAAATACATAACCACAAAGTGCTAGATGTAAAATACATCATCCGCTCATCTCTGAACTGAACTGTCGAAACTGAATTTAATTGTCGAAACTGAACGTAACTGTTGAAACTGAACTTAACTGTCGAAACTGAATTTTGGTGTCGAAACTAAATTTTGCTGTCGAAAATGAATGCACTAGCAAGGTGAGGCTACACGTCGGTCGACTGACTTTTTCATCTCTGGTCAGTCGATTTTGCAACTGTTGGATATGAAATCAAGGGCCTTTGGTTCATCTTCAACCTCCACCCCCTGAGCCAGCCAAACAGTAGCCCCCCGCCGCCCGCGGCCGGTGGTGCGCCACCCGCCCGCCCTGAAAACACTCCCCACCGCCGGTCCGCCGCCACCCCGGCCATCCCTCTAGGCCCCCCCTGCCGAGCTTTTTCTTCGGCGATCCCCGCGCCATCGCCCCGCCAATGCCCCGCCACCGCCGGCGACCACCGCCCCCATCCTGAACCCTAAGATAGATAGTGGGGTACCTCTCCGGCGAGCCCCCCTCCCCGCTGCGGCTGGTTCTTCCTTCACCCCGGCGGCATCGGAGTGAAGTGTAGCAAAATTGGAGCAGCGTCGCAAGCAAGAGCAAGAGCGAGAGCAGTAGCGCGAGCAAGAGCAATAGCAAGAGCAGACCAGTCAGGGGACCGAGAGCAAGAGCAGAGCAGCAACGCGAGCGAGAGCTAAAGCAGCAGCAGGTCCTACTGATGTGGACGTCGCCGCCGAGGGAGCAACGCCGTGGAGGAAGTGGCTGGCGACGCCGCCGTGGATGGAGCCGCGCCGTGTCTGCTCGGGACCGAGCGCCGGCAGCACCATGAAATCGAATCAAGAAGAAAATGTGGCGATTAGTGTACAACCTCTTTGGTGGCGCCGATTAGGCCGCAACTTCATCTGAGGAAACGGTGATGATGATGCTCTTTTGGTGGTGCAGGTGAAGACGGCGGTGTGGGAATGGAGGTGGCGTGAAAGACGAGGGGAACATCGAGGCAGCTCCTTGGAGGTGGAGGACGGGGTGGCTGAGCCGGCGGGACGATGAGATCGACGACGGATCCTCATCCGGTACGGTGGATGAGGGACGTCGAGGTGTTGCTGTGGACGATGTCATTGGGAAGAGGCTCCGGCTGGGTGGCGGACAGAGCAGGGTGTGGGGTTTCGTCGCGGGTTTTTGCGGCCTCGGTGTACGAATGGGTGGGCGGATGGGATGGCAGTGGGGAACCATGGCTTAGAGACGCGCTTGTCCGAAATGTGGGGTAAGTTACGAAAGTACCACCACCGATTTGAGGCGGTTCTTTCGGTTCAGGGGTACCACGGGCATTTCGCGTGTCGAGATTTCACAGGAGGTGGGAGTTTTCGCGCGTGTTGTAATTTTGGAATAGCAAGGCGCGGGTTGAGATGGAGGGAGTTGTCGGAGCACAACGAGACAAAGATATATCTTAAATATTTCGGGCTAAGAAGGCGCGGGTTGAAGAGGTGGGAGTTTCGCAGCACGATAGACAGAGACGCTGGCTTGAATTTTCGGCATAACAAGGCGCGACTTGAAATTTCGGAAGAACAAGCTTAACGTGTACCCCAAAAAAAGACAATTTGCACCTCAACACGCACAACACACACACAAACACCATTTAGACTAGAGTAAGGTACACATGCATTGCACGCATGAGATTTGGCAACCAAATTATGAATAAATACCACATTATAGCATGCAAGCTTTGAGTCATATATGCATGATGTAGATGTTCATTTAATTCTTAGAGTCCATTTCATTCAAAATCATCTAGTTTTTATAAGAAAGCTAATCTATTTTAAGATTCATGGAATTGTGCGTCATAAGACATAAAGTAAAAACAAATAATGGCAAATCATGTAGAAAAACATTTGGGCAATTCTGATACGGAAGATTCTAGAACAAATAAGAAGTGCTTGTGTTTTGATGTTTGTGCATTATGCTTAAGTTCAACCATGGAGTCTTCTAGATTATACATGTGGCGAAATCTGGTGGAATCTAGATGATATCCAACGGCCAGTAGTGCTCAAATTTGCCATCTTTGGACCATCGGATTCGCCTCATCCAACGACCATCTTTCAAAAGTTAACCGCACACAATATAAAAAAATATAAAATATAATATATATAGGGGTATAGATATCGATATGTGATGCAAATGCCGCCCATCATCTCCAATTAGAATAGTGCGTCCATGCACGGATGCGACGTGGCCAAATGATGTCTGCCATCCATATCTCAAATTCAAATTAGTCTAACCTTGTTCAATGTGTATACATTACAACATGCTTGTTTCCGAACCACACCGCGCAGATCTCCGTTATATTCATGCATGCATGGGTTTCAAACATATAGATCTCTTATTCAAATATTTGAATTCAACTTTACAATGATTGTGACCTCACCTATTCAGCTATTCTTTTACACCCACACAGTAGTCTTCTCTTTATAATTGTACCACTAACTTTCTCTCATGCATTCATGCACACACACTACCAGTCGGCATTATCCATCGCACGCATGCAATCTTTTTCTTCAGGTCGGTCTCCCATGAAGGCACACACCAACACACATCCCCCTCTCCATCATATCGGGCATTCTTTATCTCTCACGCGTGCATGCGCAACGATCGATGTTCCTCTATGTATGTGTGTATATAGCTAGGTCTTTCATAGTTTTCCACACAAACCGATCAATCGATATATCCAGTGAGGTCTCATCCTCTTACCCACGTCCACATCGATCAATCTATACCTCTCTATATAGGATTAACATATATAGCTAATACACCCACATTAATTATGTATCCAACATCCCCCTCTCATCATCCATGCCTTCCGCTTCATCTCTCAGACGCGTGCACAATGGCGAAGACAGGGGCAGTAAGGGCCCTGCCCCCCTCCCCCTAACATCACTATATATCAAGGCTAATATGAATGTGATCATTAGACAATTGCTGCTAAAAATGGTTTAAGTTCATGAATTGACCCTCCTCGTAAAGGATTAGCAATGCTTGGCCCCCTAGCTCATTTATTTTTCATGGCTCCGCCACTGCGCGCATCAGCGCACGTGTCGCCCCCTCTCTCTAAATATCGATCTCGCACTTGTGCATTCCTTCATAGTCTCCCTCCACTCGGCCCCTCGCACCATCTTATAGCCCCCACCGGATTTTACCACATGTACAATCTAGCAGACTCCATGATTGAACTTAAGCATAATGCACAAACCTCAAAACAACAGTGGTTCTCTTTTGTTCTAGAATCTTCCGTATCATAACTGCCCAAACTTTTTTCTAGTTGAATTGCCATTATTAGTTTTTACTTTATGCTTTACAACGCACAATTCCATGAATCATAAAATAGATTAAGGGCTTCTTTGATTCAAAGGATTCTCAAAGGAATTTTGGAGGATTCTAATCATTAGGAATTTTTCCTATCTTGGTTGTTTGATTCGTATGATTGTAAACCATAGGAATTTTTCCATGTGATTCATTTGCACTAGATTTCATAGGAAACATCCCATCCACTCAAACCTCTTTGAAAGAATTCTGCGTTTTTTCTATGCACAATCAAACACTCGTACAATCCTGTAGGATTCAAGACGACATTCCACTATAATCCCATGTTTTCCCTATTCCCGCGTTCTTAGCTTTTTTTATAAAAACTAATTGATTTTGAATGAGATGAACTATAAGAATTAAACAAAGGGCTACATCAGGCATATATGACTCAGAGCTTACATGCTATAGTGTGGTATTTATTCATAATTTGGTTGCAAAATCTGATGCGTGCAATGCACGTGTACCTTACTAGTACTTCGAGTATGTGCAAAACACGTAAATTAGAATACCAATGGCACGCTACACAGTGTCTCTATTACAGTTCATGAAGCCACGTGGCACATGTGTAGGCGTTGTCACGACCTCCTTGCGTGGATTGATCACAGTGACGTGCTGCTGGTTCCAGAAGAATGTACTCGTCCTCCCTGAGCCATACTGGTGGTACATGCATGAAGCGAAGATGTGCACGCACGCCATGCACGCACTCATTCCTCGCACGCACACGCGGGTACACGGGCGGACGCAATTTTGTACCAAGATCCACCCCATGTGATAATTTGACGCGTGCAAAGTCGTTCACTTCATTGATGGTCAACTAATACAGCGCATGCAAATTGAGTGGACGTGAGGGCGGAAGAAAGACATTATTACTCCACTGCGCGCATGCGAGTAGTTAAATCGTGGGTTGCTAGTAGTACTTCCATTGGTCTCCTTCATATTTTGTGCCAATTTTTAACAGTAACATAATATTTACGCATTTGAGCAGTGTAGTACTTGAAATTTATGTTCCGCTAAACTCATCGGGAGCCGTTTCGGGCCTCGAAACCAAAACCATCAATTAATCTTTACCTTGTTCCCATCACATTCGAAAGCCTTCTCACACCTACTAATAGTACGTACCAAACCTGAACGTGTTCCCACTATGCAGGTATTAGTACTAGTGCTAGTACTTAGGTTATAAAAAGGGGAACTACCTAACCGAAAATCACTCTACCTTTCCTCCTCGTAAGTGCTTCTTCTTCATCTGTCGTTGCCATGGCCGGTGAGCAGAGCTCTAGGTCGAGAACTACTCGTAACAAGGGAGCGTCAACCAAGGCTGCGGAAAAAAAAGAGGGCTCGCCACCATGCAGAGACCTTGAAAGATCTCTCACGGGTAGGCGATGGCTCCCAGGAGCGCCCTAGCCGCGGAGGTGAACAAGCCGAGCCGGTGGAGCTGGAGTCGTTATCCCTCGACGGCATGCCTGATCAGCTCAATAAGCAGAATGAGTTCATCCAAGGCTTGATGGAGTTGCTGAAGGAGAGCCTCGACGACATGCCTGCTGAGCTCAATCAGCAGAGGGAGTTGTCCGTCGGCTTGGTGATGCTGCTGAAGAAGAGCATTGCCTCGGAGAAGAAGGCGACCGGCGAAATCCTGCAACTTTGGGAGGACAATGCGAAGCTCTGCCACGAGATCGACTTGTTGAAGGAGAAGAACGCCGGCTGGAAGAAGCTGCATGAGAATAGTAGTTCCTCGAAGAAGATGATGTAGGCCCTCGCCATGGAACAGAAGGAAGAGTTGGCGAAGCTCCGCATCGAGCACCCGGCTGCTGTCAAGGTACGTAATATGGCCGTGGAACAGATGATGAAGGCTCGCATCGAGAAATGCCGCGTCATGGACACAATGATGAAGATGGCGGAGGAGACGCGCAAGGAGATGGAGGTCATGGAGGCGATGAAGAAGCAGTTAAGACTCCGCGGCGAATTAGATCATTTGGGGTGATAATCTTCCTTCTTCTTTTGCTCCTGTGTTTCATCTTTTGCTTCGGGTGTTTCGCCGCACGTGTCACGTTCTCTGCGAGGCATGAATAGAACAATGTTTTTTGAGGGAATGAATAGAACAATGCTAACAATGAGATGACTAGCAAATTAGATCATTTTTATCGCCATATGGCACTGGGCTGCCGTGTTTCGTGCTCCTCCGTCGCAGTACTACTCCAGTGGAAAACTTGAGTATACCGCACGGTTCTTTGCTCCTCCTCGATCAGGTCACTGGCGCATTTATACGAGCAGTCAAATCACAAGGCCCCACCTTCCAGCAGTAATGAGCCGTCAAATCACAAAGGCCCTCGCCTCTCGTGAAACTGACCAAGCTAGACTGCCCCGCCCTCTAGCCTTTTAAAAGTGTATACTTTTGTACAGCAGTAGTATCGATGGATTGCACCATGGAGCAAAACTTGAAATTAAAAAAAATGTGGTACATATAGAGAGCGCTCGTCGCCAAATTATGCACATAGTACTATTAAAAAGGCTAGTCACAATAATGGTGTCCAGCACAACCCACCCCTCAAATAAAACTAAGAGGGTGCTTGGATACGTTTTAGTCCCATGACTAAAAGTAGTGGGACTAAAACATGCTAGCCTCACCCATGCTTGTATCCAAATACTAAAAAGGCTAAAATCAAGTTAATGAGCATTTATTATCCTCCAAACCCTCCAATCCAGAACTCGCCTGTGTTAAAGGAGAGGAGTTAAATGAGTAGAGAGAGGACTAATCTACATTTTAGTAGGGGTACCCTTGACTAAATTTTTTAGTCTCAAGACTAGTTTTAGCCCCTCTTTAGTCAGGGGTGCTTGGTACTTTAGCCTCTTAAAGAGACTATTTTTAGTCAGACTAAAATAAGTCCCTTGGATCCAAGCACCCTCTAAGCATCTTGAAATTCTTTGACAAAACTAAGCACCCTGAAATTCTTTGACAACTAAACTGCTGGCTATATGATGTTGGCCATATATATTGTACGTATATAATGTGAAGAAACGAGTGGTAGTACTATACCAACTAGAAGATGAAATGTAAGAAATACTAGTATGTACGTACTGAAGAGTTAAAGTAAGGAGAAGAAACATAACAAAGTTCTGCTTGGGGCTCAGCACAACACACCCCTCAAATTAAATTAAGCACACTTGAAATTAAACTTTGCAACTATTCCGGTAGACACTGCATTAGAACCACCATGAGCAACGACACTGCCACCTTACTCGGAGTCCTCGTCCACGTCCTCGTCCACGTCCTCGTCCACGTCCTCGACTTCGTCCTTGTCCCTCTTCCTCTTGGCCGATACTTCTTTGCTTGAACCGCACACTTGGCCGTTGCTCTTCATCCAACCCTTGTAGATATTGAAGCAAAGGTAGCCATCCATTGCAGCGTAGTGGATGTGGTCTATATCTAGTACATTCTGCTGCCATGCATGACGATGAAACGTGTAATTAGGTTTCTCTAGTTTACCATACGAAGGATGAACCATGGCTCCTGCCGGGGTCAGCATTGAAGGCTAGCGAGAGGACACCAGCCGATTCTTCTGGAGGTCGAAGGTGTTGCCTACAATGAGGCCTATCCGACGTAGGACTTCTTTGTCGTTACCAAAGTCTACAGTAACAAATTTTACTAGGTTGCTCTCGAGGAAGTTCTTAAAATCCTGGCACTCAACGTCGGCATGGCTTATGTGGTAGACCAAGCAAACGTTATGTACACAGACCTGGATCACGGCGGGCTTCTTCCTCTCTTCGTCCTTTAGATCCTTCTCTCGTCCCAGGACTGTGGTGTACTCAACATCTAGCCCAGCGACCCACTCATCACCTGAGTTTTTGAACATGCGTCTGAAGCGAGAAAGGCATCCTTTCACCGTCACGGAAGAACGGGTGTAGATGACGTCGAACTCATCTCCGGTGATGGTTCTAACCTTGTACTCACCGCCGATCGTGGAGATTTGGGACGCCATGGATTTGGGAGGAGGGTTAGGATTAGTGGAACTGCCATAATGTGAATGGACGGGACGACTAAGAGAGAACCGTCGTAGTATTGAAGGACGTGTGGGGACGAGTAGGAGCGAACTGCCAGCGTGCGAATGGCAGGGTAGTGGCTTTCCATTCTCCCATGATACGGGCTTCCGAGAGCCCTTGGATCCGAGATCGAACGGTTGCATGGCGTGATTCTAGACCTATGGGTGAATATCCTATCCTGGAGGGTTATTCTGCAAATTTTCAGCAACTTAGCATGCAACCGTTTGATCTCAGATCCAAGGGCTGCCAGCATACTGTATCATGGTCGCGCCTACCACGATTGTCGCGTCGCTCGCGCGGTCGCGCCCTTGGAGATTTAACACGGTGCGTTAGGCTATCTAATGTTGGCATGCCATACATAGTCATCACTTAGTCACTATAATACAACAAGGTTGGCCATAAGTGTATTTTTTACTCCTCTCTATCTCTTTCTTCGTACTCAAAGAAGAAATGGTGCTAAGCACGTGTATTTATTGCATTTGCCAAGGAGTGACCTCTTCCAATGAAATGGTGTTGCTAAGTTTGCTTCATTTAATTAGCTATAGACTCAAAATTGTCTTTTCACCTAGGTACACGTGCTTAGCACCATTTCTTCCTTGGGTCACCAAACTAGTCTCTCTCTTCTTGATTAACTTGCCACATCAAACTTTATGCCTACGTGGCAAGCTTAAGCACCTGTAGGAGTAAGTAAAAGTAAGTACAATAGTGCGCTTTACATGGCATTTTTGCAAATGTGGAGGAAAGAGAGGCAAGGAAAAAGTGGAGAAGTGGGCTCTCATGAAGAGCCAGCCTCTACTACATGGTGTAGCATTGGGAGAGGCACCTGTATGGAGGTGGTTAGGAATCTGGGAGACTCACACCGGTCGTAGCGCCGCAGTTAAAATGATAATGGCAAGTCAAATCACGGGGCCCCACCTGTCCAGCAGTAACTCGTTGTCAAATCACACAGCCCTACGTTTGCAGTAGCCTACTCCCTCATCTTCTCGCGTCTCTATCGAACCGACTAGGCGGAACTGCCCCGCCGCCTACCGCGCAGGAAAAGCCCCACCCTCGACTTTTAAATAGTATACAGTATACTAATTTTGTATCCATGGATTGCGCCCACGCCATGGAGCAAAGCGTCTAGAAAATGGAGGAGAGACGGTGGTCTTGCAATAGAGAAGAGGGAGAGGCGAGACGGTGGTTTTGGAATGGAGATGATGGAGAGGAGAGGAGGTGGTTTTGCAATGGAGAAGAGGGAGAGGAGCGTGCGACAACGATTTAGGATTGGACGAGAGGGTCGGCGTGCTCTGACTGGATCAAAATCAAAATCAATTTACCCTTAAATTAAGAAAGCGACCCCACATTAACTAGTCTCCCTTTTATTCCGGGTCATAATTGACCATGATTTTCGCACATAAAATATATGTTATACGTTGTATACAAGGCCACTATCAAAATTACAATATGCAACTATACAAGGCCACTAACATTAATCGAGGCAAAATTGATGGCGTTTGCCTCGTACTAGCACCCGAGGACATTAATATCCCTTGTGTGCATGCAGTAGTGAGAAGGTTAGCTTGCATTCCCAACATTACTCAACCAATGAGGAGTAAGAGGGTTGGCTTGTTGTGCTTGGGAGAGAAAAACCACATTAATTAACATGACAATCAAGGTGACAAGCTAGCTTGCAACATTGACTTAAACATAGCATTGATTTTTACCTTGGTACCTGTAATATGAGTTTGTGGCCTTGTATACAAAAATGGAGGGAGTATAATTTGAAAGTACATTCAGATACGAACCAAATGATACAATTTTTGGTGACATGCATTCACATTTTGCTTGTCAAATACAGTACGTGGTCAAACTTTGACCCAAAATACGCGAAACAACAAAAAAGTACTTCCAAGACCAGCACCGCTCTTCCGCTCTTCTCCTCTTAAACCACCGCCGCTCCTCTCCTGTTCCAATCTAAATGTAGCGCCGCTCCTCTCCTCTTCCATTTCAAAACCACCGCCCCTCCTCTCATGTTCCAGTCCGAAACCAACGTCGCTCCTCTCCCGTTCTAATCCAAAACCAGCGCTGCTCCTCTCCTCTTCTGTAACGCCCACGATGCGGCTATATCTCCCACGTGTCGAAGCATGACTTAGAGGCATAACCGCATTGTAAGCAATGTCGCAAGTGAGGTAATCTTCACACAACCCATGTAATACATAAGGGAAAGAGATACATAGTTGGCTTACAATGGCCACTTCACACAATACATGAATAAAGCATTACATCATCCAGATACAAACAAGGTCCGACTATGGAACCAAACTAAAAGAAGACTACCCCAAAAGCTACACAGATCCCCGATTGTCCCAACTGGGCTCCACTACTGATCAACTGGAAATGAAATAACATAACAAACACGATCTTCTTCGAGCTCCTCCTTGAGCTCGGTTGCGTCACCTGCACGGTATCATCGGCACCTGTAAACTGGGTTTGGAAGTAATCTGTGAGTCACGGGGACTCAGCAATCTCACACCCTCGCGATCAAGACTATTTAAGCTTATAGGTAGGGAAAAGGTATGAGGTGGAGCTGCAGCAAGCACTAGCATATATGGTGGCTATACTTACGCAAATGAGAGCGAGAAGAGAAGGCAAAGCGCGGTCGAGAATCTATGATCAAGAAGTGATCCTGGACTACTTACGTCAAGCATAACTCCAACACCGCGTTCACTTCCCGGACCCCGCCGGAAAGAGACCATCACTGCTACACACGCGGTTGATGCATTTTACTTATGTTAAACTTCAGGTTATCTACAACCGGACATTAACAAATTCCCATCTGCCCATAACCGCGGGCACGGCTTTCGAAAGTTCAAATCCCTGCAGGGGTGTCCCAACTTAGCCCATCACAAGCTCTCACGGTCAACGAAGGATATTCCTTCTCCCAGGAAGACCCGATCAGACTCAGAATCCCGGTTACAAGACATTTCGACAATGGTAAAACAAGACCAGCAAAGCCACCCGGATGTGCCGCCAAATCCCGATAGGAGCTGCACATATCTCGTTCTCAGGGCACACTGGATAGGTCAAGCTACGAGTAAAACCAGCCCTCGAGTTGCCCCGAGGTGGCCCCGCAGGCTGCCCATTTCGGACCAACACTCAAGAGGAGCACTAGCCCGGGGGAGGGGGTTAAAATAAAGATGACCCTTGAGCCGGCCGACCCAAGGAAAAGAAAAGGTTAGGTGGCAAATGGTAAAACCAATGTTGGGCCTTGCTGGAGGAGTTTTATTCAAGGCGAACTGTCAAGGGGTTCCCATTATAACCCAACCGTGTAAGGAACGCAAAATCAAGGAACATAACACCGGTATGACAGAAACTAGGGCGGCAAGAGTGGAACAAAACACCAGGCATAAGGCCGAGCCTTCCACCCTTTACCAAGTATATAGATGCATTAATTCAAATAAGAGATATTGTGATATCCCAACAAATATCTATGTTCCAACATGGAACAAACTTCAATCTTCACCTACAACTAACAACGCTATAAGAGGGGCTCAGCAAAGCGGTAACATAGCCAAACAACGGTTTGCTAGGACAAGGTGGGTTAGAGGCTTGGCTTAGCAATATGGGAGGTATGATAAGCAAGTGGTAGGTATCGCAGCATAGGCATAGCAAAAGAGCGAGCAACTAGCAAGCAAAGATAGAAGTGATTTCGAGGGTATGGTCATCTTGCCTGAAAACCCGCAAGGAAGAAGAACGAGTCCATGAAGAAGACAAACAGACGTAGTCGAACAAATCCTCACAACTCCGGAACGAAACCGAAGCTAACGCGAGAAGCTACCCGGAAAGAATCAAACAACATAGTAAACAACCACCACATAAACATAGCATGATGCACAACCAAGTATGATGCATGTCCGGTTTAAATATGCATGGCATGGCAAAGGGCACAAACAAAACTACAAGTTAAGTGGAGCTCAATATGCAACGAGTTGCATATTGACGGAACACCACATCAATTATTTAGTTCTCTCTCTTTTAGGTACCCAACAATATTAAATGTTGTTAAACATGGCAAGAGGTGAGGCATAACAAAACTACACCATCTAAACAATTTAAATGGGGCCGGATATAACAAATAACGAATCCGGTAAATCCCCATATGCATTTAGCAATTTAATGCAACAACAATTTTAAACATTTAAATGTTATTATCATGATGCGAATGACATATGCAAGTTTATGCAATATTTATTAGAAGTTGACAAGAGAATTATGAAGCACTTGTCACCGGTGGAAAGAAAAGGGGTGCCACGGCAACGAATCCGAAAATGATGCCACGGCAACATATCGGTTCCGATAACTCGATTGAGATCCCGGTGCAAAAGAAAGTGCGACGGGAGCGTGACATGCGATAGAAGGTGGGGTGCTCCCGGTTACCGGGTTCCCACATGACGGTGACAAGGTAAAAGAGGGCAACGTGCACCGACAAATCGAGGACGGTGCAAGCACGAGCATCTCATACATCGCAAGCATTCGTTCAAGGACGTCGTCTCGGGGTTATACCTTCGAAGCGTGCAAACGAGACGGTTCGGGTTCGATGGGACGTAGTGGAAGTAGGCGTTCTCGCGACGGTAGAGGAAGTAGTGGTACATGTCTCGGAGAAGGACTTGACGCATTCGATGTTTCCAGGGGACGGTAGGGGAACTTGGCGTTAGTGCTACACAGGTCTTCAGTGACGGTCGATGTACATGGCAAACATAGAGGTACTATGCTTCGGTCGTCGTGGTACTTAGCGATAGTAGTGGTACAATGGTTGTAGCCGACCTTGGTGGTTCATCGTGTAATCGTAAATGTTCCGCAGATGTTCATCTCGTTGTAACTGTTCGGATCTTAGAGCGATGGTAGTCGTTCACTTGAGGGTCTTGAAGGATTCGAAGGGGTACTTGGCGGTCTTCGGACTTGTCGGTCTCGTCCTTGTGACGGTAGTCGAACTTGAAGTTTTTGGTTCATAGGTCTTCGGCGACGGTAGTTGTTCACGGCGCTTGTGATCCGCGGTTCTTCGGCAACGATAGTCGTACACGTCCGTAGATGTTCGGGGTCGTCACCGTTCGTAGTCAATGTAGTTGAACTTGACGGTCGTCGATGTCGTGGTACTTGGTATCCTGGCGCCCTCTCGGCCTTGACATAGACGAAACGGAAAAGCGATGATTGGTACTCGGTGTCCAGCGACAGCAACATAAGAGACTTGGGCGATGCTGGGCATCAAGAAGAGGAGCATGCTCGCTCGGGCATGGAGCTGGACGCGGACAACGCGCGGGGTGATCGAGCAGGCAGCAGCGCTGCTCATCCTCCTCAGTTGAGGCCGAGGCGTAACGAGGCATGGCGGGCAGACTTGGCGCGGAGCAAGGAAGACCTGCAGGGACGCGGTCGAGGAGGAGGCCGACGTCACGGAGGAGGGCGGCACAGCAAGGAGCCACTCGGGGCGGAGGAAGGCAACGATGCAGGCGGCTGGAGATGGTGGCGGAGCTCTCTGCCCGTCCGACAGGTCAGCGGTGGCGCTGTAGCTGAGCGAGGTCGAGGAGGAGGCCAGGTCGGGGACGAAACTGGACACCTGCGCGGACCCCGGGGTGTCGCCGGACCTGGAGGTTGAGGCGACCGGTGGCAGAGCTTGGGGCGGCGCGCCATGGAGGTTCGGGCACGGCTGCAGGAGGTGGGAGGCGGGGCACTTGGGGCGCGGTGCAGAGGAGGTGAACAGGGATGCGGGCAGCAAAGGGAGGAGGGGGCAAGGAGAAGCGGGAGGAGAGGCACCGCGGGAGGAACTGGCGCAGGGAGCGAGGGTGAGGGCTCGGGGCTCCTCCCTGGCGCGTGAGGAAGGGAGCGAGAGGAGAGAGAGATGGATCGAGCCGGCTCTCCTGGCGGTGCAGGCGAGGGGAAACAGGAGAGATCGGTCCAGGGGTGCTAGGTGCGGTCTAGGGTTAGATGGGCTTGTTGGCTGGATGGGCCTGCTGGGCCGCGGGGATGGTGCGGCTTGGATGGGCTGAGGCCCTGCACTCTCTTTCTCTCTTTAGATACCTTTTCCTGTTTTAGCAAATAAACATAGGGTTTGGAAAATATATAGAGAGATAGGAGAAGAATTGGAGCACGGGGCAAATTTTCTTGGACTCGCAAAAATATTCTTGGTCCGAGAAAATTAGAAGTGGCAAGATTGGAATATATGAATTCAAACTCATTTGAATTTAATCAAATGGTTTGAACTAGGACTAGTGTTTTGAAGTGGCCAGAAATGTTGAGAATTTAGGTGGAGCTCGGGGAAGTGACGAAAGAAATAGCAGGAAAAGTTTGGGGACCAAACTTGAAGCGGAAAAAGGCATGTGATAAATTGCAAGTGTGTTATAGGTGATTCCGAAAATGGAATATTTAATATAGCTCCCTAATATCGGGAGGATAAGTTATAAAGAGAATCACCATGTGAGCTCCCTCAATTTAAACGGATCGAAGATCCATACGGTTTATTTAGTTGAGTTGCAAAAATTAAAGATATGATGGCATGATGACATGATGCAATGCAAAAAATAAAAAGAGCAAACAAAAATGAAACACACGGAGAAACCCGGAACCTATGGAAGTCTTCTCGAGCATCGGTCTTGGGGCGTCACATCTTCCATTCAAAAACCACCGCCGGCGAGTGAAGGTGCTGTGGAGAAGTAGATCGATGGAGGAGTACAACCGATACGTGAGGATCGCAGACGGCGACCCTGTGAAGCTAGCTAGGATGTTGGAGATACAGTCTTGGTTTGAAAACAAGGACCAACTAGTGGCGATGGCGACATCCATGGCCAAATATCTACAATAGAGGGAAAAGGCGGTGATACTCCCGGAGAGAGTCATGCCGGAGTACATAGAGCTGCTCCTCTGGGCAATGGAGCAAACAGATTCACCGAATCCGATCGTGAGGGAGCGGTGGTGGGAGTATCGACCCAGATGGAGCATCCACCAGAGATTGAAGGACCGAACATCTACAGGGTGCCGTTTGTGAGGGTGTCCTGCCAGAGCGAGCCGGTGGAGTCTTCGTCGACCGAACCCAACTGCAAGAGGAGAAAAGCAGTTGGCCCGACGACGCTTCCCCGCCATCGTCTCCCTCGCCGTTCACATCGTTTCACGGGGAGGCTGTCTGCCGCTGAGGAATAGGAGGGGGCTGCCCCCCCAGCCCAATAGTCGGGCAGGTTGTGAATTGTCAGGAGGAGCTTAGGGTTGTCAGTATTTGTAGGTTGTGAATTGTGTTTTGTGTTGTGTATTTTGAGAGTACTTTCAGATATGAATGTCTTTTGAATTTCAGGTTTGCAGTATTGAGCATATAAAGTATTTTATGAATTCTAGAGATCTAATTTTAGCACTTAAAAAAGGTAGTTTCATAGGAGTATAAAAGTGCAGACAATGTGATTCTCAGAGAAGAAACTGCAAGTTTCAGTTTCAGATAAGAAACTGCAAGTTCAGTTTCAGATAAGAAACTGCAACTTTCAGAGGTAGAGCATTTATATTAACACGGCCTTTTCAAACAGGGTTAACATCATGTTGGAAGATTTATTCATGGTAGAAAATGGAACTACCAGTCAGTTAACATCATGCCGATCAACATTCATGCATAGCACATCTTCATATGATGCACAGTCAAAATGCCCACACAATGTCGAGTGTGCGAAACACAGAGAAAACGAGGGACGAAGTTTTGGCAAGTGTTGGACGTGGTTTTGGGCTGCCCCGTCTAGGCTTTCATTTTTAACATGCGTAGCCCACGACCTCGGATGGGAGGTCGATAGGCCTGTTTGTATTTTTTAGGGCCGTCATGTATCGACCGGCCTATGGACCTCCCATCCAAGGTTTTATTTTTGGCAGCCCAATTTATGTATTTTTTTGAAGAAAACGCAGAGGTCTATTCTATTTTTCTATATAAGAATAGGAATGCCAGGTCCAACTTATGTTTCCCTTCTAACTATATTATATATATTTAAATTATTTTATATGTTGACTGTTTAGTTCAGATAGTAATTGGCAAATAGATCTCACCGCCACCCCCGCCTCCTGACTCTGGGCGTGCCTGCCCCCTCAGCAAGTCCGCTCGCGCGCCCCATGGAGTCGCCGGCCATATCCACGGGGGAATGGCTGGAAGACATGCAGATGTACAAGATGCATCTCCCACATGTCTACAAAGCCTTCCCGCGGATACTCCAGCCGCTCGACTCCGTCGCACCGGTGGTGCTGCGGGAGACTTGAGGGAGGAGATGGAGGGAGCGGGCGATGCGGATCCGTGACGACGCTCTCTCCTGGACCCAGTGCACGCGCGAATGGAGGGAAGCAGAGGAGGAAGCTGCAAGGGAGGAAGCCGAGGAGGGACCAAATCCGTTCTCTCACTCGCGCAGGTATGCTCGGATGTGCAAGGATCATGTGGATTGGGAGCTGCTGAATCTAGCCCTGCGGATCTACTTCGAAGGAGATTTCTCGGAGAAGCACAGGATGCCCCACCCCAGTGAGTCGCCGATTGCGTTCGTTCGATGGGCGAAAGGAGAAGTGAATTCAAGAGATCCACGCCGTGCTGCGAGATGGGAATGCTTGACTGGACTCCTGCCCACCAGCACGCCACCGGAGCCGGAGCAGGTGGATCCCCTACCTTACCTCTCCCCCAAACCTGCACAAGATTGAAATTAGGCTTGCAATCTGCTTCAATTGAGCTGTCTGGTGGTTATTTCTGCTTCCTGAGAGACAACATCTTGCTGGAGGATGAGAAGGAACCAGGAACTCCGATGAATTTCCCCTATCACAATGGGGGGGAGCACCGGTTGGGCAGTGGTACGGCCCACCTCCGCCCCAAATGGGGGCACAATCTGGGCAGGCTCCTGTAATTGCCCAAGATCAATCTGCTGGTGGTTCTGACTCTCAGATCAGTGGGAAATCTCAAGGCAAGAATCAGCAAAAGAAGAGATAGGACATCCAGAAAACTGCTCCTGTTTCGGGCCTTATGGCATACTCTGAGGTGATCTGCTACAACTGTGGGGAACCAGGGCATCATTTGGATAAATGTATCAAGCCCAAGAGTTTTTTTATCTGCAAAATAGTTACTGTCGGCGTTCTGGGAATGGGGGTCCCCAGACTTGCCTGCCTGCGGCCCACGGCGTGGCTCAAAGGGGGGCCCAGCACGACCCATCTTCATCAACACAGACTCAAGACCCTCACGAGGGGCCAAGCCTCGCGGGGTGGACGACACAGAGCTTCCTCAGGCACGGCCTCATCAGGCTTGCTCACGAGGAGGCGGAGAGATCAAGGCGGGGTACCTCACGAGGTGCCTGTGACGCAAGCCATGACGACCAAGGGCGCCAGGCGGGCGCCAGCCCGCGCAGTGTCCTCCTTTCCCGTTTGGTGCAAAGGGGGAAAGCGCAGCCGCGGGGTACCGAGGCATCAGGCAAAGGTTGCCATTTCGATGCAATGAGACCAAGACCAGTCCAACTGCAAGACGGAGGTCATCGTGGAGCCTAAGACGGCGTCACCACCAGAGCTTTGTGGAGGCGAAGACTACTTTTGTCAGGATAGCTGGTACTAGCTGTCCTCCTTCAAATTAGCCCGCCATTGTTGGCTCCCTTCCCGCTCGATATTTGGGAAGAGGACCAGGGCCTCTATAAATAGGACCAGCCACCCACATGGTAGGGGGTTCGGGATCGAATCAGAGAAGGAGAGAGAGGGAGAGAGGGAAGGGTGATTGAACTCCTCCCAGCAGTTCATCGCCCCAGCCAAGAACAGACCCTCGCGAGGCTGTTCTTCCTTGTATTGCTCATCGCCATCAGCCCAAGAGGCAATCCACCACACCACACACTGGAGTAGGGTATTACACCACAACGATGGCCCGAACCAGTATAAACCTTGTGTCTCTTGTGTTGTTCTTTCCATAGCTTAGATCTTAGCAAGGCAGAGGGGTGCAGGTAGGTAGGAGGCGAAATCTCCGCGCGCACCCCAGTGTTCGAGCCTCAAGGGTCTGCCGGAACCCGAAATCCGACATTTGGCGCACTAGGTAGGGGGTGCACCGGAGTTTTCCCTTCCGCCACCTCCACAACCTGCCTCGCGATGAGAAGCGCGTTGCCCGCTCCGGCCGCCGGCGCCAGCACAGGGGCCAGGGGGCTCCGAGCCCTGGCCCCAGCCCTGCAACGGGTACGGTGGCCGGACCAGTTCAAGCCAACAACGCCGCCGCGCTACGGCGGCGCGACTGATCCGCTGGCCTTCTTGCTGGCGTATGAGGAGGCCATCTTTGAAGCTGTTGGTGACGATAGGGTCATGGCCAACTGGCTCCCCATGGCCCTCACCGGCGCTCGCGCGCATGGCTGCTCCACCTGCCGGCAGCCTCCGTGGCCTCTTGGGAAGAGCTCCACGTCCTCTTCCCCGCCCACCAAGCTACACCAGCACCCCCGATCGTCGCGGCCCTCCTGGGCGGCTCGCAGGCGCCGCCTACAAGTCACCACGTCAAGCCGTTCATCCGTCGGGTCAGCGCCGCTTCCACGCGGCAGGGGGCTCTCCCGAACCGAGCGGCGCCCAAGGTCGGCATGACCTTCAGCTTGGAGGACCACCCCTCCAACTCGGCCTGCTCGGGTGTGCTCCCCATGCTGTGCACCCCCACCATCTGCCAGGTGGCCGTCACCAGAACTCTCATCGATGGCGATGCGGGCCTCAGCGTGCTCTCGGTTGAGGCCTTCAACCTCCTCTGCATACCCCTGGAACGGCTGCAACCCAGCCGGGCCCTTCTCAGGCGTTGGGGGCAGATCGTCCAGCTCCTTGGGACAGATCTGACTCCCAGTAACCTTCGGCACCTACAACAACTTCCGCACGGAGTTGGTCGACTTCGACATCGCCCCCATCGGCCTCCCCTACAACGCCATCCTCGGCTACCCAGCGGTGGCCCAGATCATGGCCGCGACGCACCCGGCGTACAACCTCATGAAGATGCCCGGGAGCAGCGGTGTCCTCACCGTGCACGGAGACACTGGGGACGCGCTGCGAGTGCTCAAGCTCACCTTCAAAACGGCGGCGGCGGCATAGCCTGCCGACTCGGAGACCCCCGAGCCCAAGGGGGCTGCACCCGCCAAGAAGAAACAGTTGTTCAGCCAAGACAAGGCAGAAACCAAGCAGATACCCGTCGATGAGGACGGGTCCACCAGCGCCACTTTCACCATAGGCGCCAACCTCAAACCCGAGCAGGAGGAGGCCCTGGTCGGGTTCCTGCACGCAAACAAGAAGGTATTCGCTTGGGAGCCTGACCAGTTGGCAGGGATTCCTAGGAGCGTAATCGAGCATCACCTCAACGTGTGCCTCAACGTGCGCCCTGTGAAGCAGAAGGCAAGACGGCAGTCCACAGAAAAGCAGGCCTTCATCGTCCAAGAGGCCCACAAACTAGAAGCCGCTGGGGTCATTCGCGAGGTCCGATACCCGGATTGGTTGGCCAACCCCGTCGTTGTGCCAAAGAAGGGAGGGAAGGAGCGCATGTGTGTCGACTTCACCAACCTCAACAAGGCATGCCCGCAAGATCCGTTCCCGCTCCCCCGCATCGACCAGATCGTCGATTCCACCGCGGAATGCAACCTGCTATGCTTCTTGGATGCTTTCTCTAGGTATCACCAGATCAAGATGGCGGTAGAAGACGTCGAAAAGACAGCCTTCCTAACCCCGTGTGGAGTGTACTGCTACACATGCATGCCCTTCGGGCTGCGTAACGCAGGGGTGACCTTTCAGCGGCTGATGCACATCACCTTAGGCCCGCAGCTCGGGAAGAATGTTGAGGCTTACGTCGATGACATTATGGTGAAGTCTCGGGAGGCCAGGACCCTGATACAAGACCTGGAGGAAACCTTCGCGAGCCTCAACGCAGTGAACCTGCGGCTCAACCCAGAGAAGTATGTGTTCGGAGTCCCCTCGGGCAAGCTCTTGGGTTTCCTCGTGTCCCACCAAGGCATCGACGCTAACCCGGAAAAGGTCAAGGCGGTCGAGGATATGAGCCCGCCAAAGACCCTCAGAGAAATGCAGAAGCTCACTGGGCGCGTGACCGTGCTAGGGTGCTTCATCTCCAAGTTGGGGGAGCGAGCGCTGCCTTTCTTCCAGCTAATGAAGAAAAAGGGGACCTTTGAGTGGACCGAAGAGGCCGACAAGGCGTTCCAGGATTTCAAGAGATACCTGACCAGCCCTCCGGTCATGGTGGCTCCGTGCCCTCAAGAGCCCCTGGTGCTTTACCTCGCCGCCACTCCCTACTCCGCCAGCGCAGCCCTGGTGGCGGTTAGAGAGGAGCGTCAAATCAAAACCACAGCAGTAGCCCGGGACAAGGCAAAACAGGAACAAGGAAGGCCCACAGAAACCGCCACCGCGGTAGAGGAGGATCAGCTGCATCAGAGGAGTGCACCGGAGGCGGAAGAGGACCCTCTCCCGGATGGCCAGCCTCAGGAGGCCTCATCGCCTCAGGAGGCGCCATGGTCTCTGAAGGGCACCACCAGCACTAACGCACCCAACCTCGTTGAGCACCCAGTGTACTTCGTCAGCACGGTGTTGCGGGACGCGAGGGCACGGTACCCCATGCCTCAGAAGCTCCTCCTCGCGCAAGCTGCAATACTATTTTCAGGGTCACCCCATCAAGGTCGTCTCGTCATACCCCCTGGAGAGAGTGCTCAGGAGCCCTAACTCAGCTGGAAGGGTCGCTGAGTGGAACATAGAACTACAAGCGTTTCAGCTCGAATTCAGCACGACCAGAGTCATCAAGGGAGCAGCATTGGCGGATTTTGTGGCAGAATGGACGGAGGCACTAGGCCTCAAGGCCGACGAGGATCGGTCCCTCTCCCCGGGAAGCGAGGCGCCAGAAGGTTGGGTCATGTACTTAGATGGGGCGTTCTCCAGGCATGGCACTGGGGCTGGGGCGGTGCTTATATCGCCCACTCAGGACAAGCTCTACTACGCTGTACAGCTCTGTTTCCAGCAAGGTGAAAAGGTCTCCAACAACATAGCGGAGTATGAAGGTTTAATAGCGGGCTTGAAGGCCGCAGCTGCCCTGGGGGTGAAACGCCTCACCATCAAGGGCGATTCACAGCTCCTTGTCAATTTCTCCAACAAGGTGTACGAGCCGAAAGATGAGCACATGGAAGCCTACCTTGCGGAGGTCCGCAGGATGGAGAAGCAGTTCAGGGGGTTGGAGTTGCAGCATGTGCCCCGTGGCACCAACCAGGAGGCCGACGACATCGCCAAACGGGCGTCCAGGCGGTTGCCTCAGGAGCCTGGCGTTTTCGAGGAGCAGCTCTTCAAGCCCTCAGCCTTGCCGTCATTATCAAACACGGCTCAGCCTCGGGAGGAGCTCCCCCAGCCACCTGCCTCAGGAGCCCCGGTCTGTGGCCCGGCCTCAGGAGCACGCCTGCTCCTGACGATGGAACCTCAGGAGGGGTGCTGGATCACGGAGCTCCGGAGTTACTTAACACGAGGGACCCTGCCGGAGAAGGAGGAGGAAGCAGAGCGTGTGGCACGACAGGCCACGACATACTGCATCAAGGATGGAGAGCTCTACCGGAAGCGACCAAACGATGTGTCCCTGCGCTGCATCTCCAGGGAGCAAGGGAAGGAACTGCTGGAAGATATACACGGCAGAGACTGTGGACATCATTCATCATCACGGACCCTCGTCGGCAAGGCGTTCCGCAGTGGGTTTTATTGGCCCACCGCACTCAATGACGCCGTCGAGCTAGTGAAAGCTTGTGAGGCCTGCTAGTTCCACACCAAGAAGATCCATCAGCCGGCAGGAGGCCTGCAGACTATACCCCTTTCGTGGCCATTCGCAGTCTGGGGGCTGGACATCCTGGGCCCGTTTCCTCGGGCGCCAGGGGGCTACCGCTACCTCTACGTCGTTGTGCACAAGTTCACCAAGTGGGCTGAAGTAGAGGCCGTCCGCACCATCCCCGCGGGTTCCGCGGTCAAGTTCATCAGGGGCATCGTGAGCCGGTTCGGGGTGCCGAACCGCATCATCACGGACAACGGTTCACAGTTCACCAGTAACCTCTTCAAAACATACCGTGCTAACCTTGGAACGCAGATATGCTACGCTTCGGTGGCGCACCCCTGAAGCAACGGCCAGGCCGAGTGAGCCAACGTAGAGGTCCTAAGGGGCCTCAAGACCAGGACGTTCAAGAAGAAGCTGGAGGCCTGCGACAGAGGTTGGTACGACGAGCTTCAGTCCGTGTTGTGGTCCATCCGCACAACCGCGACCAAGCCAACTGGAGAGACCCCGTTCTTCCTGGTCTACGGAGCCGAAGCAGTCCTCCCTCACGAGGTCAGACGTCGCTCCGCGCGGGTCATGGCGTTCGACGAGGCGCAACAGGACGCCATGCGGGGGATGGACCTCGTGCTGGGGGAGGAACGTCGCTGAGAAGCCGCGCTGCGAGCGGCGAGGTACCAACAAGCACCGCGACGATATCACTGCCGCAACATCCGCCCCAGAACTCTCAAGGTAGGAGACCTCATGCTCAGGCGGGTTCTCTCCAGGGAGGGACTGCACAAGCTCTCTCCCATGTGGGAGGGCCCGTTCAAGGTTCTTCATGTTTCCAGGCCCGGCTCCGCGCGCTTGGAGGCTCAGGAGGGGGTGCTGGTCCAGAACGCATGGAATATCCAGCACCTCCGGAGGTTCTACCCGTAAAAAGGCCCAGGGCCTGTGAAGAAGGCGAATGCCTGTGAAGCTATCGCATTTTGGAAAAGGCCCAGAGCCTGTGAAGAAGACGAATGCCTGTGAAGCTATCGCGTTTTGGAAAAGGCCCAGAGCCTGTGAAGAAGGCGAATGCCTGTGAAGCTATCGCGTTTTGGAAAAGGCCCAGAGCCTGTGAAGAAGGCGAATGCCTGTGAAGCTATCGCGTTTTGGAAAAGGCCCAGAGCCTGTGAAGAAGGCGAATGCCTGTGAAGCTATCACGTTTTGGAAAAGGCCCAAAGCCTGTGAAGAAGGTGAACGCCTGTGAAGCTATCGCGTTTTGGAAAAGGCCCGGAGCCTGTGAAGAAGGCAAATGCCTGTGAAGCTGTCGCGTTTTGGAAAAGGCCCGGAGCCTGTGAAGAAGGCCAACGCCTGTGAAGCTCGCCGCCCGTGACACTCTCACGTAATAATGAGTTGGGGCTGTACACGCCCCGGAGTCTCAGGAGCGCCGGCCTCAGGCCCTGGGGCTCCCTCCCACGCCCAGTGGCAGCACTTAGCTCCGCGCTGGTGAGAAGACGTCGAAGACTAGATTAGGTGCCGGACACGGCTTTTTTCATTTGCTTTTCGCAGTTGGCTTGTTCGTTCTCATTCGAAGTTTTATTGAAGTTGTTGCCGTCTTTGGCTTGTGGTTCTTCGACTTTTCACTCTCCTGCATCGATTTCTCTTATGCAAGGCCTCGCGAGGGGGGGGGGCAGCTAAGCGCCCTCGCGAGTGTTCCTGTCCTAGTCGTTCAAAGGTTTCGCGACCTGGGTCCATTACAGGAGCACCCCTCCAGTCCGTGCCCCACGGGCACCGCGACACAAACACAGGGCCTCGGTCGGTCGCCCCCACGGTTGGGGCCAGTAACTACCCATGCGCGGGCACATAGCCGGAAGGCACGATAACGGAAGCAAAGCGACGATTAACAGCAATAACCCAAACACGCCCCCGCGGGGCTCCACACTACTGTCTTTTTACGCAGGAAAAAGGAAAAGGAAGAACAAATCAGGCGCAGCTCGCCTCACACCGGCCTGCAGGGAAGACCCGAGCTACCTCCGGCACTCAGGCAGACTCCCTCTCGCGCTTCACCGATGAGCGATGGCGGGCAGACACGCTGCCACCTCCCAAGCAGATACGATGGCGAGGAGGCTGACCGCGGCCACCGCTAGAAGAGTCGCCGCCTGAAGAAGAACTGGTGAAGCTTGGGGAACCCTGAGCGCCGCCAATCACGCGAGCGCTGTCCTCTCCATCATCGCCGGGGCTGGGTTCCCGGCCACGGTCGTCGTCCTCAGGGCAGCACCCTGCGCGGCGACCATCTTCCCCAAACACCCTCATGTAGAGGGTGGCGTCGCCGTCAAACTTGAAATGTAGGGTGCACCGACAGCTCAGGCCACGCGCGCGGGCGAACGTCTACCAACCACGGGCCAAGGCCAGGCTCCCGGCTGCGGAGACCTCAAGTGAAGCCCATGAGGCCCGGCTGCAGCAGCCGTCTGCCTGGTGCCAGAGGCCGCCCGGGGCGCCGGCCGGGAGCTCGCCGAGGAGGAAGCGAGGAAGCAGAAGCCGGGTGCTAGTCGGCTCCACCGACCACACAACGAACTCCGGCAGCACCTCTGCCGCACGAAAGCGCGGCCTAGGGGGACGCGCGACCAAAACGCGTCCCCCGGCCGCAGCAGTCCGCCCGTCACCATGCTGGAAATCGTCTCCGCGGCCGCGGGGAGCTGCCGTGGTGGCCACAGGATGTTTGCGAGGGCGCCCTCGGCCGCGCTTGGGCGGGGGAGAGGCAGGCTCAACCTGGCGAGCCTTCCCCTTCTCTGCGGCCGAGAACCTCCTCGACGGGGCCATGAAGAAGAAGGAGAAGCAAGGGGGGATGAACTGGAAGGGTGCGCGCCGATTTGTACTTATAGCCGGCGAGGGCCAACCGTCGCCCCCCCACGATCGCAGGTAATCATGACCCGCTTTGCATGCAGGGACTTGTCCAATCCGTGCAGTTGCCGAGGCGCCATGGGGAAGTGGAGACGCCCACGTCCAATCAACCGCCACGCGGCTCCCAAGGCCGCAGGCTGATAGGGCCCGCGGCGCCTCGCTCTTGCCCTTCCGCCTCCCTGCACGGTCAAGTCCGGGCGCGCCTTGGGCCCGGGGGCTACTGTCGGCATTCTGGGAACGGGGGTCCCCAGACTTGCCTGCCTGCGGCCCGCGGCGTGGCTCAAAGGGGGGCCCAGCACGGCCCATCTTCATCAACACAGACTCAAGACCCTCGCGAGGGGCCAAGCCTCGCGGGGCGGACGACACGGAGCTTCCTCAGGCACGGCCTCATCAGGCTGGCTTGTGAAGAGGCAGAGAGATCAAGGCGGGGTACCTCACGAGGTGCGTGTGACGCAAGCCATGACGACCAAGGGCGCCAGGCGGGCGCCAGCCCGCACAGTGTCCTCCTTTCCCCTTTGGTGCAAAGGGGGCAAGCGCAGCCGCGGCGTACCGAGGCATCAGGCAAAGGTTGCCATTTCGGTGCAACGAGACCAAGACCAGTCCAACTGCAAGACGGAGGTCATCGTGGAGCCCAAGACGGCGTCACCACCAGAGCTTTGTGGAGGCGAAGACTACTTTTGTCAGGATAGCTGGTACTAGTTGTCCCCCTTCAAATTAGCCCGCCATTGTTGGCTCCCTTCCTGCTCGATATTTGGGAAGAGGACCAGGGCCTCTATAAATAGGACCAGCCACCCACATGGTATGGGGTTCGGGATCGAATCAGAGAAAGAGAGAGAGGGAGAGAGAGAAGGGTGATTGAACTCCTCCCAGCAGTTCATCGCCCCAGCCAAGAACAGACCCTCGCGAGGTTGTTCTTCCTTGTATTGCTCATCACCGTCAGCCCAAGAGGCAATCCACCACACCACACACTGGAGTAGGGTATTACACCACAACGGTGGCCCGAACCAGTATAAACCCTGTGTCTCTTGTGTTGTTCTTCCCATAGCTTAGATCTTAGCAAGGCGGAGGGGTGCAGGTAGGTAGGAGGCGAAATCTCCGCGCGCACCCCAGTGTTCGAGCCTCAAGGGTCTGCCGGAACCCGAAATCCAACAGTTACCCATAAAGTTGAGAATTGCCCTGTCAGAAGGAAAACCCATAGTTCTGCTAGATATGTTGGAAGTGCTGCTCCAGGATAATGTCCACCATTGACAGAATTTTCTGTGACACAGAATTAGATAGTTTCTTTACCCTTTCTAGTTGTAGAGCTCTGCCCAGATGTGGTAGTGACCACACTCCTTTGCTCCGGGACTCTGGTCTTAACCAAACTCCAAAGAGCAATAGTTTTAAATTTGAAAAGTGGTGGTTGCTTAGAGAAGATTTTACTGAGCTAGTCAGGAAAATCTGGAATGAGCCTACTGGGAGCAGCTGCCCCCTAGAAAATTGGCAAATCAAAATCAGGAGATTTAGGAGAACTACCAAAGGGTGGAACTCTAATGAGGAAGCTAATCTTAGAAGATACAAAAAGGCTTCTCCTCCTTGATTTTGATTCTCTAGATATTAAGGCAGAAACCACTGACCTCTCTGAGGCTGAGACTGATAGATTAAACTTTGTCCCTGGAGAGTTCAAGAAAATTGGGCTTCAAGAAGAAATCAAAGCCAAACAAAGGTCTAGAGATAGGAACATTAAGGAGGGTGATAGGAATACTGCTTACTTCCATGCAGTAGCTAACCAGAGGAGGAGGAAAACCCTCATTCACTCCCTTGATGGCCCTAATGGCCCTGTTACTGAGGTATATGAGATGCTGAAAGTGGCTAGTGACTTCTACAAAGACCTATTTAAGAAAGAAAACCCTTCTGGGTTCTCTCTACAAAGCAATTTTTTCTCTGCTTCTGAAAAAGTCTCTCCTGCTGAAAATGAGCTGCTAGAAGCCCCTTTTTCAGAGACAGAGGAGAAGGAAGCCATTTTTAGCTCTTATCCTGATGGGGCTCCTGGTCCTGATGGGATTCCCTTCTTGTTTTACCAGCATTTTTGGGACTTGGTGAAAAATGATCTCTTAGATCTTTTCCAAGCCTTTCATAGAGGAGAGTTGGATCCAGCAACTTACTCATGGGGGGTCTGTTGGGGTCAAGTTAAATAACTGTGAAAGTGATTTTTTCCTTGCTGGTAAAGGCCTTAGGCAAGGTGACCCCATCTCCCCGCTTTTGTTTAATTTAGTAGTGGATGTTCTTACTAAAATGCTGAGCAAAGCTGTTGATCATAGTCTGATTGCAGGGCTCTGTCCTGAGGTCTGCCCTGCTGGCATCATCTGCCTTCAATATGCAGATGATACCATCCTTTTCTTAGACAATGACTCCACACATGCTAGCAATCTGAAAACTGTTCTAACCTGGTTTGAACAAGTCTCAGGCATGAGAATCAACTACTCTAAAAGTGAACTCATCCCTATCAACATGGATGATCAGGAGTTAGCTGACTTCCTCTCTATTCTAGTCTGTAATAAAGGTAACTTCCCCATTAAGTACCTAGGTATCCCTCTCCACTATGATAAACTGAGGAGAGAGGATATCCAACCCCTTCTGGATAAAATCATTAAAAGGATTGCTGGGTGGAGGGGCAAACTTCTCTCTTACAGAGGTAGATTGATCCTCATACAAGCTTGTTTGGCTAGCATTCCAGTGTATCTCCTCTCCTTCTTCAAGTTCCCTAAATGGGCAGTGAACCTCATCAATTCTCAGATGTATCATTGCTTGTGGAATGATTTTGAGGGAAATAGGAAGCTACACCTTGCTAATTGGGCCCTAGTCTCTATGAAAAAATATTTTGGAGGCCTAGGCATACCTAACCTCCAAGAAATTAACATCTGTCTTCCAGGGTCTTGGATTAAAAGATTCTATGAGGAAGACCTGAAACCCTGAAAGCTTCTTATTGCCCATAAATACCTAGGAAATAAACCTAATATTTTTGTCCCTTCCCCCAACCCTAAGACCTCTAGATTCTGGAAAGGATTAAAATCTATTATGCATGCTGTGAAATTTGGCTACAGATGGAACATAGGGGATGGGAGCAGAACCAGATTCTGGGAAGATACTTGGTTTGGCACATCCCCCCTAGCAGTCCAATTTTGGCCTATTTACTCTGTCCACAATGAGCTTAACAAAAGTGTCAATGAAGTTTGGGACGGACAATGCCTAAAACTCTCTTTTAGAAGGAACTTTAGTGATAGTCTCATGGAACAATGGTTCCAGTTGGAGGAAATTGCCAAAAGCATTACCTTTACTGCCGATACGGATGCCTGATTTGGCAGCCGGATAATAAGGGGAAGTATTCCTCCATCTCCCTCTATCATGTTATCAACTTTAGAGGGGTTCAACCCGTGTTTCTCCCTGCTGTTTGGAAATTGAGAGTTCCCCCTAAAATTCATGTATTTCTCCGGCTTCTCTCCAAAAACAAATTGATGACTAGGGATAACCTTAGGAAGAGACACATCATCAAACCCCTTGATTGTGTTCACTGCTTGGAACAAGAGTCTTGTTCTCACCTATTTTTTGAATGTATAGTTGCTAAACATCTCAGGGCCCACATTGAGGAATATTTCTCTAGTCAGATTGGCTCATCCTTCGAATCTGTCGCCAGATTCTGGATTGCTACCAAAAAGTGCTTAGGTTTAAACACTGTTAGCTCAGCTGTCCTTGGGTGCCTCTGGAAATATAGAAATGCTATGATTTTCAGTAACACCTCCTGTATTTCCATTCCACAGGTCTTGAGGTTGATCAGGAACATGGTGAGGAACTGGGCGATTCTCTCCTCCGGATCGGACGAGGACAAGTTGATGAGCTTCGTGGAAACCCTAACAAGATCCCTCCAGAAACCGTTGGCGATCACTTGTGGCTGAACAAGGATCGACCTGCTTTGGGGCTGGACCCGTGGGCTCGTCTCAAGATCTCTGATGAAGATGATGGGCACCTGGCGCCGAAAAAGAGGGACATCCACCATGCTATGCCTTCCAGCCCGGTGTCTCCGCTTGCTTACTGGTCGCCGCAGGCTGACACGGCCCCTCGGCTGAAGACCATGAAGGCTTCGCTAGACCCTCCTTGTGTCATTTGAGTGCTCTATCCGCTCTGCCTTTGGCACCGCTCGGGTGATTTGTGTTATTCAGAGAACTTGTTCATCCACCCCCCTAGTTTGTAGCTTTTCTACCTTTGCTTTCGAACTGCTCTTTGAGCTGCTGTATCAGAATCTGTTGTGGTTTCATCTCAGCAATGGAACCGGGGAGATGCTCCCTATTTTTCTAAAAAAAATATTTTATCTGTTATTATATATTATTTTTATTGTCATCATATATTTAACAGATACTTACATATGTAAGAAAACAATATCCCACATCTTATTAACTTATAAAAATAATTTCTTAACAAATAAAATCCTGGATTGTTTTGGCACGAAAATCCTAGTGATTGTGTACAAAAGCTTGGTAAGATTTAAGGACAAATGTAATAATATCACTTATTATTTAAATATATTTATAACAAAATGCTCAACCCCTTCTTATTTTTTGATAACATTGCTGGCCCAACCCAACATTGTAATTAGAATCAGCCCAGCAAAATCGTGTATTTTGAGAAAGTGCAAATGGCCTGTAATTTTTTAGGAAATAAAATAAACGGGCCGCATGGACGCTACATTATTTGTTCACCTAGCCCAGCTAATGGCTGTAATTCAAAAAAACAAGATCAAATTGACTGTAAATTCTACCGCGCAAAAAAAGAATATAAATTCTGAAAAAATGGGTTGAATATGTGCCACATTTTTGGAGGCTGAAATGTGGGCCAATAGGTCGAAGCCAATGCAAGCCGTTGTCAATTTAGTCAACAAATGATTCTGACATGTTAGCCGTTGGATTTACATCCAACGACCGGCATCCATCTTCAATCTCTCGTCTTCTTCCTCCAGCGCCGCCGGGACCACCTCCCGCCTCCTGCTGCTAGCAGCTCTGCTTAGCACGCTTCGCTATGAAGCGCTACTCCACGGTTGGCCAGGCCATCCCTCCACCCCTCCACACCTCCTGTTCTTCTGCACCGACTGCCGAACCACACCGCACTAGAACCAGTTAACCCTCGTACACCTCTCTGTCTGCGAATCTACTCCCGCGTCTTCCCATCTCCGGCTCGTTGCTGTCCGGGGCCTCGCAGTCGTCCACCACCTTGGATGCGCTCGGCGCGGCGTGGTCAACGTGGTCAACGAACGACACCATCGGAAGTAGACTGTGCATGGAGAGGCTGACAGCTGGGTCCACGACCACACACAAGGAAATGCCTCCTTATTACGCGCAAAATAATGATTCCTCCACTTGACATCTGGGACCCACTGGAAGGGCCTCTGTATTTCGCGAAATAAAGTACCCCCCGCTGACATGTCAGACCCACCAGCTATCTTCGCACGCAAGGAAGTGCCTCCTTATTACGCACAAAAAATGAATATCCCCCCTGCCAGCTGGAACCCAGCATAGTGGGAGGCTCACTTGTGGGCCTACCAAGTTGATGGGGATGGAGGGCTTTGTCAACTTAGTCAATATGAACGATTCTAGCTCCTGTTACCGTACAATGTTCATCCAACGGCCATAATGCTTCTTCAACCTCTGGTCTTCTTGCTCCAGTCGCCCAAACCAGCGCCGGTCGTGCCGCGTGCTCCTGCCTCCCGTGGTCGGCTGTGATACCGCGAAGGCCTCACCGCCCCCTACTACTCCCACCGCTGGCCAGGCCATCCCTCTACTCACCCACACCCCCTATTATTCTGCGGCGACAGCAGCCTCACACTGCAGCCGAACCAGTGAACCCTCGTACTCCTCTTCACGTGGGCATCCACTGCCGCGTCTTCCCCGGCTCCGAGTCGTCCCCTTCCTAGTCCTCGCCGTCGTCCACCGCCCTGGTGCTCTCGGTGCGGAGTGGTCAACGTGGTCAACGACTGACTTCCATCGGAATAGTACTGTACGTGGAGAGGCTGACAGCTGGGTCCACAGCAGCCGCAAGGAAGTGCCTCCTTATTACGCGGAAAATAATTAGTCCTCCACCTGACAGCGGGGACCCACCGGACGGGCCACCAGTATTTTGCGAAAAAAATCATTTCCCCCTGATTCCTGGGACCCACCGGACGGGCTACCGTATTTCGCCAAAAAAGTTCCCCCTGCTGTCAGCTCGGACCCACCCGAAGTGCCTCCTTATTACGCACAAAAAATGAATACTCCCCCGGCTAGCTGGGACCCACCTTGCTGGGAGGTTGACTTGTGGGCCTACTAAGTTGACGGGGACGAAGGGCTTTGTCAACTTAGTCAATATGAGTGATTCTAGCTCCAGTGACCGTACGATGTCCATCCAACGGCCGTAGTGCTTCTTCAACCTCTGGTCTTCTTGCTCCAGCCGCCCAAAGCAGCGCCGGTCGTGCCACATGCTCCATCCTCCCGTGGCTGGCTGCGTTGCCGCAGAGCCCTCACCGCCCCCTACTATTCCCACCGCTGGCCAGGCCCTGCGGCGACGGCAGCCTCACACCGCAGCCGAACCAGTGAACCCTCGTAGTCCTCTCCGCGCGGGCTTCCACTGCCGCGTCGTCCCCTTCCTAGGCCTCGCCGTCGTCCACTGCCGTGGTGCTCTCCGCGCGGCATGGTCAACGTGGTCAAGGAACGACTTCCATCGGAAGAGTACTGTACGTGGAGAGGCTGACAGCTGGGTCCACGGCCACAGCCCAGTTTTTTTGTGATTTGCCAAGTAAGTCGCTTTGTCAGGCCTGTTGGGCTGCAAATCTTTCAAGACAAGGAGAGCTTTCATTCGGCTGGCCGAGAAAATGGCCCATTAGTAATGAGAAATGGGTTGTACATTTTTAAAACACATCAAACTGGCAGTTAGTTTCAAATATCTTTTTTTTCATTTCAAGATTTTAAATTACATTAATTTTTATGCGTCGAGAATTTGTTGGATTTTATATTGATATACATTTATTTTTAAAATCAGTTTGAATGTGAGTCGAAATATCGGGATTAAAAACAGTTCGGACCGCACCGAAATATGCAAGATTTCGAATAATTTTTTAACCGTTGCCACAATATGGGCTATAATGCTAACAAAAAGAATATGGGCTCCAAAAAAACCTTAAGAATTAGCAAATTGGCTGTAAATTATTAGAAATAATGGCAGATGGGTTGTATGATGTTTTCCATAGATTTGAGGCTTTCCCAAACTGTTGGATGTCCATCCAACGGCCGTCGTGCTTCTTCAATCTCTGCTCTTCCTGCTCCAGCTGCTCAAACAAGCGCCGACAGGACTGCCTGCTCCCTCCTCCTCGCGACCGGCTGTGCTGCCGCACAGGCCTCACCGCCCGACCGTACTCCCATCGCTGGCCTAGCCATCCCTCTACTCACCCACACCTGCTGTTATTCTCCAGCGATGGCAGACGAACTAGTAAACCCTCGTACAGTCGTACTCCCCTCCGCGTGGGAAACAACTGCCGAGTCTTCCGTGCCTCCGTGTCGTCCCCTTCCTAGGCCTCGCCGTCGTCCACCACCCTGGTGCTCTCGGCACGGCGTGGTCAACGTGGTCAAGGAACGACTTCCATCGGACGTGGACTGTACGTGGAGAGGCTGATAGCTGGGTCCACGGCCGCAGCAAGGAAGTGCCTCCTTATTACGCGGAAAATAATTATTCCTCCACCTGACAGCGGGGACCCACCAGACGGGCCACTAGTATTTTGCGAAAAAAATCGTTTCCCTCTGACTGCTGGGACCCACCGGACGGGCCACCGTATTTCGCGAAAAAAACGTTTCACCCGCTGTCAGCTCGGACCCACCGGAAGTGCCTCCTTATTACGCACAAAAACATACTCCCTCGGCTAGCTGGGACCCACCTTGCTGGGAGGCTGACTTGTGGGCCTACTAAGTTGACAGGGACGAAGGGCTTTGTCAACTTAGTCAATATGAACGATTCTAGCTCCAGTGACCATACGATGTCCATCCAACGTCCGTAGTGCTTCTTCAACCTCTGGTCTTCTTGCTCCAGCCGCCCAAAGCAGCGCCGGTCGTGCCGCATGCTCCTGCCTCCCGTGGCCGGCTGTGCTACCGCAGAGGCCTCACCGCCCCTACTATTCCCATCGCTGGACAGGCCCTGCGGCGACGGCAGCCTCACACCGCAGCCGAACCAGTGAACCCTCGTAGTCCTCTCCACGCGGGCTTCCACTGCCGTGTCTTCCCCTTCCTAGGCCTCGCTGTCGTCCGCCGCCGTGGTGCTCTCCATGCAGCGTGGTCAACGTGGTCAAGGAACGACTTCCATCGGAAGAGTACTGTACGTGGAGAGGCTGACAACTGGGTCCACGGCCACAGCCCAGGTTTTTGTCATTTGCCAAGTAAGTCGCTTTGTCAGGCCTGTTGGGCTGCAAATCTTTCAAGACGAGGAGAGCTTTCATTCGGCTGGCCGAGAAAATGGCCCATCAGTAATGAGAAATGGGTTGTACATTTTTAAAACACATCAAACCGGCAATTAGTTTCAAATATCTTTTTTTTCATTTCAAGATTTTAAATTACATTAATCTTTATGCGTGGAGAATTTGTTGGATTTTATATTGATATACATTTATTTTTACAATCAGTTTGAATGTGAGTCGAAATATCGCGATTAAAAACAGTTCGGACCGCACCGAAATATGCAAAATTTCATATATTTTTTTAACCGTTGCCACAATATGGGCTGTAATGCTAACAAAAAGAATATGGGCTCCAAAAAAACCTTAAGAATTAGCAAATGGGCTGTAAATTATTAGAAATAATGGCAGATGGGATGTATGCTGTTTTCCACAGATTTGAGGCTTTCCTAAAAAAAAGGTTGACGCACAAGCACTGACTGTTGGATGTCCATCCAACGGCCGTCATGCTTCTTCAATCTCTGCTCTTCCTGCTCCAACCGCTCAAACAAGTGCCGGTGGGACTGCCTGCTCCCTCCTCCTCGCGGTCGGCTGTGCTGCCGCGCAGGCCTCACCGCCCGACCGTACTTCCATCGCTGGCCTAGCCATCCCTCTACTCACCCACACCTGCTGTTATTCTCCGGCGACGGCAGATGAACTAGTAAACCCTCGTACAGTCGTACTCCCCTCCGCGTGGGAAACAACCGTCGAGTCTTCCCTGCCTCCGTGTCGTCCCCTTCCTAGGCCTCGCCGTCGTCCACCGCCCTGGTGCTCTCGGCGTGGCATGGTCAACGTGGTCAAGGAACGACTTCCATCGGACGTGGACTGTACGTGGAGAGGCTGACAGCTGGGTCCATGGCCGCAGCAAGGAAGTGCCTCCTTATTATGCGGAAAATAATGATTCCTCCACCTGACAGCTGGGATCCATCAGACGGGCCACTGTATTTCGCAAAAAAAAATGTTTCCCCCTGACTGCTGGGACTCAACAGCTACATCTTCGCACGCAAGGAAGTGCGTCCGGGCAAAAAAAATGATTCGCCCCCTGACTGCTGGGACCGACCAGCTACATCTTCGCAGGCAAGGAAGTGCCTGACAGTCGGGACCCACCTGGTCGAAGCATACGTAGCATTGTCATTCTGGTCACGAACGTGTACATACATACTGGTCGATGTAGAGGCGCGCACGTGTCGTAGTAGAGGCGCGCACGTGCCGTAGTAGAGGCGCGCATGTAGCATTTACACGTACATACAGCGGCCAGGGTGCAAGAAAGAAAATATGGCCACGTATGTGTACATACGGGCGAGGTCTCGAACGCCTACTCGCACATACGTATGGCCAGGGCTCGTGTACATGGCTGGGTCGGAACGGAGAAACAGCGTCGTCGTTGTGTTCATGGGGAGGCAACGGAATGCGTCGTGTTCATGGGGAGGCAACGGAATGCGTCGTGTTCATCGGGAGGGCTTGGATGGAATAGGCGATGGAAACGAGGCCTGGCGTACCGCAAAATGGAGGAAACGGCCTTGTGTTCGACCGGCCACGTTCAAAACGGGATCCTGTTCATCGGGAGGGGTCTGGCGTACCGCAAAACGGAGGAAACGAACCTCCTACGGTCGAAACGGGGGTCCTGTTGATCGGGAGGGGTGTGGCAGACCGCAAAACAGACGAAACAGACTTGTGTTGGAGCGCTACGGTCGAAACGGGGGTCCTGTTGATCGGGAGGGGTGTGGCGTACCACAAAACGGGACTCCACGGGATACTGTTCATCTCCACCGTCAACCTCCTCCAGCCTCCATGGGCTCCTATTCATCCAGCCTCCACGGGCTCCTGTTCATCCAGCCTCCACCGCGCGCTACTCCACCGGCTACTGTTCAACCACCCCTCCACCGTCTACTGTTCATCCAGCCCTCCACACCACGGGGTCCTGTTCAACCACCCCTCCACGGGCACCCCTCCACTGTCTACTGTTCATCCAGCCCTCCACACCACGGGGGCCTGTTCAACCACCCCTCCACCGTCTACTGTTCATCCAGCCCTCCACACCATGGGGTCCTGTTCATCCACCCCTCCACGGGCACCCTCCACCGTCTACTATTTATCCAGCCCTCCACCACACTATGGGGTCCTGTTCATCCAGAGGCAACGCCACCGCTCACTGTTCATCCAAACCCTCCCGCAACGCTCACTGTTCATCCCATCGATCGGCTTCAGTTAGCAGCAGTAGTGAAGGAATCGCTTGATCGGGTTTAGTTAACAGCCATCGATTGATCGCTCGGGTTCAGTAACGCGTAGCCTGCAGTGCAATCGCTCGGGTTCAGTTAGATCCCAATGCCTCACTCGGGTTCAGTTAGAGCCAACGCCTCGCACGCACGCGCGTATGTGTATGAGAGAAACGCGCATCGCTCGGCCCCCGACCTCCCAACGTAACCGGGAACTCCCCGAAATTTTCCTCCCCCTCGCTTCTACCATGGTTTTTTCCGTCATGGACGGCCCAAAGAATGTCATGCAGCTTTGTCTCTGGCCCGCCCAGGACGAAAAGCCCATATTCTGTCATGATTTTTTGTCATAGAAGTAGGAGCCCACCACATCTATGATGATACCGGGTTTTGTCACAATTATCGTCATAGAAGTGTCATATGTATGATAGAATTTTTTTTGTTCGGCCCATAATGTCACGGATGTGTCTTTCTTTGTAGTGCATACTCCATGCTGATGCCCCACCCGCCGGCTTCTACCTCTTGAGCATGCGTTGGTTTTACGTTGAAGAGGAAAGGGTGATGCAACAAAGTAGCGTATGTATTTCCCTCAGTTTTTTGAGAACCAAGGTATCAATCTAGTAGGAGACTACACGCAAATCGCCTAGTACCTGCACAAACAATCAAGAACCTTGCAACCAACGCGATAAAGGGGTTGTCAATCCCTTCACGGCCACTTGCAAAAGTGAGATCTGATAAAGATAATAAGATAATTTTTTGGTATTTTTGTTGTATAGATTGGAAAATAAAGATTGCAAAATAAATAAATAGTAAACTAGAATTATAGATCGGAAACTTATATGATGTAAAGTAGACCCGGGGGCCATAGGTTTCACTAGTGGCTTCTCTCATGATAGCATATATTACGATGGGTGAACAAATTACTGCCGAGCAATTGATAGAATAGCGCATAGTTATGAGAATATCTAGGCATGATCACGAACATAGGCATCACGTCTGTGTCAAGTAGACCGAAACGATTTTGCATCTACTACTATTACTCCACACATCGACCGCTATCCAGCATGCATCTAGAGTATTAAGTTCATAAGAACAGAGTAATGCATTAAGCAAGATGACATGATGTAGAGGGATAAACTCAAGCAATATGATATAAACCCCATCTTTTTATGCTCGATGGCAACAATACAATGCGTGTCGGTTCCCTTTCTGTCACTGGGATCGAGCACTGCAAGATTGAACCCAAAGCTAGGCACTTCTCCCATTGCAAGAAAGATCAATCTAGTAGGCCACACTAAACTGATAATTCAAAGAGACTTGCAAAGATATCAAATCATGCATATATGAATTCAGAGAAGAATCAAATATTGTTCATAGATAATCTTGATCATAAACTCACAATTCATCGGATCTCGGCAAACACACCGCAAAAAGTGTTACATCGAATAGATCTCCAAGAACATCGAGGAGAACTTTGTATTGAGATCCAAAGAGAGAGAAGAAGCCATCTAGCTAATAACTATGGACTCGAAGGTCTGTGGTAAACTAATCATGCTTCGTCGGAGAGGCTATTGTGTTGATGTAGAAGCCCTCCGTGATCGAATTCCCCTCTGGTAGATCGTCGAAAAAGGCCCCAAGATGGGATCTCACGGGTACAAAAGGTTGCGGCAGTGGAAAAGTGGTTTCATGGCTCCCCTGGATGTTTTAGGGTATAAGAGTATATATAGGCGACAAAAGTAGGTGAGTGGAGCTACGAGGGGCCCACGAGGGTGGGGGGCGCGCCCTCCTGCCTCGTGGCTGCCTCATTGCGTCTCTGACTTCCACTCCAAGTCTCGTGGATTGCGTTCGTTCCAAGAAAGATCCTCGCGAAGGTTTCATTCCGTTTGGATTCCGTTTGATATTCCTTTTCTATGAAACACTGAAATAGGCAAAAAACAGCAACTGGCACTGGCCTTCGGTTAATAGTTTAGTCCCAAAAATAATATAAAAGAGCATATTAAAGCCCATTAAACATCCAAAACAGATAATATAGTAGCGTGGACTGATAAAAAAATTATAGATACGTTGGAGACGTATCAGCATCCCCAAGCTTAATTCCTGCTCGTCCTCGAGTAGGTAAATGATAAAAACAGAATTTTTGATGTGGAATGCTACCTAACATAATTTTCAATGTAATTCTCTTTATTGTGGCATGAATATTCAGATCCATAAGATTCAAAACTAAAGTTTAATATTGACATAAAAATAATGATACTTCAAGCATACAAATAAAGCAATCATGTCTTCTCAAAATAACATGGCCAAAGAAAGTTATCCCTACAAAATCATATAGTCTGGCTATGCTCTATCTTCATCACACAAAGTATTTAATCATGCACAACCCCGATGACAAGCCAAGCAATTGCTTCATACTTGGATGTTCTAAAAAAAATCAACTTTCACGCAATACATGAGCGTGAGCTATGGACATAGCATTATAGGTGGAATAGAATGGTGGCTGTGGAGAATACAAAAAGGAGAAGATAGTCTCACATCAACTAGGCATATCAATGGGCTATGGAGATGCCCGTCAATAGATATCAATGTGAGTGAGTAGGGATTGCCATGCAACGGACGCACTAGAGCTATAAGTGTATGAAAGCTCAACAAAAGAAACTAAGTGCATATGCATCCAACTTGCTTTCTCACGAAGACCTAGGGCATTTTGAGGAAGCCCATCATTGGAATATACAAGCCAAGTTCTATAATGAAAGTTCCCACTAGTATATGAAAGTGACAAAATAAGAGACATTCTATCATGAAGATCATGGTGCTACTTTGAAGCACAAGTGTGGAAAAAGGATAGTAACATTGTCCCTTCTCTTTTTCTCTCATTTTTTGGTGGGTTCTTTGGCCTATTTTATTTTTTTTGTCCAGAGTCTCATCCCGACTTATGGGGGAATCATAGTCTCCATCACCCCTTCCTCACATGGGATAATGCTCTAATAATGAAGATCATCACACTTTTATTTACTTACAACTCAATAATTACAACTCGATACTTAGAACAAATATGACTCTATGTGAATGCTTGTAGCGACCCGACCTCAAACGGTCAAGTCTCTGTGCTTCAGTGTCATCCCTAGATCGGTAATGCTGACACACACAGTACTCGGAGGATTTATAACAGAGTGGCAATCACACACTTATTACATCGAATGTCTCAAGAGAGAACTTGTTACAATAAATATGGTTTAAGGCCATCTAATATGATAACATCGGAAGGCTTGGAAGATAAAGTGAGTCCATCAACTCCAACGGCATAGCTGAGTGCATGACAAACAACCTATCGCATCTTACTCCTCGTCTGAAAAGTCTGCAACATGATACGTTGCAGCCCAAAAACGGGTCAACAAATGGAATATGCCAGCAATGTAACACAGGAGAGTAATGAACAGATAAATGCTATCACTACATGCATATATGGCTGGTGGAGGCTGTATGGTTAATATGTTTTTGCGAAAAGCCAATTTTCCCTACAACAAAGGAATATATTTCATTTAACTATCATGGTAGTTGAACAACATTGAGAAGGTTCCTCCAACTCAACCCCAATTAAAAGTAATTATCAACCCAACAAATTAATTTAGAGTGATGAGATCCATATGATAATCCAAGAACCAGATACTCAAGATGTCCATAACCGGGGACACGACTAACCATGATTAGTTTGTACACTCTGCAGAGGTTTGCGCACTTTTCCCCACAAGACTCAATCTCCTCTGTTGGATTTCCCGCACTACATGGCGTTTGAGAAACGGATGACTGAGACACAATCTTTCAGAAGCATTTGCTCTCTACTCCGGGCAGACCGGTACACCCAATCCCCTAAATCTGCTAGTCCACCTCTTCAAGAGCTCACGCAACTTAGTCAACTATGCTAGAGCCCATAATGGCTTGTGGCTGCACACAGAATTTTTAGCATGAATAGTCTTATGATCCCTTTGAGCCTGGGTGGCGGACCGTAGGATGATCACACGGGTACTCCGGGATATCCTAGGACAACACTGGACTCTCCAGGAGCCCACAAGCAATCCACCCAGATGTGTATTAAAGTTTCCACCTTAAGTTGAACCATTAATTAACATCTCACATCTGTCATGGATACACTCAAACCCAATCCACGTCTACGAGCATAGCATGGCAATGTAAGCATAACATAGAAGTAACTCCCGATGGTTTGATAATAAAACAGGTAATAGGTTCTACCTCATCATCTACTTCTCAGACCCACATGTTAAGAGATCCTACTCATGCAATGTGTGAAGGTTGAAACTAATGCATAAAAACTGGGTGGTAAAGGGGTATGATCAAAGTGTTACTTGCCTTGCTGATGATCTGCAAATCCTAAAGACTCGTAGTAGCACGCTTCGCACTCCGGGTGTTCTATCGCAAACAAACAATAGCATACATAAGAAATCAAGCAAGGATGCACGGGTAAAACTCAAATAAGAAGATCTAACCATAAAGTTCAACTGAAGAACTCCGATTTGCAAAAAGAATCAAATCAAATGGAGCAACGAAACCCAAACTACGAAAGAAACAAGATCCGATTACTAGTCTGGACTAAAATCAAATTTTACAGTACCAAAATCTTGTTCAAGTTGGTTAAACAGAAAAAGAGGGCTTCGAGACGAAGATCCAGGCGCTTGAATTGCCTGATTCCGATAAACGAGCGAAAAGATAAACTTAAACTAAGACCAGGGCAAAAACCACGATCAAAAATAATCGCGGAAAACCCTGGAAAAAGAAAAACTAACGAATAGGCTAACGAACGAACGTTCGCTGTCTGTGACTAACGGATGAACGGTGTTTGTTAAAACAAATGTGCGGACGAACGTCCCTAAAATAAATAAGCCGACGGAAAAACCGATCTAAAAGAGAAAAAAATGAGATCTAGGGTTTCGAAAGAAAACCGAACGGTTTTCTCTAGAAAATCGGCGGCAGCGGCTACCTCCGGCGGCGGACGGCAAGGCGGTGGCGGGACATCGGTGCGGCTCCGGCTGGTCGGGCGCGGGGTGGCAAGGCAGCGCGGCGGGAGGCGGGCGGCGGCTCGCGGCGCTGGCGGCGGCAGGCGACGCTGGCGGCGGCGGCGGGCGGGCGGTGCAAGTGTTTCGGGGCTGGGGCGACTTGGGCCTCGGGCCTCGGGGGCGTGGCTTATAAAGCCCCGAGCTAAGTGTCCTAGCCGGACACGGCCCGATAAGTCGGTTCACACTTTTTTTAAACATATTTCGACGCGCAGAAAATTGATTAAAAGAAATACTAAACGGACTCCAAAAATCCTGAAATAAATTTTCCCCGTCCTCTAAAAATATAGCAGACAAAGAGAACATTTATTTGGGCCTCTAATACAATTTTCAAAAAATGCATATTTTTCCTAATCCAAATAAAATAGCGATAAAACTCCAAATAAAAATACAAATTGATTTTAATATTTTTCCTCCAACATTTCATTTATTTTGGAGAAGTCATATTATCTCCTCTCATATAATTTTAATATGAAATATTTTCGGGGAGAAAAATAATTAAAACCAAAGTGATCCTTGTTTCAATATTCGAGAAAAGTTCAAATATGAGAACTAGGAAAATCCCCAACTCTCTCCGAGGGTCCTTGAGTTGCTTAGGATTTCGAGGATTGCAAAATGAAATGCAATAAAATATGGTATGCATGAATGACCTATGTATAACATTCCAAATTCAAAATTTGGGATGTTACAATGCCTCCGGCGGTGTACCGGGATATGCAATGAATCAAGAGTGACATGTATGAAAGAATTATGAACGGTGGCTTTGGCACAAATACGACGTCAACTACATGATCATGCAAAGCAATATGACAATAATGGAGTGTGTCATAATAAACGGAATGGTGGAAAGTTGCATGGCAATATATATCGGAATGGCTATGGAAATGCCATAATAGGTAGGCATGGTGGCTGTTTTGAGGAAGGTATATGGTGGGTGTATGGTATCGGTGAAAGGTGTGCGGTATTAGAGAGGCTAGCAATGGTGGAAGGGTGAGAGTGCGTATAATCTAAAGAACTCACATACTTATTGCAAAAATCTATTAGTTATCAATAAAAAGTACTACGCGCATATTCCTAGGGGGATAGATTGGTAGGAAAAGACTATCGCTCATCCCCGACCGCCACTCATAAGGAAGACAATCAATAAATAAATCATGCTCCGACTTCATCACATAACGGTTCACCATATGTGCATGCTACGGGAATCACAAACTTTAACACAAGTATCTCTCAAATTCACAACTACTCAACTAGCATGACTCTAATATCACCATCTTCATATCTCGAAACAATCATGAGGAATCAAACTTCTCATAATATTCAATGCACTCTATATGATAGTTTTTATTATACCAGTCTTGGATGCTCATCATATTAGGACTAATTTTATAGCCAACGCAAATTACCATGCTGTTCTAAAAGACTCTCAAAATAATATAAGTGAAGCACATAGAGTATTCTAATAAATTCCGATTCATGCGTGTCTCTCCAAAAAGGTCTGTACAGCAAGGATGATTGTGGTAAACTAAAAAGCAAAGACTCAAATCATACAAGACGCTCCAAGCAAAACACATATCATGTGGTGAATAAAAATATAGCCTCAAGTAAAGTTACCGATGGACGAAGACGAAAGAGAGGATGCCTTCTGAGGCATCCCCAAGCTTAGGCTTTTGGTTGTCCTTGAATTTTACCTTGGGGTGCCTTGGGCATCCCCAAGCTTAGGCTCTTGACACTCATTTTTCCAAAATTCATCAAATCATTACCCAAAAACTTGAAAACTTCACAACACAAAACGCAACAGAAAATCTCGTGAGCTCCGTTAGTATTAAAACAAACCACCACTTAAGGTACTGTAATGAACTCATTCTTTATTTATATTGGTGTTAAACCTACTGTATCCCAACTTCTCTATGGTTCATACCCCCCGATACTAGCCATAGATTCATCAAAAAAAGCAAACAACACACAAAAACAGAATCTGTCAAAAACAGAACAGTCTGTAGCAATCTGGAGGTTTCGAATACTTCTTTAACTCCAAAAATTCTGAAACATTAGGAAGACCTAAATAATTTGTATATTGATCTACTTCAATTGGAATTGGTATTTTATCGCTCTCTGGTAAAAAATGAAAATTATTCTCGTGAGCGCATACTTTCTGTTTGTTTTCAGCAAGATCAAACAACAATCACCCAAGAAGATCCTAAAGGCTTTACTTGGCACGAACACTAATTAAAACATAAAAAACACAATCATAACAGAGGATAGATGATTTATTTATTTCTAAACAGTAACAAAAAGCAAGGAACAAAAATAAAATTGGGTTGCCTCCCAACAAGCGCTATCGTTTAGCGCCCCTAGCTAGGCATAAAGCCAGAATAGATCTAGGTATTGTCATCTTTGGCATGCAATTCTTCAATTGAACACTTATAACCCTTGGGGGTTTCTTTCTTTTTATTGATGATCAAACTCCTAGGCAAGAAATCAAGAAATTCATTTGTAGCAAAAGGTTCCTTAATGATAGCGAAAAAGTTGGGGTGAACACTTATTGATTTGAGATCTGCATTCTCCTTACTAGAAGATTCACCCTTATTTTTAGGAACATACATAAACTTGGCAACTTTGGTAGGAGGAGGGTTTGAAGTGTTTCTCACGGCAGAAAAGGCAGACCCTAAGTTGGTAATAATATCCTCAAGTTTATTAATTCTAGTGGAATCTTGATCTATCTTTTCATTAACTATGGGTTCTTTTTCTCTAAAAAAATTTAGAGTAACTCCTACCTTAGATCCATATTGGGTAATTTGTTTGTGGATCTTTTTATCCAAATTCTCGATCAAATCTACAGTGGCAACTTTATTTTCAATAATTTCAAGCCTTTGCATCAGATGTTCCGAAGTTAAAATAGTTCCATTAACCAAAAGAGGTGGTGGGCCAAACAAATCTATCATAGCATTATAAGAATCAAAAGTATGGCTACCCAAGAAATTCCCTCCAGTAATGGTATCAAGAATATATCTGTTCCAAGGAGTGATGCCTACATAAAAATTGCGAAGAAGAATGGAAGTAGATTGCTTCCTAGTGGATCTATTCTGAGCATTGCAAATTCTATACCAAGCATCTTTGAGATTTTCTCCCTCCCATTGTTTAAAATTAAGAACTTCATTATCGGGAGTACTAACAATGATAGAAGGACTGGCCGTGATGGCGAAACAAACGACCTAACACACGGACACACAAGAAGCAAGAAGAAAGGAGGCGAACGGAAAAAGGGGCAAATAAAACGGCAAGGGTGAAGTGGGGGAGAGGAAAACGAGAGGCAAATGGCAAATAATGTTATGCGAGGGAGAAGAGTTTGTGATGGGTACTTGGTATGTCTTGACTTGAGCGTAGATCTCCCTGGCAACGGCGGCAGAAATCCTTCTTGCTACCTCTTGAGCATGCGTTGGTTTTCCCTTGAGAGGAAAGGGTGATGCAATAAAGTAGCGTAAGTATTTCCCTCAGTTTTTTGAGAACCAAGGTATCAATCCAGTAGGAGACTACACGCAAATCGCCTAGTACCTGCACAAACAATCAAGAACCTTGCAACCAACGCGATAAAGGGGTTGTCAATCCCTTCATGGCCACTTGCAAAAGTGAGATCTGATAAAGATAATAAGATAAATATTTTTGGTATTTTTGTTGTATAGATTGGAAAATAAAGATTGCAAAATAAATAAACAGTAAAATAGAATTATAGATTGAAAACTTATATGATGTAAAGTAGACCCAGGGGCCATAGGTTTCACTAGTGGCTTCTCTCACGATAGCATATATTACGGTGGGTGAACAAATTACTGCCGAGCAATTGATAGAATAGCGCATAGTTATGAGAATATCTAGGCATGATCATGAACATAGGCATCACGTCCATGTCAAGTAGACCGAAACGATTTTGCATCTACTACTATTACTCCACACATCGACCGCTATCCAGCATGCATCTAGAGTATTAAGTTCATAAGAACAAAGTAACGCATTAAGCAAGGTGACATGATGTAGCGGGATAAACTCAAGAAATATGATATATACCCCATCTTTTTATCCTCGATGGCAACAATACAATACGTGTCGGTTCCCTTTCTGTCACTGGGATCGAGCACCGCAAGATTGAACCCAAAGCTAAGCACTTCTCCCATTGCAAGAAAGATCAATCTAGTAGGCCAAACCAAACTGATAATTCGAAGAGACTTGCAAAGATATCAAATCATGCATATAAGAATTCAGAGAAGAATCAAATATTGTTCATAGATAATCTTGATCATAAACCCACAATTCATCGGATCTCGGCAAACACAACACAAAAAGTGTTACATCGAATAGATCTCCAAGGACATCGAGGAGAACTTTGTATTGAGAACCAAAGAGAGAGAAGAAGCCATCTTGCTAATAACTACGGACCCGAAGGTCTATGGTAAACTACTCGCGCTTCATCGGAGAGGCTATTGTGTTGATGTAGAAGCCCTCCGTGATCGAATCCCCCTCCGGAAGATCGCCGAAAAAGGCCCCAAGATGGGATCTCATGGGTACAGAAGATTGCGGCGGTGGAAAAGTGGTATCGTGGCTCCCCTGGATGTTTTAGGGTATAAGAGTATATATAGGCGAAAGAAGTAGGTCGGTGGAGCTATGAGGGGCCCACGAGGGTGGGGGCGCGCCAACCCCCTGGGTGTGCCCTCTTGCCTCGTGGCTGCCTCGTTGCGTCTCTGACTTCCAGTCCAAGTCTCCTGGATGGCGTTCGTTCCAAGAAAGATCCTCATGAAGGTTTTGTTCCATTCGGATTCCGTTTGATACTCCTTTTCTGCGTAACACTGAAATAGGCAAAAAAACAGCAACAGTACTGGGCCTCCGGTTAAGTCCCAAAAATAATATAAAAGAGCATATTAAAGCCCATTAAACATCCAAAACAGATAATATAATAGCATGGAATGATTAAAAATATAGATACGTTGGAGATGTATCACCGGCCCCCAGCATACTCGGCGCTCGTCCGACCCAACACCAGGCCTACATCGCCGGACCATAGCCCGGCCAGCACCAGGCATTGCCGGCCCCCTCCTACTAGCTGGACCACATGGCACCGCTGGCAACCTTCTACCAGAAGGCCGACACCCCCTTCTACGGCACGGCACCGCCACCACTCCCACCCATGCCTTGGGACCTGGCGCAGCACTCCTCTCCCATCCCAAACTTGTACACCGGTGGAGGTGATTGGTACATGGACACTGGGGAGACTACCCACATGTCATCCTATCCTGGTAACCTCGCCACTTATTTTCCCACGAACACTTCTACCCACATCACTATTGGGGATAGCTCTTCTCTGCCTATTACACATATTGGTCATACATCTTCTCCATCTAATTCTCTTCCTATCAATATGTCTAACGTTCTTGTTTCTCTAGAACTAATCAAAAATCTTGTCTCTGTTTGCTGCTTTACTTGTGATAATCCTATTACTATTGAATTCAACGAATGTGATTTTTCTATGAAGGACTCCCGTACCCGGATGGTTCTTCACCGATTTGATAGCCCATACAAGCTCTACCCGATACACCCACCATCCACCGCCTCCAGTGTCCCCGTCACCCTCTCAGCCCATGTGGACCTTTGGCACGCTCGCTTGGGACACCCAAACCCAGGTACCCTTGGTCATATTCTTAGGAGCTTTTCTTTCACTTGTAATAAGGTTGCCGAACACACTTGTCATGCTTGCAGTGTCGGCAAACACGTGCGTCTTCCCTTTAGTGACTCTACCGCCGTTGCTTCATATCCTTTTCAGTTGATTCATAGTGATGTTTGGGCTTCACCTATTGTGAGCAATTCTAGCTATCTTTATTATCTTGTCATATTGGACGATTTTACTCACTATGTATGGGCTTTTCCTCCGACAGAAATCCTACGCGCTAGCTACCCTTCGAGATTTTTACTCATATATCACCACACACTTTGGCCTCCCCATTCTTGCACTTCAAACTAACAATGGGAAAGAGTCGAGAATCTTGCCGCTAGGAATTTACTCGCCACACATGGAACTATATTTCGTCTAACATGTCCTTACACTTCGCAGCAAAACAGGCGGGCAGAACGGATACTTCACACTCTTAACGATTGTGTTCGTACCCTACTCTTCCACGCCAACCTCTCGCCCCATTTTCGGCCTGATGCCCTTGCCACGACATCTCTTTTGACCAACATCCGGCCTTGCCGCGGTCGTTGGAACTATGCACCGCATCAGTTGCTTTATGGCACTCCACCATCCTATGATGAACTCCGTGTTTTCGGGTGTCTCTGTTATCCTAGCATCGCTTTCACCGCCCCGAATAAGCTTGCCCCACGCTCCCTCATTTGCATCTTTGCCGGTTACCCTCCTAATACCAAGGGCTATTGGTGCTACGATCCCGTTTCCCATCAGTTGATCACCTCAAGACACGTTACTTTGACCAAAAAGTGTTTCCTTTTCAGCAGGTACCACCAGCTGACACACCGATATCGTCATCATTACCTCTCGGTGGGTCCTTCTCGCTGCCGCCGCCGCACTCCCGTGGAGGGTGCCCGTGACTGCCACTCGCCGATGCCGCCGTGCTGGCGCATCTTTGGGCCCGCAGCTGCCTCCGAATGGCTCCGCCTTGTCCGGCTCTGGCGTGTCCTCTACGCCCTCCGGTGCGGCCGCCTCGACCCTGACACTTGCAGCTTCGAGTTTGGCCGCCTCGTCTCTGACCTCGGCTGCCCAGCTGGACTCGGGATCATCCGCCCCGACCGCTGCGACGCCGGCCTCGCAACTCAGCATCACTACTCAGTTGCGCACTAACACCCTTCGTTCGAGCACTCGCTACCCGACCGAGCAGTACCTGTGCGCGGCATCGACTTCCTCGCCATTGCCGTTTCCCACCTTGGCTCGGGCCGCACTTCGCGACCCCAACTGGCCTGCCGGCATGCTGGAGGAGTTCAACGCGTTGCAATGCAACGACACTTGCCAGCTCGTTCCGCGCCCCAGCCACGCTAACATCATTAGCGGGAAATGGGTCTTTCATCACAAGACGCACTCCGATGGTACCCTTGAGCAGTACAAAGCCCGTTGGGTGGTACGCGGTTTCCGGTAGCATGCCAGAGTGGACTTCACTAACACCTTTGCCCCAATTGTCAAACCAGGGATGATTTGCACCATCCACCACCTTGCAGTGTCCCGTGAGTGGATGGTGCATCAGTTGGATGTCTCCAACGTGTTCCTCCATGGCCATCTGGGCGAGCAGGTCTACTGCTAGCAACCCACTGGATTCATTGACGCCGCCCATCCTGCTCATGTGTGCCTGCTCTCCCGTTCACTATATGGGTTGAAGCAGTCGCTGAGGGCGTGGTACCAGCGCATCACCGCCTTTCTACAATAGATGGGCTTCCGAGCTACTCGCTCTGATGCTTCCCTATTTGTGTATCATCACAGCCATGCGACTGCATACCTGCATCTCTACGTCGATGACATCATCCTCACGGCCTCCTCGACTGAGCTTCTCGGGTAGCTCATTGCTTGTCTTAGTGCCAAGTTCGCCTTGAAGGACTTGGGGTCCCCTTCACTACTTCCTCGGCATCGAGGTCATTCGGCAGCCTGATGGCTTCTTCCTTCATCAACAAAAGTACGCACATGAGCTTCTTGAGCGCGTCGGCATGCTGAATTGCAAGACTGTCGCCACTCTTGTTGATACGAAGGCGAAGCTTTCCACCCTTGAGGGCTCCCCCACTCTGGAAGGTCCGTTCTATCGCTCTATTGTGAGCGCTCTGCAGTACCCGACCCTCACCCGGCCGGATTTGCAGTATGCAGTGCAACAGGTGTGCTTACATATGCATGCTCCACGGGACAGTCACTGGAATCTACTAAAGCAAATTCTTCGGTACATCTGCGACACTATGGCTCTTGGTCTCACATTGACGGCATCATCCTCCACCGACATGGTCGCTGAGGGAGTCCTGGATTAGGGGGTCTCCGGACAGCCGGACTATATCCTTTGGCCGGACTGTTGGACTATGAAGATAAGAGATTGAAGACTTCGTCCCGTGTCCGGATGGGACTCTACTTGGCGTGGAAGGCCAGCTAGGCAATACGGATATGTATATCTCCTCCTTTGTGACCGACCTTGTGTAACCCTAGCCCCTTTCGGTGTCTATATAAACCGGAGGGTTTTAGTCCATAGGACAACATACAATCATACCATAGGCTAGCTTCTAGGGTTTAGCCTCTCCGATCTCGTGGTAGATCAACTCTTGTACTACTCATATTATCAAGAATAAATCAAGCAGGACGTAGGGTTTTACCTCCATGAAGAGGGCCCGAACCTGGGTAAAGCATCATGTCCCCTGCCTCCTGTTACCATCCGCCTTAGACGCACAGTTCGGGACCCCCTACCCGAGATCCGCCGGTTTTGACACCGACATTGGTGCTTTCATTGAGGGTTCCTCTGTGTCGTCATCATTAGGCTTGATGGCTCCTTCAATCATCGATAGCGATGCAGTCCAGGGTGAGACTTTTCTCCCCGGACAGATCTTTGTATTCGGTGGCTTCGCACTACGGGCCAACTCGCTTGGCCATCTGGAGCAGATCGCGAGTTACGCCCCTGGCCACCTGGTCAGGTTTGGAAGCTTAAACTACACGGCCGATATCCGCGGAGACTTGATCTTCGACGGATTCGAGCCCCTGCCTTGTGCGCCACACGATCACGATGAACATGATTTAGCTCTACCATCGGACAGTGTTCAGGAGATCGCGCCAGCAACCGCTCCGACCCTCAATTCGGAACCAGTTGCGCCATCCATGGACGGGTGGATAGACCCCGACACGGAGGCCGTATCCTCAGCGGCGATTGAGCCGAATATCGACCTTACCCTTCACGAGAGCCGTGATGCCAAGCTGTCGGATCCTTCCCCGGCCACGGACCCCGAACCACCTGCGCCCATGCCTATCGAATCTGATTGGGCGCCGATCATGGAGTTTACCTCCGCGGATATTTTTCAGCGCTCGCCCTTCGGCGACATACTGAACTCATTAAGGTCTCTCTCCTTGTCAAGAGAGTCCTGGACGAACTATGTCCGACAGGATTGGGATGCGGATGATGAAGAAATTCGCCACCCAGCCACCACCCACTTAGTGACCACTGTCGACGATTTGACCGACATGTTCGACTTCGACTCCGAAGACATCGACGGTATGGACGACGATGCAGGAGACGAACAGGAACCACTGCCCATAGGGCACTGGACGGCCACTCCATCATATGATGTATACATGGTGGACACACCCAAAGAAAACGACGACGAGGAACGGAAGGACGCAGCGAAGGGTTGTTCCCTCGAGAAGCAGTCAAAGCGGCGGTGTAAGTGCCTCTCCAAATCCCGCCTCGGCAGAAACAGCGGTCATATAGACCCAGCGATAGAGCAGGGTGAACCATCGCCCGACCAGGGCAACACGGAGAATCAAACCGAACAACCCGACCCCGTCGAAGATAACAGTCCGGACGACATCACACCAGACAGGCACCCGGAGCAACAGAATGCCCATCAAAGGCTGGTTGCCACTGCGAGGAGTCTAAAAAAGCAGAAGCAAAGGCTCAGGGCTGCACAAGACACACTCAGAATCAGATGGAGTAAAGTACTCAACACTGCAGTGAAGTACGGCGGTAATCGCCACACCAAGAGCTACCTGAAGCGAAAGCTGCTACCTGAATTCGATGAGGAGGCCTTAGATCCCCCGCAATCAAAAAACAAAACGATCAAGAGCTACCGGTCGGCTGGATGACCTCGTGACCAACATAGAGCGGCAAATGAGGCCGCACATAAGCCAGTACGCGATCCACGAGAGGGCTCGTATCAAAAGGACGGCGCAGACAGATCCATATACAGGCCACGCAAGTGCGCTCCAGCATGCAATGCAACACAAAAACCATCCGAACCCCGGAGGACAGAAGAGGTTCCCCGCACAAGTGCGGACGGTGAACATGATATACGCAACCCATATTCCCAAGAGGGAGCGGAAGCGTGCACTAAGGGATGTATATGCATTGGAGCCAGTCGCCCCAAAGTTCAACCCATGGTCCTCTTGTCCGATCACCTTCGATCGCAGGGACCACCCCACTAGTATCCGTCATGGCAGATTTGCCGCACTGGTCCTAGACCCAATCATTGACGGATTTCACCACACTCGAGTCCTTATGGATGGCGGCAGTAGCCTGAACCTGCTTTATCAGGACACAGTGCGCAAAATGGGTATAGACTTGTCGGTGTCAAAACCGGCAGATCTCGGGTAGGGGGTCCCGAACTATGCGTCTAGGCCGGATGGTAACAGGAGGCAAGGGACACGAAGTTTTACCCAGGTTCGGGCCCTCTCGATGGAGGTAAACCCTACGTCCTGCTTGATTAATATTGATGATATGGGTAGTACAAGAGTAGATCTACCATGAGATCGAGGAGGCTAAACCCTAGAAGCTAGCCTATGGTATGATTGTTGATGTGTATGTTGTCCTACGGACTAAAACCCTCCGGTTTATATAGACACCGGAGAGGGTTAGGGTTACACCAAGTCGGTTACAATGGTAGGAGATCTTCATATCCGTATCGCCAACCTTGCCTTCCACGACAAGGAAAGTCCCTTCCGGACACGGGCAGAGTCTTTAATCTTGTATCTTCATAGTCCAGGAGTCCAGCTGAAGGTATAGTCCGGCTATCCGAACACCCCCTAATCCAGGACTCCCTTAGTAGCCCTCGAACCAGGCTTCAATGACGATGAGTCCGGCGCGCAGATTGTCTTCGGCATTGCAAGGCGGGTTCTCCTCCAAATTCTGTGTACCTGTTGAATAAAGTATGGTTTCTTGTAGATGTTTGCGCTCCTTCGCTTCTGCGCCCAATAATGGCTACTTCCCACGTGTCAAACAAATATGAGAAGTCTGAGTGTTTTTACATTCACACCCTAGCCGCATAAATGAGCTGCCCTATTTAAGGGGACGAGGATTTAGATCCAATCCACACCTTCTCCCCTCCGCGAGTGTTCATCAGAGCGCATCCGACAAAGGTCCATCCCACCATGGCGAGCCGTCGCAACTCCTCCCCTCGCCCTTCCAGCCCTAAGCCTGGATATTGGGAGAGATGTTCCATCCCGCATAGCGAGCTAGTGACGCTCTAGACCAAGGGATTTCTCCCCCCGGCCTATATGGTCACGGTTTGAGCCGGTCTTGCAGTCTACAATGGTGGAGAGCAAGCAGAGAATGCCCCTAATCCCTCCAAAGGAGAGCGGGTGTGCCTCGTCCCTTACTTAATAAGGGGACTCTTATTTCCAATCCACCCATTTCTCCGGGGGCTGCTGGAGTTCTATGGCCTCCAGCTACATCATCTCACGCCTGCCTCAGTATTGCACATCGCGGGCTTTGTAGCCCTCTGCGAGCTGTTCTTGGGTGTTGAACTCATTTCGAACTGTGGAAGGAGCTATTTTGCCTCGTGCCCCATTCCAAGAAGGGGTCAATGTATCAAGTGGGCGGAGCCGAAGTGTGGCACATCGCCGGGACCGGATATCTGTCCGGAACCTTGAAGAAGGCGTCCGAAGACTGTCCCTCGGAGTGGTTTTATATAGAAGACGTCTCGCTGCCGGATCCTGTCCGGATCGGCCTCCCTGAATTCAACAGTGCTCCCTTAAAGAAGCGCCTAAGCTGGCGCCCACGGAGCCCTCAGAGGGAAAGTGACAGGGACATCATTTACCTGATGGGCCGAATAAGATTGTTAGCCCATTCCGGACTATCCATGATCGGGGTTATGGCCGAATGCATTATGTGGGGGGTGCAGCCGCTTCAGTATAGAAGCCACCCCATGTGGGACTTCAACGGGGAGGACGACGCCACCCGCTACGGTCGTAAGGGGCCGGATTCAGCTGCCGCTCTACTAAAGATCTTGTCCACTTTGTATAAGGGAGAAGAGGAGGAATTTCTCCGCGTCAACCCTCAGGGTGGATTCTCCATGCACAATCCCCCGAGCTGGGTAAGCGGCCGTATTTACTTGTCCATCCGTTTTGTATTCCCATCAGTCTGACGACTTTAACGCAGGAACTGCGCCGGGCTGTTAAGGAAATAAGCAGCCCTCCTCCACAACCCGAGGACCCAAGACGGTCCCTCGACCCGGCCTCTCAAGAGGATCCGGACATATCTGTGGAGCTGATTGATGGAGTGTTCCATCAATTGAGCAAGGATAACGCCTTGGTGACCATTACGGCTGATTACCCAGGGCTAATCCTGACGCCTCAGGTGCCTGAGATCGAAGTCCCAGTACCCCGAATAGGTGTCCGCCCACTCGTGTTCAGTTTCCTGATTGCAACCGACCTTTGCAGGGGAGGTTTTTATGGCGGAAGGCCGAACCTGTGGTGACAAGCCAACGAGGGGCCGTAGGGCCCCGCGGGCAAAAAAGAAGTGCAGTCCGGACCGAGGCATCAGCGCAAAGGTATGGCGCGCCCCCTTATCCCAGGTGTTATACTTTTGAGGCATATTGACACTTGCGCTCTTTTCAGGACAAAGAGACCTCTCCGGACTATTCCGGAGAGGCTGCCAATCGCGCCTCCACCAGCCAGGCTCCAAAGCCTGGTCCGGAGGCGGAGGCGAACGCAAGGCGCGCGCCAGACGCTCCTCCGACGGAGGATGTGGACGGGTTGTCTGCCACTAACTCTGAGGTGGAGAGTGCCATGAACCATAGGCGTCGCCGGAAAATTCTTCGCGACGCTTGTTTCTCCCAAGGGGCGTTAGATGCCTTCAACTCGGGAGATGCGTACCTCCGTGCCGCTCAAAATGGTCTAGCCAGAGCCATGGAGCAGTATGTAAAAGACATACGGGTAAGAAAATTTTGGTAATTATATATATATACCAGTAGCCCCCGAGACTTGAAACAGTTAGAATAACTGATTTAAGGATCATTTGTTATGCAGGTTCTTACAGAAAAGAACTCCCTACTGTCCAAGGAGCTGGAAGAGTGCAAAGCCCAACTTGAGGCCGCACTAGCCGCGGCAGGGGAGCCCAAGGAGACCCCCTCTAGTAATATACACTTCGAAAGATAAGTATTTTGCGAAGCACAGCATGGGTGCGAATCTGACAAATGAAATTGCAGATGGCACCGGATTGAATCCGAAAAGGCAACACCTCCTACGCCAGCTAAAGGCCGGTGAGAAGGTGCTGACAAAGGTGAGGCGGGAGAAGAACGATCTCCAAGAGCAACACCAAGCTGGGCATCGAGCTGAAAGATGTTCGTGCCCAGCTGTCAGACTCCGTGAAGGAGAATCAGCGGCTTCGGCGCGACATATTTAGGAAGTGCTTGAACGAACCTTTTGAAAGAAAGTTTGGCGGGGAAGTCGACTAACAGAGCAATGTTTGTAGGTGTGCTAATAGGTCGTCCTGCAGAGGAGATGCCTGGTTCTACAGGTGACCTTCTTCCCGAGCTCTCGCAACTGCTCGATCGAGTTCGGCAGGCGATGCAAGGCGTCGCCCAGGCCCTGTGGCCATCCGTCTCCATGCCCGAAGGTCTTGGAGAGCTTGTGGAGAAGCTAAAGGGAGCACGGCGGCGCTTCGGATTGTGGAAGATATCAGCCTGCCGTCAAGGCGCTAGGGAGGCCTGGGCCATGGTGAAGACGCAGTACGCAAAGGCTGACCCCAACCACATGGCCGAGGTCGGTCCTATAGGGCCCGATCGGAAGGAGATCCCTGTAAACTTAGTATACGGCCAGGTAGAGTTGGCCGCAAAGTATTCCCAGCAGGATTGTAAATTAGACAGCCTGTTAGATGGTATTGAAGAGGAATACAATCAGTCAAAATGACTATGTAATTTTAATTGACATTTATAATGCCTTCTAGCCGGATTGTATATCATTTGTCATGGCCGACCTTTTCGCTTCAGCCTCGGGACCTGACGGTCCGGACTGTGTCCGAATTCCCGTGCGGTTATATAGGAACCGGGGAATGCATGGAGACCAGGCGTAGGGGTCATTAGGGCTTGAACAGACAACTGCCCGACTAGTTATGTTATATTACATGGTTAGTAAGAAACATCTTCCAGGGAGAATAGTTCTGTTAGGGGTTCCTTTCCCTGGGAGGCATGCCCTAAGGTGCATGTCCATGCTGCGAAAAGAAACGCAGGAAAAACATCTGGGGGCGTATAGATAAAAATAAAAAAGATCATCTTTAGTTCACCGACCGAATATTCCCTTAAGAATGCTAGCTTTCGGCTTCACCCAGTCTGAGGTACACGTCCGGCTGACCCGGCAGTAACAATCGAAGAGGTGCTCCCTTTACCACCTAGCCGAACAATCAGGAACGTAGGGGTAAGCACAGGAGCCAGGCAACCCAGCTTGGCCAAAACTTAAGTCATATCGATGCATATAATGGTGAATAAAAGGTACATGCGGAAGTGTGACACATGTGTTGGGCATGAAGCCCGTATGAATAAGCTTCTGTTTAAAGAAGCCCCCAGGTTTAATGAGCGCGGATAGCGCGTCACTTTATGAGCCTTTAAAGGTTATAAGAGAGAGAGTGAGAAGAAGAGAAATGTAAGACATAAAATATATAAAAAATGGACAGAGGAAGGAGGCGAACACAGAGTCCAGCGCTAGGCATAGAATCTTCGGAGACGGGCTGTGTTCCATGTGATGAAGCTATGTACCTAGGGTAGGGGCATGGACCTGTCCTAGGTACCCTACCCAAGGACATCCCTAGAAGAAGTCACCTTTCAATCGACTTGGAGGTATCCCACTCGACGGATTCAAGACACTCGACCACGAAGCAATCACTCGACCAAGATCCAACCACTCGATTGCCAGGAGATCTAAAGTCACCCTGCACGCAAACGGTCGGTCATTAAGTAGCTTTTATGGTCATCATAGCACTTTATTAGGGGCGTTACCAGTAACCCCCAGTCTTAATGTACTTTAAAACCTGCATTACTGAGGGCTGGAGGGGCCTGGCGAACTCTATATAAGCCACCCCCCTCCTCAGTATCGAGGGTTCGCACCCCTGCTATTCATACACACATAATTCAGTCGACCACCTCCGGGCACCAAGACGTAGGGCTGTTACTTCCTCCGAGAAGGGCCTAAACTTGTAATCCTCGTGTGCTTACAACTCCTCCATAGCTAAGATCTAGCCTCTCCATACATACCCCCCTACATCACTGTCAGAGTTAGAACCACGACAGTTGGCGCCCATCGTGGGGCTAGGAGTCTTAGCGCCTAGTTTGAGAAGTTCCGATTTTTTCCGATCTATTTGATCATGGTTTCGGGAGGAGCTTTGGTGGAGGGCCGCGAGATCCGTCTCAGCGCACTCACGTTCATCGCCGACGACTCCGCTTGGCTTCAGGAGGCTCCACTCGACGTCGACGCGCTCCCCGTCCGCGGGGCGACGCACTTTCGCGCATGCGTCTGTGGTGTCCTCCTGCGGAAGCCGTCAACCCAATATCGGTCGGCTCCTGTGGCGTCTCCCCGCCCTGTTTCTCGCCGGCGCAAGCGCTCCGGTCGGTCGAGGCTTCAGAGGTGGGTGAGACATGCGGTGGCCCGCCAGTCGGCCACCCCACAAGTCGCGGCAATCGAGCCCGACGAATCCCTCTACGGCCTGTTCGACTGGCTCCGCAGAGACCACATCCGAATGCGACAGCAGTGACCCAGCTGCAGAGGTTCTGGTGATCGATGGGCCACGCAGTCCTCCCGGTTTCCCCCGCGCTGACGGAGGCACGGATGGGGGCGACCCATCGCGTCCTCACAAGGAGTATCTCCCCGAGCCTCTCACGTCATTGCAGCGGGAGGAGCTTCGCCACCGGAACATGGATGCACTCCACACTCCTATCGTTGGAGAAACCCCCGAGGCCCGAGCCTTGGAGGACGCGCGCTTGGCTAACTTGGCCGAGCGCACTCGACTGGAGAATCTCCAGCGAATACTCGACGAGCGAGCGTGTCAACGGGCTCCAGAATCCAGTCGACGTCAACTCTTTCCGCCCCCGCAGGTATATCGTACTCCGATTCAGAATTTGGCGGCTGCGGCCCGTATAGAAGAGTCGATTCAGCCCTCCCAGTCAGAGGTTGGCAGAGGCTTGTTGCAAATCAGAGCATTGCTCCGGGCAGCGGGAGACCAGAATTCCGCTGTTTCTCAGTCGCAGAACAGGATCCACAGTCGATCCGTTGTAGCGGATACAGTCCAGTCAGCTCACAGCCCAAGATCGCCTCCGAGACGTGAGGGACGTGGAGACCGGCATGATCAGTACAAAAGGAATGAGCAGTATGATCACCGATTCGATTGTGATGATCGACGTCGAGTGCCAACCCCTCCCCCGAGGAGTGGATCATATGTGCCTCGACAGCAGGATGACAGACGCCCTCATAGTGTTGGGCGGAGAATTCCAGTCGACCCCAGGGAACCAGGCTTTGATGCGAGATCCATTCTCATTCAAGGTTTGGTTGACAGGAATAGAGCTCACCGAGAAGGCCACGATAGAGCTGCGCCTACCAGTAGCAGAGTATATGTTTCAGGGCCGGAGTGTTTCAGTCGAGCCATCAGAGCCGCTGTAATTCCTCCCAACTTCAGGTTGGCGACTGGAGTTAGTAAGTACACCGGTGAGTCCAAGACCGATACTTGGCTCGAAGATTACCGCGTGGCTGTCCATATTGGCGGTGGGAATGATGAGGTAGCCATGAAGCACTTGCCTCTCATGTTAGAAGGCTCGGCTAGAGCGTGGCTGAATCAGTTAGCACCCAGCAGCATTTACACTTGGGAGGATCTCTCCCGAGTGTTTGTCACGACATTTGAAGGAACATGCAAGCGACCTGCAGGCCTTACAGAATTGCGGTCTTGCGTGCAGAAAATGAATGAAACTCTGAGGGATTACATCCAGAGGTGGATCACATTGCATCACATAGTTGAAAATGTACCAGATCATCAAGCAGTTTGTGCCTTTAAAGAAGGCGTTAAGTACAGAGAATTGAATCTGAAGTTCGGTCAAACCAGAGAGATGTCTCTGAATTGGATGATGGAGATTGCCACCAAATACGCTAATGGTGAAGATGAGGATCGACTCCGGAGTGGGAAGCATAAAGCAGTCACCCAGGAAACCGGAGGAAATTCCAGTCGGAAACAGAAGCGGAAAGCCGAGCCAGCCACTCCTGGGGAGGCCCTGGCCGTAACCCAGGGAAAATTTAAGGGAAAACCCAAAGGACCTTGGAACCCCAAGAAAGTTAAAGACCAAGATGGAAATGATGTTTTGGATCTACCATGTCACATCCACACCAAGAAAGATGAAGAGGGTAAACTCATTTACTCAAAGCATACCACTCGACAGTGTCGGCTTCTGATCCAGCAGTTTGAGGGCAAGCAGTCCAAAGATAAGGAAAAGGAGTCAGACAAAGTTGAGGACAAGGAAGATAGTGACGATGGGTACCCCCAGGTCAATTCCACCCTGATGATTTTTGCTGATGTTGAGAGCAAAAGTCGACTGAAGGTTATTAACCGTGAGGTAAATATGGTTGCTCCGGCAACACCCAATTATCTAAAGTGGTCCCAGACTGCCATCACATTCGACCAGTCTGATCACCCTACGCACATTGCCACCCCTAGGAGGCAAGCTCTGGTGGTCGACCCAGTTGTCGAAGGCACTCGACTGACCAAAGTCCTGATGGATGGAGGCAGCGGTTTGAACATACTGTATGGAGAAACATTGAAAGGGATGGGCATTCCGGTGTCCAGGCTCAGTACCAGTAACATGAGTTTCCATGGAGTCATTCCTGGGAAGAAAGCCGAGTCACTCGGCCAAATTGCTCTTGATGTGGTTTTCGGTGATTCCAAGAATTGCCGCAAGGAAAAGTTGACATTCGAAGTTGTGGATTTCCAAAGTGCTTATCACGCTATTTTGGGCAGGCCAGCTTATGCACGCTTCATGGCTCGACCATGTTATGTGTATCTCAAATTGAAGATGCCTGGTCCCAAAGGTGTGATCACTGTTACAGGCAATCGGAAGAAAGCAAAAGAGTGTTTTCAGAAAGGCTCAAAGATTGCTGACGCTCGAATGGCAGTGGTCGAGCTGCAAAAGTATCAGAAGACTGCAGATCCGAGTGAGTTGCTACGAGCTAAGAAGCCTGCTTCAGAATCAGCTTTTCAGTCGTCTGGTGAAACGAAGGCAGTTCACATTCACCGGACGTACATAAGCCAAATGATGCTCTGACTCACATCTCAACGACGCTCGACTCCAAATAGGAAGAAGCGCTCGTCCAGTTCCTCCGTGAGAACTGGGACATCTTCGCATGGAAGCCTGCTGACACGCCTGGAGTTCCCAGGGGGCTGGCTGAGCACCGTCTACGAGTCGACCCAAAATTTAAACCTGTGAAAGAACATCTTCGACGGTCCGCCGTCCAGAAGAGGAAGGCCATTGGCGAGGAGGTGGCTCGGCTCTTAGCAGCGGAGTTCATCCGAGAAATTTACCACTCCGAGTGGCTCGCCAATGTTGTCATGGTCCCCAAGAAGGACAACTCACTTCGCATGTGCATTGATTTCAAGCATATCAATCGGGCCTGCTCGAAAGATCATTTTCCTCTCCCCCGCATCGACCAGATAGTCGACTCGACTGCGGGATGTGAGCGTTTGTCTTTTCTAGACGCCTATTTCGGGTACCATCAGATCCGTCTGTACGGGCCCGACAAGATCAAAACAGCTTTCATCACTCCATTCGGGTGCTTCTGTTATGTCACCATGCCATTCGGCCTCAAGAATTCCGGAGCCACGTTCATGAGGATGATTCAGAAGTGTTTGCTCACTCAAATCAGTCGGAATGTGGAGGCATACGTGGATGATATTGTGGTTAAGTCACGGAAGGGTTCCGACCTGCTGACTGACCTTGCTGAAACCTTTGCCAACCTCAGGAGGTATGATATCAAGCTCAATCCGTCAAAGTGCACATTCGGAGTTCCAGGTGGGAAGTTAGTCGGTTTTCTTGTTTCCGAACGGGGAATCGACGCCAATCCTGAAAAAATTGGTACTATACTCCGGATGAAACGTCCTGTGTGTGTGCATGACGTCCAGAAGCTTACAGGATGCTTGGCCACTTTAAGTCGATTCATCTCTCGCCTCGGTGAAAAGGCATTGCCTCTTTACCGACTGATGAAGAAGTCCGACAAGTTCGAGTGGACTCCAGAAGCTGATGCAACGTTTACAGAGCTCAAAGCTCTGCTCTCCACCCAGCCGGTGCTTGCTGCCCCAATTAGCAAGGAGCCTTTGCTGCTTTACATGGCAGCCACAGGAAAATTTGTCAGTACAGTACTTACGGTCGAGCGGGAAGAAGAAGGAAAGGCCTTCAAAGTTCAGCGCCCAGTATATTATGTTTCTGAAGTTTTGACTCCTTCAAAGCAAAGATATCCTCATTACCAGAAGCTTGTATATGGGATTTATATGACCACAAAGAAGGTTGCACATTACTTCTCTGATCATTCCATTACAGTCATCAGCAACGCTCCACTATCAGAGATTTTGCACAACAGAGATGCAACTAGTCGAGTGGCCAAATGGGCGAGTGAACTTCTTCCCCTAGATATCAAGTTTGAGGCAAAGAAATCTATCAAGTCCCAAGCAATTGCAGATTTCATCGCCGAGTGGATCGAACAGCAACTTCCGACTCAAGTTCACTCGGAGCACCGGACCATGTTCTTCGATGGATCTAAGATGCTGAATGGTTCCGGTGCTGGGGTAGTATTGGTTTCCCCCCGAGGAGATAAGCTCAGATATGTTCTCCAAATTCACTTCGATTCCTCCAATAATGAAGCAGAATATGAAGCACTTTTGTATGGGTTGCGCATGGCCATTTCACTCGGCGTCCGTCGCCTCATGGTCTATGGCGACTCAGATTTGGTGGTTAATCAGGTGATGAAGGAGTGGGACGTCAGAAGTCCAGCTATGACTGGTTATTGCAATGCAGTGAGAAAGTTAGAGAAGAAATTCGAGGGGTTAGAGCTTCATCACATCCCCCGACTGAAAAATCAAGCGGCTGATGCTTTGGCAAAGATAGGCTCCAAGAGAGAAGCCATCCACAGCAATGTGTTTTTGGAACACATCCACTCGCCATCAGTCCAAGAAGATCCTTTTACAGATGAAGCCCCGCAGCCAAAGAGTGCCACAGATCCGACTGAAGTTGAAATTCCGGCAGTGGTCGACCTAATCATGGAAGTTTTGGCAATCACCCCCGACTGGACGATACCATACATCGCGTATATCCTGAGAAAGGAACTCCCGGAGGACGAAGAAGAGGCTCGACAGATCGCCTGTCGATCCAAGGCCTTTACAGTCATAAAGGAACAGTTGTATAGATAAAGCGCGACCGGAGTCGGTCAGAAGTGTATAACACCAGAAGAAGGTCAGATAATCCTTGATGATATCCACTCGGGGACCTGTGGTCATCATGCGTCCTCTCGGACCATTGTGGCTAAAGCATACCGAGCGGGATTTTACTATCCAAGAGCGAATGAAATGGCAAAAGAGATAGTCAACAAGTGTGAAGGGTGCCAGTTCTACTCCAACATGTCGCACAAGCCTGCATCAGCCCTGAATACCATTCCACTCGTCTGGCCCTTCGCTGTTTGGGGACTGGACATGGTTGGCCCATTGAGAACAGGCAGGAGCGGTTTCACACATGTGCTTGTGGCAGTCGACAAGTTTACCAAATGGATTGAAGCTAAGCCTATCAAGAATCTTGATGCTTGCACTGCTATCAGTTTCATCAGGGAGTTAACATTCAGATATGGAGTCCTGCATAGCATCATCACCGACAATGGGTCAAACTTTGATTCAGACAAGTTCAGAGCTTTTTGCGCCTCTCAAGGCACACGAGTCGACTACGCATCGGTCGCCCACCCCGAGTCGAATGGACAAGCAGAAAGGGCAAATGGTCTGATTCTCAAAGGACTAAAGCCTCGGCTGATGCGTGATCTCAAGCACGCAGCAGGCGCTTGGGTCGACGAGCTTCCGTCAGTTCTGTGGGGATTGAGGACCACCCCGAATCGGTCGACTGGAAGAACTCCGTTCTTTCTGGTTTACGGAGCGGAAGCAGTCCTGCCGAGTGATCTACTTCACAGTGCACCCCAAGTCGAGCTTTACACCGAAGATGAAACAGAACAAGCCCGGCAAGACGCAGTCGACCTCCTGGAAGAAGAAAGAGAAATGGCTATGGTCCGATCGACCATTTATCAGCAAGACTTGCGTCGATTCCATGCCAGAAATGTGAAGAGTCGAGCCTTCCAAGAAGGAGATTTGGTCCTCCGAATGGATCAACAGAAACCACACAAGCTCGCTCCTACTTGGGAAGGTCCCTTCATCGTCACCAGAGTCCTCCACAATGGAGCGTATGTGACACCCCAAAAATTTGGCCTTGTTTTAATGAATTAAAAATTTTGCCAGGAATTAAAACTTTGAACTTCTGGGCTCCATTTTTGATTTTTTTTCCCTGTTGTGATGAGTTTTTCCCAAAGAGAAAACTTTTCAAATATGTTATTGGACTTGTATAACCTCTCAATAAGAACTTTTCTTTTATCAGTATAACTAATTAACTAATTTAATTGCTTGATCTTTACTTTCTTGAAAATGGATTTTCAAGGTTAAATGGCCTTATTTGAACTACAACCATTTGATAAATTCACTTAAAATTCCCACAAAAATTTGGAGATGTCATGTGATGTTTTTAAATCACTTTTATACAAAAATATCTTTTATTCATGAAATATTTTGAGCTCTACACTCAATTTTCCTTCTCTGGTCCATAGTGCAATTTGCACTACAGCCCATTTAAATATTTCTTTCTAGCCTCCACCAAAATTATGGGATATTGGTAATAGCATATGATTCAACTTTATGCAAAAACCCAGTGATGTTATTTGAAAAATTTGAGTGAATCAACCTCATCTTCATTCTGGTCCAACATGATGGTTTGTACAGCAACCATATTCTTGCTTGCTCTTTAGCTGTTGATTCTTTTTCCTACTTGTAGACAGCCCTACCAAACCCCTAAGTCCAGGAGCATGCACCCATTGGCATATTTTTGGTTCATGAAATAATGTCATTTAATTCCTGTCCAGAATTGCAGTTTTTCAAAACTTGCACTAACAAGTTTCTACTTTTGGAAAACTAACCTCACCACCCTCCTGTACATCTAAAGAGACCCCAACCTGGAAGTTTTGGCTACCCCAAGAGATGCCTAGGTGCATGTGGCATTCTATCGAGCACCCTGTAGGCATGACCAGTTTTGACATGAGTTTTGGCATTGCACTGTGAGCTTGCACCTCTGATCAAACAAGCATGTCCACTAGGGTCCCAGTTGCTCCTAACCTGGGTCTGTTAATTTCCAGCCTCGACCGCGACCTCTAGCGTGCTCTGGCATAATGTCGAACACGTCCCGTGCACGCCCGGAGCGCGAGCAGAGCGCGCGTATTGCACGACCCGCGCCCGAGCCGACACGCTGGCCCCACGGCTTTGGCCCGCTCTGCAGCACCTCGCCACGCGCTCCCCTTCTCACCGCAACACGCCAAGCAGCCCCCGCCGCGCCCGACAGGCCAAGGGCTAGCCGCCGCCACCGCCCGACAGCCTCTGCCCATGTCGGCGCCGCCAAAGCCACTCCCGCTCGCCACCTAGTCCCTAGAGCAGTGCCCACTCGTCCACTAGCTCTTGCCGTCATCCCCAGCCACGCCACGTCGCCCTAGCCACAGAGAGGCGGTTCGCCGGAGGGCTTATCCACGGCCGCCGCGGAACCGACCTCGACGAGCTATAAAGGGAGGCCCCCGAGATTCCCCGAGCACGCAGGCAACCTCAGGCCACCCCATTGGCACTCCCCTAGCTCACTTTCGACCCGGGGAGGTCTCCTTCCTCGTCTCCGGCAACTGCTGCCGCCGCCACCGCCCCAGTCAATTCGGCACCACCAGGGCCTTCCACTCTCCGTTCTCTTCGTCAGGAACCTCCACATCCTTCCGTGAACACATTCCCCTACTCGATTTTGATCGGAATCCACCGTTGCCCCAAAACCACTCCGCTCCCGAAGCTCTCCGTCCGCCGCGAAGCTCGCCGCCGGCTGCTCCCTCCGTCCCCACCGGCCTGGCAACCACCGGGAGGACCGCACTGGAGTGGCGGATCCATCCCCGCCCTCGGGGCCCCGCGAAGAGCTGCCAGTCGCCGGCGACGATCGCCTGAGCTCCGCCTCCGCTCGGGACAGGGGAAGGAGGGGGAGAAAGACTAGTCAAACCTGACTAGTGGGCCCCTTGGACCCACTGTCAGTGACCCTGCGCCTATCCCCTTGGGTTAAGTGAAGGCGTAATCCGCCCAGTATGTTTTCCCCGCTCCGAAAGCGTATTCCCCTCCGAAACGTTTTCTTTTCTGTTTTAATTTAAATAACAGATTTGACCAGAACTTTGACTGGCTATAACTTTTTAAATATAACTCCAAATGAATTGATTCTTTTTCCTGCATCTCTCAAATAATGTCTAGTTTATTTTAAGATTTATTTGAAAATTTTCCAAACAACTTTTTTGTACTGTTTTTGAAATGTGTGTTAATTCAAATATATTTTTAAAATAGGGTTTTGGAGAGAGAGAAGAAACTTTCAAAAGTTTTGGAGATCACCTCACCCCTCCACAACTTAAAGGCAAGCATTCTGAATCCTGGCATAATGTTTTTGGTGTGTTATTTGACATGTTTATAACACCACCTTATTTCGAAGGACTTGTTATTTCATGTGACACGATCATTTGCATGGAAGCATGTTAGTAATTTCCTTGCTGTTGGGAATGAATATTATTGTGATGGTAATCATCCTCATGTGCCTTGCATGCATGCCGGAAAGGAATCCGGGAAAGCCTCGGCCTTGGGTAGGCGTGAGCTTGTCGCCGGTCCCCGTCGGGACGGTTATGTCCGGTATGGCATGGTAAGGTATATTGAGTGGTGATTTTATTGATTGAAATATATTTGTTACAGGTCATGCAAGGAATTTATAAACCTCCTGAGTCGACCGTAGACCGAGTCTTGTTTCCAGTAACCCCCATACTTGCTATGTACTACTACTTGTCCCTGCCACAGGTAGGGTATGGTTCAGTAAGTCGTCAACCCCTTTCAAGCACACACCGTACAGAGAGGCCATGGTGGAAGATATCGGTTGTAGCCGGTAGGCATGCCACCTGGTCCGGGGGCATGGGTGTTTCCGGTTGGGACCGAGAGGGGAGGCCACCCCTTAGAGCGCGCGATATAAATTTGATCCCATGCTACGCGAGGTTGTAGCCTCCCCACTTAGAGTTTTGCTTAACAAGTGTCGTGGGTGATTCCAGACACCGATGAGTTAAGCTGGTGTGTGCAAGTTAGGCGTGTTTTCAACTAAAAGGCCGTAGACGGAATTAGTCCCGATGGACTAAAGGAGTCCGTTACTCGTGGGTAAAGAGTACACCCTCTGCAGAGAATTAAAACCTATTCGAATAGCCGTGTCCATGGTTAAGGATTACAGTCTGGGATGGGTCAAGTGTTGGTCTTAGTGTCGGTCTTCGGAGGAGATATTGTTAAACCAAACTTGGATATCGACTGGTGACTTGTGAGAACCATGATTATTATTATTTTATGATGGATTAACCCGTTGCATTAATTGTATTATCGAGTATCCCTGGGATGGTTCTACCTCCTGGATATTCATTGTGATCATTTCTTTTAAAGCCCTTTATGTGGTGTCGCTCAGACGCCCGACTGTGGCATTTCTTTTAAAGCCCTTTATGTGGTGTCGCTTAGACGCCCGACTGTGGCATTTCTTTTAAAGCCCTTTATGTGGTGTTGCTCAAACGCCCGACTGCGGCATTTTATTTCCCACTCCATTACTGTTTATTCAGGTTGCATGATAATAACCTGCTTGCATGCATAAAAGATATTTTATTTATGACTGACGATGTGATCATAAAATTTTTCCGTGCATGATTATCAATTATATTATACCTGTGTTCTTAATGTTTGCGAGTACATTCAAAGTACTCACTGGCTTGTCCCTGGCTATTGTCTTGGCCAGATTTCTGCAAGGAGAGGAGCATTGCGGTGACAGCCCCGGAAACTAAGCAACGGTGATAGCAGCCTCGCGAAGATAGGAGTTAACCTGGTCAGCTGTTCCCGTGGGAAATGGAGTCCCATAGACACTGATGTCTCACAAACTGCTTCCGCCATCAACCACTAGAAACCCAATTGTTGTACTCACAGGCCAGAAGGGTCTTGTACTACATATTTTGTATTTTTGCTTGAGATTTCTGTATCAAGTTTGGAGCCTCATCAGCTAACAGTAATCCTGGGGCTGATGAGCACGACGGTCTTTTCTGGAAATTTATGTCTGGAAAACCCGGTCGTGACAGCGTATCACCTTTACAATGTCGATCGCCAGATCGATGAGCCACGAGCTTGGAATGCGGAACTCCTCTACCCCCTTTACACTTGAATTCTCACTCGAATGAGATGTTATAAGAAAAACTTTTGTTGTCTATTTATCAAAGACAAGAGTGTTACAATTTTTTCCTATAATTGTTGTCGCCTTTGTTTGCGTGTGAAATCCCCCAGTGGGTGGCTTAGCTGCGAATCCGTTTCGCCTAGTTTGTAAAAAAATCCTACCAAGTAGTGAGCCAGACTCCCACTTGGAGGCTTAGCTGCGAATCCATTTCGCCTAAGTTTGTAAAACAAATCCTACCGAGTGGTGAGCCAGACTCCCACTCGGAGGCTTAGCCGCAGCCCAGTGCTCGCCTAAGTGTTTGAAAATCCTACCGAGTGGTGAGCCAGACTCCCACTCGGAGGCTTAGCTGCAGCCCAGTGCTCGCCTAAGTATTTAAAAATCCTACCGAGTGGTGAGCCAGACTCCCACTCGGAGGCTTAGCTGCAGCCCAGTGCTCGCCTAAGTGTTTAAAAATCCTACCGAGTGGAGAGCAAACCTCCCACTCGGAGGCTTAGCTGCAGCCCAGTGCTCGCCTAAGTATTTAAAAATCCTACCGAGTGGTGAGCCAGACTCCCACTCGGAGGCTTAGCTGCAGCCCAGTGCTTGCCTAAGTGTTTAAAAATCCTACCGAGTAGAGAGCAAACCTCCAACTCGGAGGCTTAGCTACAGCCCAGTACTCGCCTAAGTATTTAAAAATCCTACCAAGTGGCGAGCCAGACTCCCACTCGGAGGCTTAGCTGCAGCCCAGTGCTCGCTTAAGTGTTTAAAAATCCTACCGAGTGGAGAGCAAACCTCCCACTCGGAGGCTTAGCTGTAGTCCAGTACTCGCCTAAGTTTGAAAAAATCCTACCGAGTGGAGAGCAGACCTCCCACTCGGAGGCTTAGCTGCAGTCCAGTACTCGCCTAAGTTAGAAAAAATCCTACCGAGTGGAGAGTAGATCTCCCACTTGGGAGCTTAGCTGCAGTCCAGTACTCGCCTAAGTTTGAAAAAATCCTACCGAGTGGAGAGCAGACCTCTCACTCGGGGGCTTAGCTGCAGTCCAGTACTCGCCTAAGTTTGAAAAAATCCTACCGAGTGGAGAGCAGACCTCCCACTCGGGGGCTTAGCTGCAGTCCAGTACTCGCCTAAGTTTTTAAAATCCTACCGAGTGGAGAGCAGACCTTCCACTCAGGGGCTTAGCTGCAGCCCAGTACTCGCCTAAGTACGGAACACATCCCAATCTGCAAGGACGACGAGGTGCAAATCGACTGCTACCTTCTCCTTCGGAGCTGCACCACAAATACAAAGTTATTTCGAGTGAAGAACAAGTTCCACTCGACAGATAATTCATGAAGATATTCAACGATAAATCAAGTTCAGATAAGATCCAAAGGTCCTAGACCGCAGATCAAAGTACTCGAGCCTCCAGCTCGACAGAGTTTAACGGTTACAAAATCCACTCGGCATTCCGAGGCAAATTTAAAATGAAGCATAAAAGTTTTTATTCCTCAGGCAGAGGACTGGAAGGGGCGACGAACTCGTCCAAATCGATCCCGTCTGCAATGCGAGTGGCCGCAGCGATGAAAGTCTCCATGAAGTCTTGAAAGTTGTGCTTCCTGGTATTGGCAACTTGGATGGCGGCCAACTTTTCTTCTCGCGCCTCCTTGCAGTGGACGCGAACCAGAGACAGAGCGACGTCAGCGCCACATCTAGCAGAAGATTTCTTCCCTTCCGCCACTCGACCTGGGACTTCATTCAGTCGATTCATCAGGGACTCGAGGTCATTCTGAAGCGTCGTCCTAGGCCAGAGCGACGTGTCGATCCGCGACATCGCAACCTTCAACCGAGCAAGATAGTCAACAACGCCGGCAACACGAGATTCCAGTCGGAGCACGTTCATAGCAGCCTCATCCTTCACTAGAGAATTGATGGGGTCCAAGTCTGTCTCCACTCGACTGGTCTCCTCTTCGAAGTTCTGGAAGAATTCTGTAAACACGATTCAAGGATAAGTCAGTGGCTCTACACAGGTTTGGTAACTGCAAGTCAATCGGGCCGGAGTAATTACCCTCGAGCATGACGAACAGCTTCTTGGCGAGTCCACCGAGATAAGCCTCCAGATTGTTCCTCTTCCCCGCCAGTTCACTTGCCTTGTCATTCAGAGCTATATTGCCATTCTTCAGACGGCTGACCTCTTGATTAGCCGCGTCGAGAGTAGTTTTCAGCCTGGAGTTTTCCTTTTCAAGAGTACCGACTTAAGCCAGTTTTTCTTCAGCAAGCTTCGTTTTGTTCAGGGCCTCCTTCTGCGCTTCGGCAAGGTCTTGATCCTTCTTATTCAGAGCCTCCTCCATTTTGTCTGCGAAACAGAAAGTGAGATCAACATCGAGGACGGCCAGAAAGAAAGGACAGTCGACAAAAGCTCACCAGCCATACCTTTTGCTTCGTCCCTCGCCTTCTGCAAGTTCTCCTGAGCAAGCTTCAAGTCAAGGTTCAGCTGGATCTGTTTGTTCTCCAACTCAGTGTAGCGAGCCACAAGTTCGCAAGATTTCTGCAAAAAATCAGTCGACAGACATCCAAGATAAGTTGCTTCCGAGTAACCAAGAGACAATGATGGCGTTTCTAAGACTACAGCCGAATGAAAAACATTCGACAGTATTATCGGGGACTACACCCAGTGGGTGCACTCAGCGTGCCCCCACTGGTTCAACCAAAAAAATCGACTGCCCGCAGTCGACCATGTACAGTTCCATTCGACATGGCCTAACCAGACCGAGTGAAGAAGTTCAACTAAAGCAACACAATATAAAGACTACAGTCGACTGCCAGCAGTCCACCGTAGTCTCTGGGACTACACCTAGTGGGTGCACTTAGCATGCCCCCACTCATCCAAAAGATTAATAGACACACCCAGTGGGTGTATAGATATAAAGATCTTCGGAAAAGAGATTCTTCAGATAGCATACCCTAACAGAACAAGCGGTGAATCGACTGACCTAGACATTGCTCTAAAGAGCTGAACTCGCGTCATAAGCTGCTTGGCTGGCTTCCTGAACCACCTTCACTTGCTCCATCATGATCCCCGCCTGGCGTATAGCTTCTTTAGCGGCACCCACTTGGTCCTCAGGGACGTGGTGTGTGGAAAAAAGCGAAGGCAGATTTGCAGTCGACGTCGAAGGCCAGACACTTGTCAGAGGTACAGCGAAGGTCACAGAAGCCCGAGTGGTATCACCACCCTCCCGGACTACGGCCTCAGGCGCCGGAGTAGTTTGTGGGGTCTTGCCAGCCGGCACCCTCCTGTTCCTTCGCGCCCTCAGCGGCACTTTGTCGTCATCATCAGGGAGGTCAATGACATGAGGAGGAGCCACAAGAAAAATCCAATCGACCAGAATTATAAGAAATCGTCAGTCGACTAAAAGTAGAGCATCAGTAATCGTACCGGGGTTGGAGGTAACAGCGTCTTCCATCTCTTGATCATCGTCCTTGGCGGAGATCTCCGAGGTGGCAGCACTGCGAATTTCGAAAGTCAGTCAGCTTATTCAATGAGTCGACCAAGAGTCCGTCACGTTCAACAAAGGAAAACAAATTCTACTATTACCCAGAAATGGTGGGGACAGTCATCTTCATCTTGGGCAGAGCCTTGGGTGCCTTGGACGGCGTCGCACGCGGGTGCTTGGGAGCTTTTTCTGTCGGCACTAGAGATGAGGTCCGAGGGCGCTTCGACGACTGCCCAACAGGGACAGTCGCCTTACCACGTTCCCGCGCAGGGTCGTGTGTAAGCTTGGATCACCGTTCCGAGCGGGGAGGTTTGACTTCTTCCTCCTCCTCTTCACTGGAGTCGTCATCGTCATCCCCCTCTCCTTCGCCATCAGATTCCCACTCTTCTCTCTCGTCTCCACTTTCGCCTCCGCTCGCCTCTCCTTCCTCGGCCTGCTCCTGCTCCATTGGGTGTCGAGTACATCTCAGTAATGGCCTAGAGGGATAGCAAACAAGACAAAAGTCAATCGACTGATCCAAAGAGAACAAATAAAGAAAGCAAGATCACAGTCGGAAACGCAAGGTCAGACCTTGTCCACTTCGTATGTTTGGTCGAGTGGAGGAATCCTCCTGGCTCCTCGGGGCTTGTCCTTGTTCCCTGTGATACTCGACAACCACCCTTCCAACATCTCGTCAGTGACCTCCTCTGGGTCAATCCGAGTGGTGTCTTCGAGACCCGAGTACAGCCACATCGGGTGGTCACGAGCCTGAAGCGGTTGGATGCGCCTCTGAAGGAAGACTTCCAACAAGTCCATGCCAGTCACACCCTCGCGGACAAGCTGAACCACTCGACCGACCAGCACCTTGACTTGCGCCTTTTCCTCTGGTGTCACTTTCAGAGAGGCAGGTTTTTGCGCTCGATTCAGAGAAAAAGGGGGAAGCCCAGTCGACTGTCCTAGGGTCACCTGGTCTTTACAGTAAACCAAGTCGACTGCCACCCGCGGACTGACTCGGTAAAAGTGATAGACGGAAAGGAACTTTTTCCCCTCATCTGGATCACCAGGCACCCGCACAGCTGGATCACCTGCGTCCGTTCGTCACTCGACTTGGCCTTCTTGACCGACTGAGAGCGGCAAGTGAAGATGTGCTTGAAGAGTCCCCAGTGGGGGCGGCAACCCAAGAAGTTTTCACACAAGGAAACGAAAGCAGCAAGATACACAATAGAATTGGGAGTAAAGTGATGGAGCTGCGCTCCGAAGAAGATCAAGAAGCTCCGGAAAAAAGGATGAGGAGGCAGAGAGAATCCGCGATCGATATGGGTGGTGAGGAGGACGCACTCACCATCAAGAGGCTGGGGTTCGACTTCTTTCCCCGGGAGACACGCAGATTCGTGGGGAATGAATGCCCCCTCGACCAGATCATCGAGATCATCCTGCCGAATCGCCGACAGCATCCAGTCGCTCTGGATCCAATCCTTGGGCAGAGCAGTCCTCGAGGAAGATCCGCCCCGAGCGGACTTCTCCCCTTCCCCTGCACCGCTGCCTTCTTCGCGTGCTCCAGAGCCGACGTCTTCTCCTTCATCATCGTCGCCAGCAAAGCTCGAACAGACCTACGGCACCAAGGTGAGAGCGGAGGTGGTGGAGGATCTTATGAAGGAAGGGGGAAAAGTGAAGGCGCACTGTTCGGGGGTCCCGAGCCGGCAACTTATAAGAGGTCGCTTCCGAGTGGCTGACTGGTAGGCCCAGGCAATCCCGTCAAATACCGCAACAGGCGCTCGCGCGGTACATGGTGAAAAAGGTGGCACGGGGATCGAGGAGCTTCCGTCCTATCCCATCCGATTACTACGGCCGCCCCCGTCTCGCGCGCTTCCCGAAATTCAAATCCTGCAAAATCCGCGGGCCGCAGAACAACTCGTCAAACAGAAGATCCCTTTCACACTGTCACTCGGAACTTCACAAGTAAAGAAATTCACTTGACAAGAGGACAAGAATGGATCAAGGCGACTGAAAGAAGTTGACGATGTCATCCATGACAATTGATCCAAAACAAGACGTTCATATAACATGAAGAACCGGTCGGAAAGATCCCCAACTCCTTCCCCACTCAAACCTCGATCCATTCGGGGGCTAATGATGAAGCTATGTACCTAGGGTAGGGGCATGGACCTGTCCTAGGTACCCTACCCAAGGACATTCCTAGAAGAAGTCACCTTTCAATCGACTTGGAGGTATCCCACTCGATGGATTCAAGACACTCGACCACGAAGCAATCACTCAACCAAGATCCAACCACTCAACTGCCAGGAGATCTAAAGTCACCCTGCACGCAAACGGTCGGTCATTAAGTAGCTTTTATGGTCATCATAGCACTTTATTAGGGGCGTTACCAGTAACCCCCAGTCTTAATGTACTTTAAACCCTGCATTACTGAGGGCTGGAGGGGCCTGGAGAACTCTTTATAAGCCACCCCCTCCTCAGTATCGAGGGTTCGCACCCCTGTTATTCATACACACATAATTCAGTCGACCGCCTCTGGGCACCGAGACATAGGGCTTTTAATTCCTCCGAGAAGGGTCTGAACTCATAATCCTCGTGTGCTTACAACTCCTCCATAGCTAAGATCTAGCCTCTCCATACATACCCCCTACATCATTGTTAGAGTTAGAACCACGACACCATGGGTTTGGCTCGAGTCGGTTATCCGATGCATCCCGCAGGCGGTACGCTCCACCAGTCAGGACTTGGTCAATTATGAAGGGACCTTCCCACTTGGGCTTGAGTTTGTCCTTTTTCTTGTCCGGTAGTCGTAGAACAAATTCGCCAACGTTGTAATTTTTGGCCCGTACTTCTCTGCTTTGGTATCTTCGAGCCTGCTATTGATAGAATGCGGAACGGGCTTTTGCCACGTCACGCTCCTCCTCCAATGCGTCCAAGCTGTCCTGCCGATCGAGCTTGGCTTCTCTTTCTTCGTACATGCGCACTCGAGGTGAGTCATGAATTATGTCGCAAGGGAAAACTGCCTCTGTGCCGTACACCATAAAGAATGGTGTGTATCCGGTGGTGCGATTCGGCGTGGTCTGCAGCCCCTAGAGTACGGAGTCGAGCTCCTCTACCCAGTGCGTGTTAGATTCCTTGAGGGATCGCACTAATCTATGTTTGATGCCGCTCATGATAAGACCATTTGCACATTCGACCTGGCCGTTAGTTTATGGGTGATAGATGGAAGCATAATCGAGCTTGATGCCCATGTTTTTGCACCAGAGTTTTACCTCGTCGGCCATGAAGTTCGTGCCATTATCAGTGATGATGCTGTGGGGAACGCCGTAACGGTGTACAACCCCGGATATAAAGTCTATCACTGGTCCGGATTCGGCCGTCTTAACAGGCTTGGCTTCTATCCATTTGGTGAACTTATCCACCATGACCAGTAAGTATTTTTGCTTGTGGGTTCCTCCTTTAAGGGGTCCAACCATGTCAAGCCCCCAGACCGCGAAGGGCCAAGTAATGGGGATAGTATGGAGGGCGGTGGGTGGCATATGGCTTTGGTTTGCAAAGAGCTGGCAACTGGTGCATCGTTGGACTAAGTCCTGAGCGTCTGCCCGGGCCGTCGGCCAATAAAAGCCTATACGGAAGGCCTTGCTTACAAGGGACCGGGCTGTAGCGTGATGACCACCGAGTCCGGCATGAATTTCAGCCAGGAGGTTCTGCCCCTCCTCTTCGGAGATGCACCTTTGAAGGACTCCGGTAGTGCTTTTCTTATAAAGCTCTCCCTCGTGGACTCTGTAGGCTTTGGATCGCCGCACTATGCAGCGTGCCTCATTTTGGTCCTCGGGGAGTTCCTGCCTAGTAAGGTAGGCAAGGAATGGTTCTGTCCACGGGGTGATGATGGCCATTATTACGTGGGATGAAGGTGTTATCTCATTGGCAGAGCCTCCGATTGTGTCAGAATGTTCGGTGTCGGGCAGTGCGGTTGGGTCCCGGCTATTATTGTTCGGCTCCCCTTCCCATGGTACGGATGGCTTGAACAACCTTTCCAAGAAGATGTTGGGGGGACTACGTCGCGTTTTGTGCCGATGCGTGCCAGGACATCTGCCACCTAATTATTTTCCCGGGCTATATGGTGAAATTCAAGCCCCTCGAACCGAGCTGACATTTTTAGGACGGCGTTGCGGTAAGCTGCCATTTTTGGATCCTTGGCATCGAAGTCTCCATTTATTTGGGATATTGCGAGGTTCGAGTCCCCGCGCACCTCTAGGCGTTGGATGCCAATGGATACTGCCATCCGGAGACCATGTAAAAGGGCCTCATATTCGGCTGCATTGTTGGAGTCCGTGTACATAATCTGTAGTACATATTGAACTGTGTCTCCTGTGGGGGACGTCAAAACGATGCCAGCCCCCAGTCCAGCCAACATCTTGGAGCCGTCGAAATGCATGATCCAATTTGAATATGTGTCGTACTCTTTAGGGAGTTCGGCCTCCGTCCATTCTGCGACGAAGTCGGCCAAGACTTGTGACTTGATGGCTCATCGTGGCTTATAAGTTATGTCAAACGGGAGGAGCTCAATGGCCCATTTTGCAATCCGGCTCGTTGCGTCACGGTTGTTTATAATATCGTTAAGTGGTACTTCCGAGGCTACTGTTATTGAACACTCTTGAAAGTAGTGTCGTAGCTTCCGGGATGCCATGAATACCGTGTACGCAATCTTTTGATAATGCGGGTACCGTGATTTGCAGGGAGTGAGGACAGTGGACACATAATAGACCGGCTTTTGAAGGGGGAATTTGTGTCCGTCCGCTTCTTCTTCGACGACGAGCACTGCGCTTACAACCTGATGTGTTGCTGCAATGTATAATAGCATTGGTTCGCCAATGTTTGGCGCAGCCAGGACTGGGTTTGTTGCTAGTATGGCTTTTATTTCGTCGAGTCCGACCATGGCTGCATCCGTCCATTTGAAGTGTTCGGTGCGCCGAAGGAGGCGGTAAAGGGGTAAGGCCTTTTCTCCCAAGCGGGAGATAAAGCGGCTTAGAGCCGCCACGCATCCGGTTAACTTTTGTATTTGTTTGAGGTCCTTTGGGATATCCAGTTGCGACAGAGCTTGGATCTTGGCTGGATTTGCTTCAATTCCTCTACCGGATACAATGAAGCCCAAGAGCTTTCCGGCTGGAACGCCGAAAACACATTTTTCCGGGATGAGCTTGATGTCGTATGTTCGAAGGTTATCAAATGTGAGCCTCAAGTCGTCTACTAGAGATTCAACATGTATTGTTTTGACGAACACATCATCTACATATGCCTCCACTGTTTTGCCGATCTGGCTTGCCAGACATGTCTGAATCATGCGCTGATATGTTGCGCCGGCATTTTTGAGCCCGAAGGGCATCGTGTTGAAGCAGAATGGCCCGTATGGTGTGATAAATGCCGTTGCGGCTTGGTCTGGTTCTGCCATCTTGATTTGATGGTAGCCAGAATATGCGTCGAGGAAACACAACGAATCGTGTCCTGCGGTAGCGTCGATAATTTGATCGATGCGGGGGAGGGGGAAGGGATCCTTTGGGCAAGCCTTGTTAAGGTCTTTAAAATCAACACACAGGTGCCAGGATTTGTCCTTCTTTGGTACCATCACCAGGTTTGCTAGCCAGTCCGGATGTTTTATATCTCTGATGAATCCAGCCTCCAATAGCTTTGCTAGCTCCTCTCCCATGGCCTGTCTCTTAGGTTCGGAAAAATGTCGAAGAGCCTGTTTGACAGGTTTAAATCCTGTTTGGATATTTAAGCTGTGCTCGGCCAGCCTGCGTGGGATTCCCGGCATGTCTGAAGGGTGCCAGGCGAAAATGTCCCAGTTCTCTCATAGGAACTCGCGCAATGCGGCGTCGACATCAGGGTTTAACTGTGCCCCGATGGAAGCTGTTTTATTGGGGTCCGTTGGATGGACTTGGAATTTCACTATTTTGTCTGCCGGTTTAAAGGAGGTGGACTTGGATCTTTTGTCGAGTACCATATCATCCCTATTCACCGTAGAGCGCAGTGCAGTCAGCTCCTCAGCCCCTAGGGCTTCGGATAGTGCCTCGAGGGCCAGTGCGGTTGTCTTGTTTTTGGCGCAGAGTGCTATGTCCGGATCACTAGCGAGAGTGATGATCTCGTTAGGCCCGGGCATCTTAGGCTTCATGTACCCGTAATGGGGGATTGCCTGGAAGATTGTAAATGCTTCCCGCCCTAGCAGAGCGTGATAACCGCTGCTGAACGGAGCCACCTGGAATGTGACCTCTTCGGACCTATAATTATCCGGCGTGCCGAACACCACATCTAGTGTGATTTTTCCTGTACAGCGCGCTTCCCGACTGGGGATTATTCCTCTAAAGGTTGTGCTGCTTCGCTCGATGTGGTTCCGGTCTATTTCCATTTTTTGAAGGGTCTCCTCATAAATGAGGTTTAATCCGCTACCGCCGTCCATGAGTACCTTGGTAAGACGAAAGCCATCCACTATTGGGCTGAGGACCAATGCGGCTGGTGCTCGGGCTGTTCGGAATTTAGGTTCATCACTGGCGTTAAAGGTAATAGCCGTGTCACTCCATGGGTTTATTGTTGCTACTTGGTAGACTTCGGTATGGCTGCGGAGTGTCCTTTTTCGCATATTATTTGATGCGAAAGTCTCGAAGACTGTTAATACCGTATTGGTGTATCTGGGGTGGCTTTTTGTGGTCTCCGGAATTAGGAGATTTTCGCTAATTTTGGCCACCTGCCGGAGTATCCAACATGCTCTGAGGCTGTGAGTTGGTGTGGCGTCCTCTGTACTGTGAATTTTACAGGGTCCATTAAGCCATCCTTCCAGTACGGTTCCATGCCCTGTAGAGGGTTTTTGCTTTTTAGTGCTTGATCCGGGTGACTGGTGATGATGCACCCTTTTATTTCGGACTGGGTTTGTATTCAGGGCCGGATTGTCCCAAAATTTTATTTCGGTTTTCCAGCGCTTTCCATCGCACAGTACTTTCGTACAGTGGATGCCAAGTTAGTGAAGCGTGTAATATCGCGGCGACTTATGGCGTTGAGTATTCCCTTGTCCCTGCAATTATTGCAGAAGATTAAGATTGCGTCTTCCTCGCGGCAGTCCCTTAGCCTGTTCTTAACCAGGAGGAATCTGGCCCAGTAATGATGTACTGTTTCATCGGGTTCTTGCCTGATTTAGGATAGATCGCTTATGTTGGGGTGGGTGGGTGGAATTAAATACGAAGCCTCACCCCATCTAAGGCTCAAAGGCCGAGGGATTTCCAAACTCGAAAATTTGGATTCCTGGATGTTGTCTAATGAATCCAGCCCGTCACCTGACTCTAAGTTCAGGTCTTGAGTGACATCCTCCCCTCTGCGGGTATCCGGCTTGGAGGGATCGGGAATCCGGACGTAGAGAGTCCTTAAAATAGATGAAGGGTCGCCGCACTGTCCCTCTACCACGGCAACGTGATGGGTGACTTGGGGAGAGTTAATTACTCTCAGATCGGTTTTAGGCCCAATTTGGTCGTAATCCGTAGCGACTCCCAGGGCGGCGAAGCGATCCAAGAGCTCGTTTATGGAGGAAAGCTCCATTGGATCTAACTGCTCGGCGAGTTCCGAGCTGACATGAAGATTGTTTTCGATGGCTCGAGAGGTCATCGTCGGCGCAGAAGCCGAAAAGGCGGTCATAAGAAAACCACCTAGCCGGAGGGTTTGGCCGACAGCCAAAGCTCCCTTAGCAACGGTGTCGTCTTTAAAGACGGGGCGAGGCATCCTTCCTAATGGCGACGACACAGAGGAACTCTCAATGAAAGCACCAATGTCGGTGTCAAAACCGGCGGATCATGGGTAGGGGGTCCCGAACTGTGCGTCTAGGCCGGATGGTAACAGGAGGCAAGGGACACGAAGTTTTACCCAGGTTCGGGCCCTCTCGATGGAGGTAAACCCTATGTCCTGCTTGATTAATATTGATGATATGGGTAATACAAGAGTAGATCTAACATGAGATCGAGGAGGCTAAACCCTAGAAGCTAGCCTATGGTATGATTGTTGATGTGTATGTTGTCCTACGGACTAAAACCCTCCGGTTTATATAGACACCGGAGAGGGTTAGGGTTACACCAAGTCGGTTACAATGGTAGGAGATCTTCATATCTGTATCGCCAAGCTTGCCTTCCATGCCAAGGAAAGTCCCTTCCGGACACGGGACGGAGTCTTCAATCTTGTATCTTCATAGTCCAGGAGTGCTGAAGGTATAGTCCGGCTATCCGAACACCCCCTAATCCAGGACTCCCTCAAGACCCCTCAAGGATCAAACCCACAAAAACGACCTTCAAAGGCGTCATACCAGGTGTAGAGGCCCATTGCACAGGCTCAGTCACACTGGAAGTGGTCTTCGGATCCCTAGATAACTTTTGAAGCGAGGAGTTAATCTTCGATATAGTCCCGTTCCGCAGCGGTATCATGCACTGCTCGGGCAAGCCACATTTGCGAGATTCAATGAGGTACCGCATTATGCACACCTCAACCTCAAGATGCCAGGACCTCGGGGGGTCATCACAGTCAATGGAAACACAGAGCGCTCTCTCCGTACGGAGGAGCACACTGCGGCCCTCGTAGCAGAAGCGCAAAGCAGCCTCTTAGGGCAATCCACCAGTTCGGCGATTAAAGACCCGGACACATTCAAGCGCGCCCGAAATAATCGGCAACAAGACTGCCTGGCATGTTCCGAGCTCGCATAGCAATGCGGCCCCCACCCCAGTCCCAGCCAAACGGCGAAATCCGTGCCACACGTACACAATTACGCATTAAAAATACCATGGGCATAGGTGGGGAGGGGGGCACGACTACGGCATGCCCCAAGATGCGGCTCAACCGCACTAGGGGCTTCCTGCTTTGTTATTTTTCTCTTTTTTAGGACTTTAATCTCTGGAAACCCCGTCCGGCAGTACGGTTTCCGGACACACGATGCAACAACCAGGGAGGCAGAAAGCTACATCGCACCACGGAACTCCCAGGTGGTCTCTGACAACGAGTGAAATACCTGCTTTACATACCATTCCTTAGCTTTCCCTTGGAGGGGGCATGTCAAATAGTCCTACTTTTTAATTATCGCACTACTTGTATCATTCTGCTTTAATGCACCTTTTTGAATAAACAATGCATAGCGCTAGACTATTATCGCATTCTCTATTCTTCTTATATATATGTTCATTCATGACATCGAGCACCCATACACTCTGGTACGGCCAATACGCTAGGGGCTTAAGCATACCCCATGATATGGCATGAGAAGTCCAAACACTTTCGACAGTGCGACACCCCGAACTTATAGCATTATATGCATCAGCTCCGAATCATATCTTGGGTCAATAGTTGGGTTTTCCTGGCTCCCATTTTTTCGTACCTTACGTTCCGCTATATCGGCTAAGGTAGCACTGGGAGAACTACTACGATTGTGCCCCGGTTCAGCTGGGCTAAGCACCTTAGTAGAGAAAGCTAAAACTGACTGTCATGATAAGGCGAGAGCTGTTCGCTGTTCGAGAGGTTTCGAGTCCCTAAAGACTTATGCCGCTTAGAGCGAGGAGTTGGTTTTGTCCGGCTTAAGACGTGTATAGCGCCCCGAATTCGGCCCTCTGAATACTAGGGGCTTCGCCAAAATTTAAAATTGTAGAATTCTGCGGCTAAGTGAGAGTGATAAAGCATTATAGTCCGGTTGACTTGTTCGTTGTGCTGAGCACCTCCCTCGAAGGACCCCACAATGGGAAAAAGAGTGCTCAGGTTTATCCTGAACACCCCAGCACTCGGGGCATGGGGGCAGAAGCCGACGACTGGCCATCTCTTAGATTTGATAAACAGCCGCACAGAAGGTATTATTTTAAATTCAAACAAGCGTTGCATAGCGCATATGAACAAGTTTTCATAATACAGGATCACACGAGCAAGTTCATTAAAAAATTACATCTTTTGCACACTCGTCCGCCACAAGACGGGCACCCTTCAGGACACCCTCATAATACATTTCGGGGTGGCGATGCTCCTTGCCCTGCGGCGGCCCCTCCTTCACCAGCTTCTCAGCGTCCATCTTGGCCCAGTGCACCTTCGCACGGGCAAAGGCCCGGCGTGCACCCTCAATGCAGACGGACCACTTTATGGCCTCCAGCCGTGGGCAGGCATCCATAAGCCGCCTCACCAGGCCAAAGTAGCTGGTGGGAAGGGAGTCGCCAGGCCACATCCGGACTAGATGGCCCCTCATGGCCTATTCAGCCGCCTTGTGTAGCTCGACCAGTTGCTTCAGCTGGTCGCTCATAGGCATCGGGTGTTCGGTCCTAGTATACTGAGACCAGAACAGCTTCTCCATCGAGCTTCCCTCCTCGGCCTGGTAAAACTTCATGGCATCCGACACGCTGCGGGGCAAATCTGCGAATGCTCCTGGAGAGCTCCGGACTCGGGTAAGTAACAAGTAATTTACTTTCACGTGCTTGCTTTGCATATTGAATGCCTTACCCGCCGCTATCTTCCTCATCGCCTAAATCTCCTGGATGGCCTTTTGGGCTTCAGCCTTGGCATTCTTTGCGCTTTCGAGGTCCGCAGCAAGCTCAGACTATCGCGTCTTCGAGTCAAGCTCGAACACCTCGTGCTTCGTCATGAGAGCTTGGAGCTCTTGCTGCACCTCGCCCACCTGTGCCTCTTGCTTTTCCCGCTCGGTGCGCTCCATGGCCACTTTGTCTTCGTCCTCGGACAACGCTTGCTTTAGGGTTGCCACTTCGGTCGTGGCCCCTGGCACATTCATGATGATCTTGTCATTTCGCAACCACATTTTCTTTTATATATATATAGACAAGGTATTACTTACCTTTGTTCTCCTCGAGCTGCCTCTTGGCAAGGCCGAGCTCTTTCTCGAACCCCTCGAGGTCCTGCTTCAGTGCGGCGACCTCCGCAGTCAGTGCGTCAGAGGTCAGTAGCGAAGCCTGCATACGCATACAGTCATTCTTATATTTGACTCCTGCATATATTATTTGATCCTCTATTCGGCTTTTCTTTGTGAACACCAAACAGAGCATCAGGGGCTACTGTGTATGCGGTAATATTTTTCTATATTTTAAATACTTACCTCAAAGCCTTTTAGAAGGCTGGCACAGGCTTCAGTCAGTCCGCTCTTGGTGGACTGAACCTTCTTGATCACCGCACTCATAATAGTGTAGTGCTCTTCGTTGATGGAAGCCCCGCGAAGCGCTCCCAGCAGGTTGTCCGGAGCCTCTGGATGGACAGAGGTCACCGGCACGGGCGTCTTGCCCCTTTTGGAAGGGGGCCGCCTCCCGAGTTCGGAACCACTGGAGGTTCCAGCGCGGTGTTAGGCTGAGAGCCGAACTTGGAGCCCCCGGGAGCCTTGCTCCCTTTGCTCCTAGAGTCCGGAAGGTCGCCTTGAGGCGCCTCCGGGACTGTCTCCCCGCGGCTCGGTGCCACCTGAGACAGTACCTCGGCATTGTCCGTAGGGCAAGGAGAGGTGGCGGTTGGAAGTGTATCACTATTCATGTCCGACGGGTCCAAGGAACCGTCTGACGATGATACATCGGTACGGGCTTGGGGCAGACTGCATAATCATATTCGACGTTAGGAGAAGCAGTGCGGCAAAGGTATGCTATGAGTTACTCTGGTATCTGAATACTTACGACTTCGCCAGGGGCTTGGCCCTAAGCACCCACTCGTCTCCGCTGTCGGCGGCGGTGGTGGAACAGTCCGGAAGGAGAGTCCTTCCCTTCTTGGACCCTTCGACCTCCCCGGTTGGGGCGGCCTTCCTCTTCTTGTCTCCCCCGGCTGGAGGGGGAGAGTCTTCGTCTTCCTTCTCCTCGTTTTCGTGGGAGGAGTGCGTCTCGGAGTTATCGGACGATGAGTCCGATACCACCTGGCACCGGGAACTCTTTCGGGTTCCCTTGGCCTTCTTCTTGGTCTTATCCGGCACCTCATAAGGAGCCGAAGTCTGCATCTCCGTCAGGACAGCGTCCGCAGGGTCTTCGGGCAGAGGGGCCGGATAGTTGATCTGCTCCGATGTCTTCACCCAGTCCTGTCAAAGGAATGGGAGCTCAGACCCCGCACATGGTTAAGCTATGGGAAATAAATACCCTGCCAGATGTACAGAACTTACCGGATTCGCATGGCGCTTCGCGCTTAGCCCGCGTTCCTCGGTAAGAGAAGGAGGGACCTCGGCGCCCTTGAACAGCACCCTCCAAACGTCTTTATGCGTCATGTCGAAGAGCTCGCTGAGAGTCTGGTGCTGGGCTGGGTCAAACTCCCATACGTTGAAGTCCCGTTGTTGACACGGGAGGATCTGGCGGAAGAGCATGACCTGGACTATGTTGACAAGCTTAAGTTTCTTGCTTGTCATGTTCCGGATACACTTTTGGAGTCCGTCCAGCTCCACCAATGAATCCCAGGACAGGCCCTTCTCCTTCCAGGAAGTGAGCCGCATGGGGATTCCGGATTGAAACTCGGGGGCCGCCACCCAGTTAGTGTCGCGCGGCTCGGTGATGTAGAACCACCCCGATTGCCACCCCTTTATGGACTCCATGAAGGAGCCCTCGAGCCATATAACGTTGGGCATTTTGCCCACCATGGCTCTGCTGCATTCCGCTTGTTGGCTGCCCACCACCTTCGGCTTGATATTGAAGGTCTTCAGCCATAGGCCGAAGTGGGACTGGATGCGAAGGAAAGCCTCGCACACGACGATGAACGCCGAGATGTTGAGGATTAAATTCGGGGCCAGATCATGAAAGTCCAGCCCATAATAGAACATGAGGCTGCGGACGAATGGATGGAGGGGAAACCCCATTCCGCGGATGAAGTGGGGGAGGAAAACCACCCTTTCGTGAGGTTCTAGGGTAGGGACGACCTGCCCCGCGGCAGGTAGCCGGTGCGCGATATCCGCGGCTAAGTATCTGGCTCCACGTAACTTTTTGATGTGCCCCTCTGTGACGGAGGAGGCCATCCACTTGCCTCCCGCTCCGGGCATGTTTGGAGAGAGTTGAGGAGGAGGATCCGGACTTGGGCGCTGGAGCTCGAGTGCGCGAGAATGGATGAGAAAGGAGGAAGAAGGAGTAGGTAGAAAAAGGTGAGATCTTATCCCTTTATAAGGGCGGACTAAACTATGCACCTCCACTAGCCTGGTAAAACTCGCTTATCCCCCAAGCGCCGTAATTGATGGCACGGTTGGGTTACCCATGTCCGTATTGATGAGAATCCCGTAATAAGGGGAGCACGATCTCTGCTTTGACAAGACGTGTCAAGAAACCGCCTCGCGTTATGTGCAGGTCTGGTTAAAGAAAAACGGTTCAAATAATTACCGGGCCGTGGCGTGATGTCATGATGCCAAAACATGTCAGATGATTACATTTGTGGTAATATTATTCTCTCTACGGTGCTATGTGAAACTTATTTTGCAGGGTCGGACACTATCCTTGTATTCAAATTCTTCCGTGGTGCATTCGGAGGAGGAACCCGCCTTGCAATGCCGAACACAACACTGCGCGCCGGACACATCGTCATTGAAGCCTAGTTCAAGGGCTACTGAGGGAGTCCTGGATTAGGGGGTCTCCGGACAACCGGACTATATCCTTTGGCCGGACTGTTGGACTATGAAGATACGAGATTGAAGACATCGTCCTGTGTCCGGATGGGACTCTACTTGGCGTGGAAGGCAAGCTAGGCAATACGGATATGTATATCTCCTCCTTTGTAACCGACCTTGTGTAACCCTAGCCCCTTCCGGTGTCTATATAAACCGGAGGGTTTTAGTCCGTAGGACAACATACAATCATACCATAGGCTAGCTTCTAGGGTTTAGCCCCTCCGATCTTGTGGTAGATCAACTCTTGTACTACTCATATTATCAAGAATAAATTAAGCAAGACATAGGGTTTTACCTCCATCAAGAGGGCCCGAACCTGGGTAAAACATCGTGTCCCCTGCCTCCTATTACCATCCGCCTTAGACGCATAGTTCGGGACCCCCTACCCGAGATCCGCCGGTTTTGACACCGACAGTCGCCTACTCCAATGCGGATTGGGCCAGCTTCCCGGACACTCGACGCTTTACCTCTGGCTACTGTATCTACCTTGGACCGTCGCTCATCTCTTGGTCGTCTAAATGACAACCTACAGTGTCCCGCTCTAGCGGCAAAGCAGAGTACCGACCGGCGGCCAACACCGTTGCTGACTGCTCCTGGCTATGACAACTTCTTCAGGAGATGGATGATGAAATGTCACACGCCACTCTCGTGTACTGTGAGAACGTCTCCACTGTCTACCTCTCTGCCAACCCCATTCAAAGGCATAGCTGGGCCTCAGGCTACCAGGGCCATGGCCCGGGGCGTGGGGAAAAAATTAAGCCTATATTTTAGAAAATTTCAGAAGTGGCCTGGGGCGTAGGCGCGGCCCAGCCCATCACTTGCCCCCCTCGTGACCAAATCGAACTAGGAGGAACCCTACGCTATGCATCTCGCCGTCGTTCAAGCAAGAGAGAAGCCGAGCAAAGGCCACCTGCCGGCGGCGATCTCATCTGCCCTGCCGCACCCTACCGCTCATCCCGCGACCTAGCCCGGCCTATTGTCCAGCCATTCCACCGTCCAGGTCCAGCGACGCCGCACCTACCGCTCGTCTAGCAACCTTGTCCTGCCTCCGGCCTCCCGCCAGGCCGCCACCGTCCGGCCAGCCGGCCAGGTATTTCCCCTCTGCCCAGTGCGGGCACTCCCAAGTCCGAATTACTTAAGTTTGAGAAAGGAGGCAGTCAGGCAATAGATAGTATGGTATCTGAACTTAAAGCATCAAATCAAATGTTTTTGCTCTCTGAACTTGAAAGGATCGAGAAGAGGTGTCTAGAGGGGGGTGAATAGACTCTTAACAAAGAAAAGTAGCAGTTTTTAATTTCTTTAAGTTGAGATAGAGTTTTAGCACAAGTTTAAACATTCGGAATACATTTCAAGCAAGCATGACAAGAGTATATGAGCAGCGGAAAGTAAAGCATGCAAGTTGCAATAAAGTAAAGGGATGGGATTGGAGTGTGCAAACGCAATTGGAGACACGAAGATTTTTGGCGTGGTTCCGATAGGTGGTGCTATCGTACATCCACATTGATGGAGACTTCAACCCACGAAGGGTAACGGTTACGCGAGTCCACAGAGGGCTCCACCCACGAAGGGTCCACGAAGAAGCAACCTTGTCTATCCCACCATGGCCATTGCCCACGAAGGACTTGCCTCACTGGGGTAGATCTTCACGAAGTAGGCGATCTCCTTGCCCGTACAAACTCCTTGGTTCAACTCCACAATCTCATCGGAGGCTCCCAAGTGACACCTAACCAATCTAGGAGATACCACTCTCCAAAAGGTAATAGATGGTGTGTTGATGATGAACTCCTTGCTCTTGTGCTTAAAATGATAGTCTCCCCAACACTCAACTCTTTCTCACAGATTTGGATTTGGTGGAAAGATGATTTGATTGGTAGCAACTTGGGGAAGCCTAGAGATCAAGATTCATATGGTTGGAATGGAATATCTTGGTCTCAACACATGAGTAGGTGGTTCTCTCTCCGAAAATGAATACTGGAAGTGTAGGCACGTTCTGATGGCTCTCCTTACTAATGAAGGAAGGGTGAAGGGGTATATAGCCTCCACACAAAATCTAACCGTTACACACAATTTACCAAACTCGATGGGACCGAATCAGAAAACTCGGTCAGACCGATTCAGTTCAAAATGTGAGCGTTAGGATTTTCGGTGGGACCGATGTGCTAGGGTTAGGGTAAAACCTCATCTCAGTTTGACCGATTACACAGACTCGTTGGGACCGATTTTGGTAATAAGAAAAACAAAGAGTTGGTCAGACAAACTTGGTGGGACCGATTGCTTATCTTAGTGGGACTAAAATAATGCAACAAGCAACAGAGAGTTTGCAAGCCCATCTCGGTGAGACCGGGATCCCATTGGTGAGACCGAATTGATTAGGTTTCTGGCACTGGCTATGTCAAATGAACTCGGTGGCGCCAGATAGATCAAATCAGTAGGGCCAAGTTTGACTTTTGGTTTGGGACATATGTGGATATGAGAAAGTGGTTGAGGGCTTTCGAGCATATCACTAAGCACTTTGAGCAAGCAAGCCATTAAGCAACACCTCATCCCCTTTTAATAGTATTGGCTTTCCTATGGACTCAATGTGATCTTGGATCACTAAAATGAAAATTTAGAGCCTTGAGCTTGAGCCAATATGTGTCCTTAGCATTTTGACGGGATTCCACATCCTTTTGTCCATGCCACTCCATTGTTGAACTCATCTGAAATATACTAGATAAAAGTATTAGTCCAACAAGAGATATGTTGACATTAATTAGCAAAACCACCTAGGGAGCACTTGTGCTTTTAGAACTTGATGCTTCAAATTACTATAAAGCACTGATTCCTAATATTTGTTCCAATTAACACAAAGACCGAAAATAAGATGAACAAAAGAGCCAGGACAATGACATTTTTTTTCAACCACAAAGCATTTATTCCATAGTAACTGAAACATGCCCTTCAACTTGAGCAAGTGATGATGTTCCTTGTGTCGCAGCTCAACTTAAGCCTGGTGATATTGAGCTAGACCCTGGTAAGAGAATACCTATTAAGAATTTGGATCCCAACATTAGAGATCTTGCTAGAAGGGAGTACATTAGTATGGGCCCTTGCCAACCAAATGATCATAAATATGAACGGAAATGGGTAGGAAAAGGGTTTAGAAGCTTTCATGATTCTTGGTACAAAAATCATCATGGCTGGTTGGAATATAGCGTTGATAAAAATGCAACCTTTTGCTTTTATTGCTTTCTATTTAAGCAACCAAGAGCTGACAACTATGGTGTTCAAGCATTCACTAAGAATGGGTTTAAGAATTGGAAGGATGGACCTAAAATTCTTTATGAACATGTTGGTAAACATGATAGTGCTCATAATATGTCTAAACAACACTATGAGGCTTTCAAAAATCAGAGGCTAAATGTGCCACATGTGTTTGATCGAGGTACTCAGAAGGACGAAGAAGAATACAAAGATCGTCTCTTGATTATATTGGGTGTTATCAAATTTTTGCTGCTACAAGGTCTTGCTTTTCGTGGACTGATGAGTCTACTAGCTCAAAGAATAAGGGTAACTTTAAAGAGTTGTTGGGCTGGCTCATAGAGAAAGACCGAGATGCATGATAATTATTTGGGGATGTAGGAGCGAACCATAAGCTAATTTCACCCGAGATACAATTGGACTTGTGCAAGGCTTGTGCAGAAGAGACCACCAAAACCATTGTTGATGAAATTGGAGATAGAAAATTTTCCTTACTTGTTGATGAGTGAGTGGCTATGTGTTTGAGGTCAGTGCCGTCGTGTGTATTGTATGTGTGTATTGTTGTGCATATATTTTCTGAAAGTTATTATATATTAATCATGCAATTGTGTCTTATGTAGGCATCTCAACAGCCAAGGGGAGGTGATTGAGAGGTTTATTGCAATCAAGCATGTTCCTGACACATAGGCAACTTCACTCAAGGTAGTTTTGGATGGTATATTTGCTACTCAGGGCTTGTCTATGTCTAATTTGAGAGGGCAAGGTTATGATGGGGCTTCAAATATGAGAGGGGAATTTCGTGGTTTGCAAAGATTGATCTTGGAGGAAAATCCATATGCTCATTATATAGACTGCTTTGCCCATCAATTACAAATAGTAGTTGTTGCTGTTGTAAAGTGTTGTTCATCAGTAAGAGATTTTTTTGAATACACTAGCATGGTTGTCAACATTGTCAATGCTTCATGTAAAAGACATAATCAATTAGCCCAAGAGCAACATGATGTGCGCCAAGTGGAAGCCTGGGAACTTCCTGGGGGGAAAGGAAAAAACCAATTAACTAACCTTGTAAGACCCAGTGATACACGGTGGGGGTCACATCATAGGACCTTGTGTCGACTTATTTCTATGTGGATACCAGTTCTAAAGGTATTAGAAAATTGGTACAATGATGCTGATAATGTTGCACAAAGAACCTCTGCTGGTGGGTTGATAAAGCACATGGAAACATTTGAATTTGTTCTCATATTGCATCTTATGATTAGATTATTGGGCAGGACTAATGATCTATCACAGTGGTTGCAACAGAAAAAACAACATATTGTTCGTGCCGTGGGATTGATTAAAACCACAATGGACAAAATGCAAGAGATAAGGCATAATGGTGGGAATGAGCTCTTCCAAGAGTGTTGGGGATATAACTATTAGGAATGACCCGCCCAAGAGGGGCCGGGTTATACCTATGGCGATTCATGAATCCCCAGACAGCTCTGGAAGATGGCGGTTCAGTTAAGGGCCCAAGGCCCAAAGGCGACTCAAGGACCATAGAGATAAACCTCCATACGTACTTAACTTGTATTATAAGGCAGGGATAATTAGAGACTGAGCCGAACACTGTTTATGAGCCGGCCGGTACTCTCTGAGCCACTGGGCGTCGACCTCTGTATATAAAGGGACGACCCGGCGGCGGTTCAGGGCAAGTAAGATCAGATCGAAAGCTAGGTCAAGCGGATTCGCTCCCTAGTAATCGAAACATAAGCAATACCACCCCAAACTGGATTAGGCCTTTACCTTCACCGCAAGGGGCCGAACCAGTATAAACCCTCGTGTCCTTTGTCCCGTTTTAACCCCTTTAAGCTTCCTAGTTGCGATGGCTTCACGATTAAGTTCTTTCGCTAGGACATCTACCGTGACAATTCCATGACAGTTGGCACCCACCGTACGTGGGGCCTGCACACGGTGGATTTGAGTTCTTGAAGGGCAGCTTTGATGGGCTCAAGGGATACGCTGTGGGTCGGATGATCAAGAGTGGCCGCGGCAAGCTCTACATCAATCACGCAGGCTGGGGCCCCGACGCCAGCTCAATTGAGTACGGGTACCGGGTCCCCTTCGGTGGAATCCACCTCTTCACCGGTCAGATCGGCGAGCCGGGCCCTGAGTCAGACATCTACACCGACATCGTCGAGACGGCTCAGCGTGTGAAACCCGCCCGGGCTCAGCCCGCCATGAAGCGTGCCTTCATGGGGTGCATCCATGGAGGGGAATTTTCTGAAGGATCTGTGCCTGGCGGTGAGACGGCCATCTACTCTGATGGTGAGTCATCCACAGGTGAGACAGACTCGTTGTATCAACAGCAGGATGGCTGGCTTGGGGGCTGTTCCGATGGCAGCAGTATTTCGGACCCCTTTGAGCCGCCGAGCAGAGCGGGGATCTTCATGGCTGGCACGCAACCTATTCAAAACTCTACGGCTGCGGCAGCAATAACCTCCGGGTTAGCGGCAGCTGGGGCAGGAGGCCCTGTGTGCCCGCCGGCTCAGGTGCTGATGTAACTCATGGATAGGATGACAGCCTTGTTAACCGCCGTGGTTAATCCGGCGGATCAGGCTCAACATGATGCAGAAGTGGCACGGTTACGAGAGGAGGTAGCACAAGCCAAGGAAAACCTAGCGGCGGAGGACGTCAGGATGGCCACAGAACGGGCGGCTTTGGATGCTCGAGCTCAGCAGATTCAATCGGAGGCTTTCCAGCTTATGATGGATCTGAACGCATCAAATGAGGTCATGAGGAGAAGGCACCAGAAGGCTCAATCCCGCCTGCCTCTGACTTATGATCCTAGAAACCTCTTCCGCACACCTGGTGCAGGCCCCAGTAACCCGCCGAAGGTAAACCGGGTTGCAACACCCGGGGCTCGGACGCTGGTTCAGCCACGGGTGATGGAACCTCCTCGTATGGATACTACTCCACCCCATTATGTACCAACACCACCAGGTCATTATTCTAACCCTTTGGACAACATGATCGCTGCATCGGCATGATTGGCAGCTCTCCCGGTGGAGGGCGATTCTCCGACGGTGATTGAAACCCGAAGGGTCAGCGAACATCTTCAGACGGCTCTAGCGCAGCAGGAGGCATATTCTTATAGTCGAGACAGGGTTCATTCGACCCCTCGCCCAAGCCGGAGCCCGAGTTATAGCAGGCACATAGATTCAGCAGCCGTTTCAAGCAACGCCTGGTGCAGTGACCAGCCATGCAGGCATGACCCGACGCGTGATGGAGCTCCTAACTTGGTTCACCAGGATAGGATACGCCAAGAGGCTGAGCAGGCGGCTCAGCGGGCGGCTTACCAATCTTTTCTGGTTTATCCGACGACTTCTATTGAGGCAAGAGTGACCACGAGGACTGGAGGTGTCCCTTGCTTGGTACCGGCTCTACGTAATGAGCGTTTTCCCAAGGATTTCAAGGGGCCTCGAAAGGTGCCTAATTACACGGCCGACTTATAGCTAGGGGCATGGATTGAAAGCTATGAGATGGCCATGGAACTACTGGAGGTCAGTGATGCGGCAATGGCTAAGTACTTCATGATGATGTTGGATGGAACGGCCCGTATTTGGTTGAAGGGGCTGCCACCTAATTCCATTGGTTCATGGGCAGAGTTAAAAGCCCGATTTATTCAGAATTTCAAAGACACATGCAAGCAGTCCATGTCAATTGTGGATTGGACTAATTGTAAGCAAGAGGAAGGTGAGTCCATGACCCATTGGGTGCGCCGGGTCAAAGCCATAATACATTCATCTGATAAGATGGATGCCGGCTCTGCAGTCTTAATGTTGGAGAAAATTGCCATTTTACACCTCTAAAACAGAAGCTGGGGCGGCTCAAGCGCGATTGTAATGACATGGGCCAGCTAATGGCGGCTCTAGTCAAGTACGGCGACTTTGATAGTACCAAGTATCCCGAGTCTTATGATGAGAAGACAGGGAAGGGAAAGAAGAACGGCAATGCCAAGGGTCATCAGCATAACCCGGCGAATCAAGGAGGCAATAATAAACGTAAGGCTGACGGTAGCTCGGAGTTTGTGGTTAACACCAACTCGCAGGGCAACAATCAACGACGTAAGGGGAGACCACCTCCTCGGTCTGGCGGGTCAGGTCCCACTCTTGAGCAGCTGTTAAATGAGCCCTGTCCAAGGCACAGTACTCAGCAGAAACCAGCCACTCACCTATGGAAGGACTGTACGATCATGAAGGCTTTCAAGAACTCTAAAATGTTCGACGACAATCATGGGTCGGGCGGCGGCTTAGGTGGCGGCGGTTTTCATGGCCCGGGCGGTGGTTCAAATTTCAACTGATCCTTTCGCTCTCCCTCGTATTGATCAAATCATTGATGCTACGACGGGTTGTGAGTGTTTGAGATTTTTGGATGCTTATTCTGGTTATCATCAGATCAAGATGGCAGTTAAGGACCAGGAGAAGACGGCTTTTATTACTCCATTTGGAGCCTTCTGCTATGTGTTTATGCCTTTTGGGCTTAAGAGTGCCCAGGCGACGTATCAACGATGTGTGCAGAACTATCTTCACAATCAGATTGGGCGCAATGTTCATGCTTATGTGGACGACATTGTGGTGAAGTCCAGAGAGAAGGAGACCTTGATAGATGATCTTAAGGAAACTTTTGATAACCTCCGGGTCTACATGATGATGCTTAACCCGGCCAAGTGTGTTTTTGGAGTGCCAGCGGGCAAGCTTTTGGGTATTCTGGTTTCTAACAGAGGCATCGAGGCTAACCCGGAGAAGATCAAAGCAATAACTTCTTTGGCTAAGCCGGCGTGTATCAATGATGTTCAGCGTTTGGCGGGTCGTATTGCTGCTTTAAGTCGGTTCATAAGCCGGTTAGGTGAGAAGGCCATACTGCTGTATCAAATGATGATGAACATAGACGACTTTGTCTGGAGTGATGTTGCTAACGCTGCCTTTGAAGATCTGAAGAGACAGCTCACTGAGCCGCCGGTCCTTGTTGCTCCTATTGATAAGGAGCCATTATTGTTATATGTGGCTGCTAACACACGTGCTGTCAGTGTGGCCATTGTAGTAGAGCGCAAAGAGGCTGGCAAGGAATATCCGGTTCAACGGCCGGTTTACTACGTCAGTGAGGGTCTTATTGAGTCCAAACAGAGATATCCACATTGGCAGAAACTCGTTTATGGGGTGTTCATGGCAAGCTGGAAGCTTAAGCAATATTTTCAGGGTCATCCCATCACCGTGGTTAGTTCTGCTCCTTTAGGAGATATCATTCAAAATAGAGAAGCCACAGGATGAGTCAGCAAGTGGGCCATTGAACTTGGGCCTCATGGTTTAAAGTATGAGCCACGTACTGCTATCAAGTCTCAAGCACTGGTGGACTTCATCAATGATTGGACAGAGCTGCAGATGCCTGAAGAGAAGCCGGAGTTGTTTTAGCTTCCCTTCGAGGTGACAAATTTTGTTATGTGCTACGGTTGATGTTTCCCTGTACTAACAATGCAGCTGAGTATGAGGCCTTGCTCCATGGTATTTGGATGGCTAAGGAGATGAGCTTGATCCGGGTAAGGTGCTTTGGCAACTCAGATTTGGTGGCTCAACAAGTATCAGGTAAGTGGGATTCCAAAGATCCTCTCATGGCGGCTTATCGTCGTGAAGTTGATGCCATTGCTGGACACTTCAAGGGTTACCAAGTGGAGCACATTGATCGCAGAAAGAATGAAGCGACTGATGCTTTAAGCCGGCTGGGGTCTCAGCGTAAGCCGGTGCCACCTAACACTTTCTTAGATATTCTGCATAACCCTTCTGTCAAGTTGCCTACGGAGGAAGACTTGGCTGTTCCAGAACCGGAAGCACAATTGTTGGCGGCTCTTCATGTCATCCTAGATTGGACAGTGCCATATTTGGCTTATATGATCCGAGGCGAGTTGACTGAGGATGAAACCTTGGCTAGACAGATAACCCGACGGTCTGAATCAATGACAATTGCCAATGGTGAGCGAGGGAGTCCTGGATTAGGGGGTCCTCGGACAGCCTGACTATATCCCTTGGCCGGACTGTTGGACTATGAAGATACAAGATTGAAGACTTCATCCCGTGTCCGGGTGGTTCTCTCCTTTGCGTGGAAGGTAAGCTTGGTGATTCGGATATGTAGATCTCCTCCCTTGTAACCGACTCTGTGTAACAGTAGCTCCTCCGGTGTCTATATAAACTGGAGGGTTTTAGTCCGTAGGACAACATCAATCATATCATAGGATAGCTTCTAAGGTTTAGCCTCTCCGATCTCGTGGTAGATCAACTCTTGTAATACTCATATCATCAAGATCAATCAAGCAGGAAGTAGGGTATTACCTCCATCGAGAGGGCCCGAACCTGGGTAAACATTGTGTCCCCCGCCTCCTATTACCATCTGCCTTAGACGCACAGTTCTGGACCCCCTACCCGAGATCCGCCGATTTTGACACTGACATTGGTGCTTTCATTGAGAGTTCCACTGTGTCGTCACCATAAGGCTTGATGGCTCCTTCGATCATCGGCAACGATGCGATCCAGGGTGAGGTTTTCCTCCCCGGATAGATCTTCGTATTCGGCGGCTTCGTACTGCGGGGCAACTCGCTCGGCCATCTGGAGCAGATCGGGAGCTACGCTCCTGGCCATCAGGTCAGGTTTGGAAGCTTGAACTATACCGCCGACATCCACGGAGACTTGATCTTTGACAGATTCGAACCCATGTTAGGTGCGCCGCACAGTCACGATGAGCATGATTTAGCTCTGCCATCGGACAGTGTTCGGGAGATCACACCTGTAACTACTCCAGTCCTCAATCCGGAACAGATCGCGCCGTCTGAGGACGGGTGGATGGACCCCGCCATGGAGGCCGCACACTCAGCGGCGATAGAGCCGAACGCTGACTTCACCTCCTATGAGACCTGTGTTGCCGGACACCCGGATTCGTCCCCGGCCACAGACTCCAAACCGCTCGCGTCCGTGCCCATCCAATCTGATTGGGCACCGATCATGGAGTTCACCTCCGCGGATATCTTTCAGCACTCACCCCTAGGCGACGTGCTAAACTCATTACGATCTCTCTCCTTGTCAGGAGACCCTTGGTCGAACTATGTCCGGCTCGAGTGGGAAGCGGACAGCGAAGAAATTCATTCCCCACCCACCACCCACTTAATAGCCACTGTCGACGACCTAGCCGACATGCTCGACTTTGACTCCGAAGACATCGACGGTATGGACGATGATGCGGGAGACGAACAGGAACCACCGCCCACAGGGCGCTGGACTGCCACCTCATCGTATGATATACCAATGGTGGACACCGCCAAAGAAAGCGATGGCAATAAGGCAACGGAGGATAATCCCCCCGAGAAGCAATCCAAGAACCAGCGTCATCGGCACCGCTCTAAGTCCCGTCATAGCAAAAACAACAGCGATACAGGCACATGAGACAATAACGCTGCAAATAGTGCCAAAGACGAAGACAATCCCCTCCAGCCAGGCTTTGAGCAGGAGGATGGGCAAGCCAGCCCTAAGGAACAGGCGGCAGATGGAGAATCAGAGGATGACAATTACATGCCTCTCTCCGAAGACGAGGTGAGCCTCGGCGACGAAGAATTTATCGTGCCTGAGGATCCCGTCGAACAGGAGCGCTTCAAGCGCCGGCTTATTGCCACAGCAAAAAGCCTGAAGAAAAAGCAACAACAGCTTCAAGCTGAGCAAGATCTGCTAGCGGATAGATGGACTGAGGTCCTGGTAGCCGAGGAACACAAACTCGAGCAACCAATCAATAGTTTCCCAAAGTGCAGGTTGCTACCCCAACTTGAAGAGGAAGCATTAAAGCCTGCGCTTCCAGCGTATGATGTGGTAGACCGGCCACCTCGTGGCTGGGACAAAGTGGCATATAAGCCCGAAGTCCAGCCCGCACCCCGTCGCCAGTCAAACAAAAACAGCAAGGCCCGGGGTAACACGCAGGACCTGCGAGACATATGGGAAAACAAAGCAGGACACAAAAGATCAATCTTCGGATCACGAGGGCACGCCCCAGCACATGACGATGACCGTCATGCCGGATATACCAAAAGCAAATCCGGCCAGGCCGAACACAGCAGACAAGACTCATAGGAACTGCGTCGTGACATAGCCCGGCACAGAGGTGCCGCACACCCCCTATGCTTCACTGATGAAGTAATGGATCATGAATTCCTAGAAGGGTTTAAACCTGTGAAGATTGAATCATATGATGGTACTACTGACCCCGTGGTATGGATAGAGGATTTGTTCCTCCACATTCACATGGCCCGCGGGGATGATCTACATGCCATCAAGTACCTCCCGTTAAAACTCAAAGGACCAGCTCGGCATTGGCTAAATAGCTAGCCAGCAAACTCCATCGGAAGTTGGAAGAACCTGGCAAACGCATTCCTGGACAACTTCCAGGGCACTTATGTGCGACCACTGGATGCTGATGATTTAATTCACATAACACAACAGCCCGGAGAGTCAACCAGGAAATTTTGGACTCAGTTCCTAACCAAAAAGAACCAAATTGTGGACTGTCCGGATGCCGAAGCCCTAGCGGCCTTCAAACATAACATCTGTGACGAGTGGCTCTCCCGACATCTCGGCCAAGAGAAGCCAAAGTGCATGGCAGCCCTCACAACACTCAAGACCCGCTTCTGCGCGGGCGAGGATAGCTGGTTGGCCCGTAGCAACAACACAGCAAGCAATCTTGGCACATCGGAGGCCAGAGACAGCAACGGCAAGCCACGTCGCAATAGATACAAGCACCGCAACAATGGCGATAATGTCGAAGACACGGGAGTCAATGCCCGATTTAGTGGCTCTAAATCCGGTCAATAGAAAAAGCCGTTCAAAAGAAACAATCCGGGCCCATCCAGTTTGGACCACATACTCGACCGCTCGTGTCAAATTCACGCACCCCTGATAAGCCAGCCAACCACACCAATAGAGAATGCTGGGTGTTCAAACAGGCCGACAAGTTGAATGCAGAAAGCAAGGAAAAGGGGCTGCATAGCGACGACGAGGAGGAGCCCCGGCCGCCGAACACAGGAGGACAGAAGAAATTTCCTCCCTATCGGTGTCAAAACCGATGGATCTCGGGTAGGGGGTCCCGAACTATGCATCTAGGCGGATGGTAACAGGAGGCAGGGGACACGAAGTTTTACCCAGGTTCGGGCCCTCTTGATGGAGGTAAAACCCTAGATCCCGCTTGATTAATATTGATGATATGGGTAGTACAAGAGTAGAACTACCACGAGATCGGAGAGGCTAAACCCTAGAAGCTAGCCTATGGTATGATTGTATGTTATTGTTGTGTCCTACGGACTAAAACCCTCCGGTTTATATAGACACCGAAGGGGGCTAGGGTTACACAAGGTCGGTTACAAAGGAGGAGATATACATATCCGTATGACCTAGCTTGCCTTCCACGCCAAGTAGAGTCCCATCCGGACACGAGATGAAGTCTTCAATCTTGTATCTTCATAGTCCAACAGTCCGGCCAAAGGATATAGTCCGGCTGTCCGGAGACCCCCTAATCCAGGACTCCCTCAGTAGCCTCCGAACCAGGCATCAATTACGATGAGTCCGGCGCACAGTGTTGTCTTCGACATTGCAATGCGGGTTCTTCCCCAACTTTCAAGTGTTCGTAAGCAGAGTCGGGCTCCATAAATGTTGAACCTCTCGGCTTCTGTGCCCAATAAGGGCTATCTCCCATGCGTCGAATGAATACGAGGCGCCAGGGCATTTTTACACTCGCCCCTCTAGCCAAATAAATAAATTTTCTATTAAAGGGATGGGGATTCTTAGATCCGATCCATATCATCCTCCCCCAGTGAGAATTCATCAGAGCATGCTTCGGAAAGATCCATTCCAGCATGGCCGACCTCCGCAGCTCCTCCTCCCGCCCTCGTAGCCCTAAGCCCAGTGATTGGGAGAGGTGTTCAGTCCCGCACACTCGATTAGTCAAGCTGCAAACTAAGGGATTTCTCCCTCCGGCGTATATGGTGCCCGTTCGAGCCGGGCTCGCCACCTACAATGGCGGGGCGCAAGCGGAGAGCCTTCCTTGTCCTTCCATGGGAGAACGGGTCTGCCTTGTTCCTTATTTACTAAGGGGACACGAATTTCCAATTCATCCGTTCCTCTGCGGGCTCCTGGAGTTCTACGGCCTCCAATTAAAAAATCGCACCCCTGCCTCCATTCTACATATCGCCGGCTATGTTGCTCTCTGCGAGTTGTTCTTGGGCTGCGAGGCTCACTTTGAGCTGTGGAAAAGGCTATTCTGCCTTGTCCCTCACACACAGAGGGAATCACTTTATCAAGTGGGCGGAGCCGAAATATGGCGCATCGCCGATACCGGATACCTGTCCGGTACCCCGAAGAAGCCGTCCGAAGACTGGCCTTCAGAATGGTTCTACATGGAGGACGTCCCCCTTCCGGACCCTATTCGGGGGGGGGGGGGTCTTCCTGAGTTCAACAATGCTCCTCTGAAGAAGCGCCGAAGTGGGAGCCCACGGAGCCCCCAGGCGGAAGACAACGGAGAAGTCCTTTATCTGTTGAACCGGATCAAAGCACTAGCTCGATCAGGATTGACAATAATCGAAGTTATGTCGATTTGCATAATGCGGGGAGTGCAGCCACTTCAATATCGTGGGCACCCCTTGTGGTGTTATAACGGGGCAGATGACGCCACCCGCTATAGGCGTAAGGGTCCGGACGATGCTGCCACTCTAGCGAAGATTCTGTCCGAACTGTTCAAGGGTGAGGAGGAGGAGTTCACCCGCATCAAGCCACGGGATGGATTCTCCATGTACAATCCTCCAAGCTGGGTAAGTTATATCTCCCTGCTCCCATTTTTCCCGCATTCTTCGTCGTAAGTATTGACCTTGCCACTTTGCGGCAGGAACTGCGAAAAGCCATAAGGGAGGTCAGCAGCCCTTCTCCACAATCGGAGGACCCTGATCGGGCCCTCGACTCCGAACTCGAAGAAGATTCGGTTATATCCGTGGAGCTGATAGACCGGCAGTTCTATCAGTTAAGCTGTGATGATGCCATGGTGGCCATTACGGCCAACTATCCCGGACTGCTCCCTGCATCGCACGTAAGAAAAACCAAAAATCCCAACTCCAAAACTAGGATCCCCTTTTAGACACTTCACCCACCATATACACATGGCATTTTACAGGGAAGGCATTTGGGACGCCCTGCCGAACCCACGGCAACGCGCCAAGAGGAGGCACCGAGGCCGGGTAGGCCGAAAAGGAAGGCGGTCAGGACGGAGATGCCGGCGCAAAGGTATAACAAACCCCGCTCCATGGTTCTCGTCTTTCTTGAAATATAATGACGCCCATGCTTCTTTAACAGAAAAAACGCTCACTGGAATATGTCTGGCGATGTTACTAATCATGCTTCCACCAGCCGGGCACCAGGACCGGACATGGAGGTGGAAGGCGATATGGGGCAGGCGCTGGATAATCCCCCTACAGAGGATGCGGATAGATTATCCGCTACAAACTCAGAAGTGGAAAGCACCATGAATCATAGGTGCCACCGGGCCATACTCCGCGACGCTTGTTTCTCACCAGAGGCATTCGACGCCTTCAATTCTGGAGAGGCGTACCTCCGTGCTGCTCAAGATGGTCTAGCCAGAGCCACGGATCAGTATGTAAAGGATGTACGGGTGAGTAAATCTGACGATTTATATGTATCAGTAGCCCCTGAGACTTGAAACAGTTAGCATAACTGATTTAAGGATCATCTTTAATGTGCAGGTTCTTATAGAGAAGAATACTAGGCTGTCCCAGGAGCTGGAGGAATGCAAGACCCAACCGGGGGCTGCTCTTGCCGCATTGCAGGAACAGAAAAAGCCTCCCACTGGTAACATTTACTTTAGTGAATGGTGATTACCATATAGTGTGTGGCGTGTCTGTAGATCTAACAATTGATTTTGCAGATGAGTCCTAAGAAAGTCCAGGGGACCAGCATGTTATGCTACAGCTAGAGGCTGGCAAATGCGTGCTGACTAAGATTATGCTGGAGAGAAACAATCTCCAAGACGCCAACATCAAGCTGAACGTGGAACTAAAAGACGTTCAGGGCCAGCTTGCGGACTCCGAGAAGGAGAATAAGCGGCTTCGGCGCGACATTTTCAGTAAGTGTTTGAACGAATCCTTTTTAAAGGAGTTCGGAGAAGAATTTGTCTAACAGCATTATGTCTGTAGGTATGCTGATGGGTCGTCCCGCGGAGGAAATGCCCGGGTCTGTGGGTGATCTTCTGTCCGAGCTGTCACATCTGCACGAACAAGTTCGGCAGGTGATGCAGGGCGTTGCCCAGGCCTTGTGGATGTCCGTCTCCCTGCCAGAAGGCGTTGCAGAGCTTGCGGAGAAGCTGAAGGGAGCACGGCGGCGCTTCCGTTTATGGAAGATATCAGCCTGCCGACAGGGTGCCAGAGAAGCCTGGGCCATGGTGAAGATGCGGTATACCAAGGCAGACCCAAATCACATGGCCGAGGTCGGACCTGTGGGGCCTGACGGAAAAGAGATCCGCGTTAGCTTAGTTTATGGGCAAGTAGAACTAGCCGCAAACTATTCTCAACAGGATTGTAAGCTAGACCGCCTGTTGGATGGCTTGGAGGAGGAATTTAGTCAGTCCGCATGACTATGTAATTAAAGTGACATCTATAATGCCTTCTAGCCGGATTGTAGATCATTTGTCGTTGTGGACCTTTTCGCTTCAACCTCCGAGCCCGATAGTCCGGAGTGAATCCGAATACCTGCTCAGTTATATAAAACCGGGGTATGCGTGGAGACTAGGCGTAGGGGTCATTAGTGCTTTATCAGACAAGTTCCCAACTAGTTATGTTATATTACATGGGTAGTAAGAAACATCTTCCAGGGAGAATAGCTCCGTTAAGGGTTCCTTTCCCTGGGTAAGCATGCCCTAAAGTGCATGTCCGGACTGTGATAAGAAATGCAGAAAAAGCAACTAGGGGCATATATGGACAATAAATAAAAATGATCTTTTGTTCACCGACCGAATATTCCCTTAAGAACGCTAGCTTTCGGCTTCACCCAGTCTGAGGTACACATCCGGCTGACCCGGCAGTAACAATCGCAGAGGTGCTCCCCTTATGCCCTAGCCGAATTAATGGGAACGTAGGGCATAAATACAAGAGCCAGGCAACCCAGCTTGGCCAAAACTTAAGTCATATCGATGCATATAATGGTGAAAAAAGGTACATGCGGAAGTATAACACATGTGTTGGGCGTGAGGCCCAGATAAATAATTTAAGATTCTGTGAAAGAAGCCCCCAGGTATGAAGAGTGCGGCTAGCTCATCTGTAATGTACAAGGGAGGCACAAGGTGACCCTTGAAGTCCTAGAGAAATAATAAGAGAAAGAAAGAAAGGGAAACAAGACAGATGATGTATATGCAGAAAATGGACAAAGAGAGGGGACTAACATAGAGTCCGATGCTAGGCGTAGAATCTTCGGAGCCTGGCCGCGTTCCATGGGTTTGACTCGAGTCGGCTAGTCGATGCATCCCACAGTCGGTACGCTCCATCGGTCAAAACTTGGTCAATAATGAAGGGACCTTACCATTTGGGCTCGAGCTTGTTCTTTTTCTTATCCGGCAGGCGTCGAACTAGTTCACCAACGTTATAAGTTTTGGCCCGTACTTCTCTGCTTTGGTATCTGCGAGCCTGTTGCTGATAAAATGTGGAACGGGCTTTGGCTATGTCGCGCTCCTCCTCCAAGGTGTCTAGACTGTCCTGCCCATCGAGCTCGGCTTCTCTTTCTTCGTACATGCGCACTCGAGGTGAGTCATGAATTATGTCGCAGGGCAAGACTGCCTCTGCGCCGTACACCATAAAGAACGATGTATATCCGGTACTATGATTCGGCGTGGTCCGCAGCCCCCAGAGTACGAAGTCGAGCTCCTCTACCCAGTGCGTGTCAGACTCCATTAAGGAACGCACTAATCTGGGTTTAATGCCGCTCATTATAAGACCGTTTTCTTGCTCGACTTGACCGTTGGTTTGTGGGTGATAGACTGAAGCATAATCAAGCTTGATGCCCATTTTGCTGCACCAGAGTTTTACCTCGTCAGCCGTGAAGTTCGTGCCATTTTTAGTGATGATGCTATGGGGGATGCCATAATGGTGGACAACCCCGGATATGAAGTCTATCACCGGTCCGGATTCGGCTGTTTTAACAGGTTTGGCCTCTATCCATTTTGTGAATTTATCCACCATGACCAGTAAGTATTTTTTCTTGTGGGTTCCCCCTTTAAGGGGTCCAACAATTTCAAGCCCCCAGACCGCAAAGGGCCATGTAATGGGGATTGTTTGGAGGGCGGTGGGGTGGCATGTGGCTTTGATTTGCAAAGAGCTGGCAACCGGCGCAACGTTGGACCAAGTCCTGTGCGTCTGCCCGGGCTATTGGCCAATAGAATCATGTGCGGAAGGCCTTTCTTACAAGGCCCCAGGCTACAACGTGATGACCGCCGAGTCCGACGTGAATTTCTGCCAAAAGATTCCGCCCTTCCTGTTCGGAGATGCACCTTTGAAGGACTCCGGTAGTGCTTTTTTTGTACAATTCTCCCTCATGGACCCTGTAGGCCTTGGATCGCCGCACTATGCAGCGTGCCTCATTTTGGTCCTCTGGAAGTTCCTGTCTAGTTAGTTAGGCCAGGAATGGTTCTGTCCACGGGGCAATAATGGCCATTATTACGTGGGCTGAAGGTGTTATTTCGGTGGCAGAGCCTCCGATTGTGTCAGAGTATTCGGTATCGGGCATTTTGGCCGGGTCCGGACTATTGTTACCGGTGTCTCCTTCCCATACTAAGGATGGCTTGAATAGCCTCTCCAGAAATATGTTGGGGGGGACCGTATCGCGTTTTGCGCCGATGCGGGCAAGGACATCCGCCGCCTGATTGTTTTCTCGAGCCACATGGTGAAATTCGAGCCCCTCGAACCGAGCTGACATTTTTAGGACGACATTTTGATAGGCCGCCATTTTCGGATCCTTGGCGTCAAAGTCTCCATTTATTTGGGATATTGCGAGGTTTGAATCCCCACGCACCTCCAGGCGTTGAATGCCCATGGAGACTGCCATCCGAAGACCATGCAACAGAGCTTCTTATTCGGCTGCATTGTTGGAGTCGGTATACAATATTTGCAGTACGTACTGAACGGTATCCCCGGTTGGGGATGTCAGGACAACGCCATCCCCTAGACTGGCCAGCATTTTAGAACCGTCGAAGTGCATGATCCAGTTGGAGTATGCTCCGTACTCTTTAGGGAGTTCGGCCTCCGTCCATTCGGCGACGAAGTCGGCCAATACTTGCGATTTAATGGCTCGTCGGGGTTTGTATGTTATGTCGAACGGGAGGAGCTCAATGGCCCATTTGGCAATCCGGCCCGTAGCGTCGCGGTTGTTTATAATATCATTTAGTGGCACTTCCGAGGCTACCGTAATCGAACACTCTTGAAAGTAGTGTCGTAGCTTCCGCGATGCCATGAATACCGCATAGGCTATCTTTTGATAATGTGGGTACCGTGATTTGCATGGAGTGAGGACAGTGGATACATAGTATACCGGCTTTTGAAGAGGGAATTTATGTCCGGCAGCTTCTCGTTCGACGACGAGCACTGCGCTTACAACTTGATGAGTTGCCGCAATGTACAATAGCATTGGTTCGCCAATGTTTGGCGCGGCCAGGATTGGGTTGGTTGCCAAAATGGCCTTTATTTCTTCCAATCCGGCTATGGCAGCGTCCGTCCACTCGAAGTGTTCGGTGCGTCGAAGAAGGCGATAAAGGCGTAAAGCTTTTTCTCCTAAGCGGGAGATAAAGCGGCTTAGAGCCACCACGCATCTAGTTAACTTCTGGATTTGTTTGAGGTCTGTTGGTGTAGCCAACTGTGACAATGCTCGGATTTTGGCCGGATTAGCTTCGATACCTCTACTGGAGACAATGAAACCCATGAGCTTTCCGGCTGGTACGCCGAAAACGTATTTTTTCCGGATTGAGCTTGATGTCGTATGTTCAGAGGTTGTCGAATGTGAGCCTCAAGTCGTCTATCAAAGAGTCGACACGTTTGGTTTTAAAAACCACATCATCTACGTATGCCTCTACTATTTTGCCGATTTGTTTCTCCAGACATGTCTGAATCATGCGCTGATATGTTGCGCCGGCGTTCTTGAGCCCAAAAGGCATTGTGTTAAAACAGAAGGGACCGTATGGTGTGTTGAATGCTGTTGCGGCTTGGTCAAACTCCGCCGTCTTGATTTGGTGGTAACCAGAGTATGCGTCGAGGAAACACAATGACTCGTGTCCTACGGTAGCATCAATGATTTGATCAATGCGTGGGAGGGGGAAGGGATCCTTTGGGCAAGCTTTATTGAGGTCTTTGAAATCGACGCAAAGGCGCCAGGATTTGTCCTTCTTTGGTACCATCACCAGGATTGCTAGCCAGTCCGGGTGTTTTATTTCTTTGATGAATCCGGCCTCCAATAACTTGGCTAGTTCCTCTCCCATGGCCTGTGTCGGTGTCAAAACCGGTGAATCTTCGGTAGGTGGTCCTGAACTATGCGTCTAGGCCGGATGGTAACAGGAGGCAGGGGACACGATGTTTTACCCAGGTTCGGGCCCTCTTGGTGGAGGTAAAACCCTACGTGCTGCTTGATTAATATTGATGATATGGGTAGTACAAGAGTAGATCTACCACGAGATCAGAGAGGCTAAACACTAGAAGCTAGCCTATGGTATGATTGTATGTTGTGATTGTTGTCCTACGGACTAAAACCCTTCAGTTTATATAGACACCGGAGAGGGTTAGGGTTACACAAGGTCGGTTACAAAGGAGGAGATATCCATATATGTATTGCCTAGCTTGCCTTCCACGCCAAGTAGAATCCCATCCGGACACAAGACGAAGTCTTCAATCTTGTATCTTCATAGTCTAACAGTCTGGCCAATGGAGATAGTCCGGCTGTCTGGAGACCCCCTAATCCAGGACTTCCTCAGTAGCCCCTGAACCAGGCTTCAATGATGATGAGTCCGGCGCGCAGTTGTCTTCCGCATTGCATGGCGGGTTCCTTCTCCGATTACATCACAGAAGAATTTGAATACGAGGATAGTGCCCGACCTTGCAAGATAAGTTCCACATTCCACCGTAGAAAGAATAATATTTTCGCAGATCTAATTTGCTGGCTTGTTTTGGCAAGACGACGTTACGTCATGGCCCGGTGATTATTCGAACCGTTCCTTTTAACCAGCCCGCACATAACGCGAGGCAGTTTTTCGACACGTCTTGTGAAAGCAGAGATCGTGTCCCCTTATTACGGGATTCTCATCAGTACGGGCATGGGTAACCCAACCGCGCCATCAATTGCGGCGCTTGGGGGATAAGCGAGTTTTACCGGGCAAGTGGGGACGCTTAGTTTTGTCCGTCCATATAAAAGGGATAAGGATTCACCTTTCTATCCACGCCTTCTTCCTCCTCTGCTCATCCGCTCCCGCACACTCGAGCTCTAGTGCCCAAGTCCTCACTTCCATCTCAACCTTCTCCAACCATGTCCGGAGCAGGAGGCAAGTGGATGGTCTCCTCCGTCACGGAGGGAGCCGTCAAGAACCTGAGGAGAGCCGGATACCTGCCCGACGACATCGCGCACCGGCTCCCAGATGAGGGGCAACTCATCCCCACCCCCAGGCCCCATGAGAGGGTGGTATTCCTCACCCATTTCCTCCACGGACTGGGATTCCCTCTCCATCCCTTCGTCCGGGGGCTCATGTTTTATTACGGCCTGGATTTTCATGATCTGGCCCCGAACTTCAGCCTCACCATCTCGGCGTTTATCATCGTGTGCGAGGCCTTCCTCCGCATCAAGCCCCACTTCGGCTTATGGCTGAAGACCTTCAATGTCAAGCCGAAGGTGGTGGGCGGCCGCCAGGCGGAGTGCGGAGGCGCCATGGTGGGCAAGATGCCCAACATAACCTGGCTTGAGGGCTCCTTTGTGGAAACCATAAAGGGGTGGCAATCGGGGTGGTTCTATATCACCGAGCCGCGCGACCCCGCATGGGTAGTGGCCCCCGAGTTCCGATCTGGCATCCCCATGCGGCTCACCTCCTGGAAAGAGAAGGGCATGTCCTGGGTAATTCAAAAGAGCTGACCGGACTCCAGACATGTATTCAAAACATGGTGGACAAGAAGCTCAAGCTCGTCAACATAGCCCAGGTTATGCTCGTCTGCCGGATACTCCCGTGCCAACAACGGGAGTTCACCTTGTGGGAGTTCAACCCGGCGCAGCACCGAACTCTGAACAGGCTCTTCAACACGACTCATGAAGATGCCTGGAGGGTGCTGTTCAAGAGCGCCGAGGTCCCTCCCCCCATTACTGAGGACCGCGGATTCAGCGTGAAGCGCCAAGCCAGTGCGGTAAGCTGTTTTACCTTTCACAAGATACTTGTTTTTTATATAGATTGAATCTATGCGGGATCTAAACTCCTGTGCCTTTGACAGGACTGGCAGAAGCTGGCCGGACAGATCGACTGTCCGGCTCCTTTGCCCGAAGGCCCCGCAGACGCCCTTCTGGCGAAGATGTTGACTCCGGCCCCTTATAAGGTGCCGGAGAAGACCAAGAAGGCCAAGGGAGCTCGAAAGGGTTCTCAACACCAGGCGTCGTCGGACTCACCGTCTGATGACTCTACGGCGCACACTTCCCCCGAAGACGAGGAAGAGGAAGAAGAGGCTCCCCCACCGACTGGGGGAGATAAGAAAAGGAAGGCCGTCCCAACTAGGGAGGCCGGATGGTCCAAGAAGGGAAGGACTCTCCTTACGGACAGCTCCACCGCTGCCGATGAAAGTGAAGACGAGTGGTTGCCCAAGGCCAAGCCCCCGGGGAGATCATAAGTATTCGGATACCAAAGTTACCCATAGGATTCCTTTGTCGCACTACTTTTCCTAACGCCGAACTCAATTGTGCAGGCCGCCCCGAGCCAATATCGAGGTATCATCGGACGGTTCCCCGGGCTCGTCGGACATAGATAGCAATCCAGTCCCGATCGCCACCTCCCCTCATCCAGCCGACGACGCTGAGGTGTTGTCTCAAGAGGCACCAGATCGAGGGGGACAGTCCCGGAGGCGCCTCAAGGCGACCTTCCGGACTCCGGGAGCCGAGGGGACGTGGTCCCCGAGAGCTCCGAGTTCGGCCCTCAGCCGAACACCGCGCCGGACCCTCCAACGGTTCCGAGCTCGGGCAGGCGGTCCCCTTCTAAGAGGGGCAAAATGCCTATGCCGGTGACCTCTGCCCATCCAGAGGCACCGGACAACCTGCTGGAAGCGCTTCGCAACACTTCCATCAACGAGGAGCACCGCACCATCATGAGTGCGGTGATCCAGAAGGTTCAGTCCGCCAAGAGCGGATTGACTGAAGCCTGTGCCAGCCTTCTAACAGGCTTCGAGGTAAGTGTGTTAAAATGTAGTAGAAGTATTACCGCATAGACAGTAGCCCCTGATGCTTTGTTCGGTGTTCACAAAGAAAAGCCGAACAGAGGATCAAATAATATCGCAGGAGTCTAATATAAGTATGTCAATATGCATATGCAGGCTTCTCTGCTGGCGTCCTCCGCACTAACTGCGGAGGTCACCGTACTGAAGCAGGACCTTGATGGGTCCAAGAAAGATCTCGGCCTTGTCAAGAGGCAGCTCGAGGAGAACGAGGGTAAGTAATACCCCGTCTATAGATATATGTATATATAAAAAGGACGTGATTGCAAAATGACAGGATCATTGTATGTTTTGCCAGGGGCCACGACCGAGGTGGCGACCCTGAAGCAAGCGCTAACCAAGGCCGAAGATACAGCGGCCGAGGAGCGTACCGAGTGAGAGAGGCACGAGGCTTGGGTGGGCGAGGTGCAGCAATAGCTCCAGGCTCTCGTGACGAAGCACGAGGCGTTGGAGCTTGACTTGAAGACGTGAGAGTCTAAGTTTGCCGCGGCCCGTGAGAGCGCGAAGAGTGCCAAGGCCGAGGCCCAAAAGGCCCTTCAGGAGATCGACGCGATGAAGAAGATAGAGGCGGGTAAGGCTTTCTATATGCAAAGCAAGCATGTAAAAGTGAATTACCGATTACTTACCCGAATCCGGAGCTCTTCAGGAGCATTCGCAGATTTGCCCCGCAGCGTGTCCGATGCCGCACAATTTTACCATGCCAAGGACAGAAGCTCGACGAAGAAGCTGTTCTGGTCTCAGTATGCTGAGGCCGAACATCCGGTGCCAATGAGCGACCAGCTGAAGCAGATGGTCGAGCTACATAAGGCGGCCGATCAGGCCATGAAGGGCTTCATAGTCCGGTTGTGGCCTGGCGACGCCCTTCCAAACAGCTTCTTTGGCCTGGTGAGGCGGTTTGTGGATGCCTGCCCACGGCCGGAGGTCATCAAGCGATCCGTCTGCATTGAATGTGCACGCCGGGCTTTCACCCGTGTAAAAATGCAGTGGGTCAAGCTAGACGCCGTGAAGCTGATCAAGGAGGGGCCGCCGGAGGGCAAGGAGCACCTCCACCCCGAGATGTACTACGAGGGTGTTCTGCCGGGTGCCCGTCTTATCGCGCATGAGTGTTCACAAAATGTAATATTTGAATGATACTTGCTCGTTTTGTCCTGCATGTATGAAAACTTGTGTCATATTCGCCATGCAACGCTTGTTAGAATTTAAAATATTACCTTCTATTTGGCTGTTTATCCAATCTGAGAGATGGCTAGTCCTCGGCTTCTGCCCCCATGCCACGAGTGCTGGGGTGTTCGGGATAAACCTGAGCACTCTTGTTCCCATGTTTGGGTCCTTCGAGGGAGGTGCTCAGCACAACGAACAAGGCAACCGGACTAATAATGCTTTATCACTCTCACTTAGCCATATAATTCTATAATTTTAAATTTCGGTGAAGCCCCTGGTATTCAGAAGGCCGAATTCTGGGCGCGATACACGCTTGTAAGCCGGACAGAGCCGGCCCCTCGCCCTAAGCGGCATAAGTCTTTAGGGACTTGAAAAACCTCGCCGAACAGCGACCAGTCTCTCGCCTTATCATGACAGTCAGTTTTAGCTTTCTCTACTGAGGTGCTCAGCTCGGCAGAACCGGGGCACTATCGCAGTAGTTCTCCTGGCGCTACCTTAGCCGATAGAGCGGAACATAAGGTACCAAAACATAGGAGCCGGGCAAACCCAACATTTGACCAAAGACATGATTCGGAGCTGATGCATATAATGCTATAAGTTCGGGGTGCCGCACTTGTGAAAGTGTTAGGACTTTTCACACCGCATTGTGGGGTATGTGAGCCCCTAGTGTGTTGGCCGTACCAGAGTGTACGGTTGCAAGGCGTCATTAATGAACACACACACACACACATAATTGCTGTAATGTCATGCATTGTTTATTGAAAAATTGCGTTAAAGCAGAGTGCTACAGATAGTGCGATAAGCAAAAGAGTAGGACTATGTCCCTTCCAAGGGCGAGCTGAGGAATGATATAAAATCCGTAATCAACCTGGGAATTCCGTTGTATGACGTAGCTGTCTACCTCCTTGGTTGCTGTATCATGTGTTCGGCAATAGAGCTGCCGGACAGTGTTTCCAGAGATTATAGTTCTGAAAGAAAAAGAAAAATAACCAAACGGGAAGCCCCTAGTGCGGTTTAGGCCGCGTTTTGGGGCGTGCTACAGTTGTGCCCCCCCTCCCCACCTGTGCCCATGGTATTTTTAATGCGTAATTATGTACGCGTGACACGAATATCGCCGTTGGGCTGGGATTGGGGTGGCCGCCGTATTGCTACGCGAGCTCAGATCGCGCCAGGCGGTCTATTTTCCGATTGCCCCAAGCGCGCTTGAAGGTGTCCGGGCTTTGAAACGCCGAACTGGTAGATTGCCTTGAGAGGCTACTTTGCGCTTCTGCTGCGAGGGCCGCGGTGTGCTCCTATGTTCAGAGAGAGCGCTCTGTGTTTCCATTGACTGTAATAACTCCGCGAGGTCCTGGCATCTTGAGCTTGAGGTATGCATAATGCGGTACCGCATTGAATCTAGCAAATGCGGTTCGTCCGAGCAGCGCGTGATAACCACTATGGAACGGGACTATATCAAGGATTAACTCTTTGCTTTGGAAGTTATCCGGGGATCCGAAGACCACTTCCAGTGTAATTGAGCCTATGCAATGGGCCTCTATGCCTGGAATGACGCCCTTAAAGGTCATTTTTGTGGGTTTGATCCTTGAGGGGTCTATACCCATTTTGCGCACTGTGTCCTGATAAAGCAGGTTCAGGCTGCTGTCGCCGTCCATAAGGACTCGAGTGAGGTGAAATCCGTCGATGATTGGGTCTAGGACCAGTGCGGCGAATCCACCACGACAGATACTAGTGGGGTGGTCCCTGCGATCAAAGGTGATCAGACCGGAGGACCAAGGGTTGAACTTTGGGGCGACTGGCTCCAACGCATATACGTCCCTGAGCGCACGCTTCCGCTCCCTCTTGCGGATGTGGGTTGCGTATATCATGTTCACCATCCGCACTTGCGGGGGAAACCTCTTTTGTCCTCTAGTGTGCGGCTGCCGGGGTTCTTCCTCATCATCGCTATGTGGCCCCTTGCCCTTGTTTTCGGCAATTAACTTGCTGGCCTGCTTGAACACCCAACAATCCCTGTTGGTGTGATTGGCTGGCTTGTCTGGGGTGCCGTGTATTTGACACAAGCGATCGAGTATACGGTCCAAGCTGGACGGACCCGGCGTACTTTGTTTAAATGGCTTTTTCCGTTGACCGGGTTTAGAGCCTTTGAATCCAGCGTTGACTGCCGTATCCTCAGTATTTTCGCTGTTAATGCGGCGCTTATGCTTGTTGCGACGTGACCTGCTATTGCCGTCCTTGGTATCTGAGGTACCATGGTTCTTTAATATGTTATTACTGCGAGCCAACCAGCTGTCTTCTCCTGCACAAAAGCGGGTCATGAGCGTCGTGAGGGCTGCCATAGATTTCGGCTTTTCCTGACCAAGGTGCCGAGCTAGCCACTCGTCTCGGATGTTGTGCTTGAAAGCTGCTAAGGCCTCCGCATCCGGACAGTCGACGATTTGATTTTTCTTTGTGAGGAATCGAGTCCAGAATTGCCTGGCCGACTCTTCTGGCTGCTGAATAATGTGGCTTAGATCATCGGCGTCTGGTGGTCGCACATAAGTGCCCTGTATGCGGCTTCCAGATCTTCCCAACAGCTAATGGAGTCCGCTGGCAAGCTATTAAGCCAATGCCGCGCTGGTCCTTTGAGCTTTAGTGGGAGGTATTTGATGGCATGTAAGTCATCACCGCGGGCCATGTGGATGTGGAGGAGGAAGTCCTCGATCCATACTGCGGGATCTGTTGTGCCGTCATATGATTCAATGTTTACAGGTTTGAAACCTTCTGGGAATTGATGTTCCATTACTTCGTCTGTGAACCATAAGGGGTGTGTGGCGCCTCTGTATTGGGATATATCGCGACGCAGCTCGAATGGGTCTTGTCCGCTGTGTTCGGCCCGGCCAGATTTGCTTTTACTGTATCTGGAGTGACATTTACCGTCTCGCTGAGTGGTGCACCCTCGTGATCCGTAGATCGATCTTGAACACTTTGCTTTGTCCTCCAATATGTCTCGTAGGTCTGGCGTATCTCCCCATGCCTTTTTATTTGAATAGCGTTGGGGTGGAGGCTGAGCTTTTGGCTGCAATGTCTCTCTATCACGGCCACGAGGTGGCCGATCAGCCATATCATACGCTTCTTCCTCCAGTCGGGGTAGCAACCTGCGCCTTGGGTAACTCTTGGAGGGGCGCTCGAGTTTACAGTTCTCGGCTGTGAGGACTTCAGTCCATTTGTCGGCTAGCAGATCTTGATCAGCTTGAAGCTGCTGCTGCTTTTTCTTCAGACTATTTGCCGTGGCCATAAGCCGGCGCTTGAAGCGCTCTTGTTCGACGGGATCCTCTGGGATGGCGAATTCATCGTCGCTGAGGCTTGCCTCGTCTTTGGAGGGGGGCATGTAATTGTCATCCTCCTCCTCTCCTCCAGCCGCTCTCTCAGGAGAGCTGGCTCCGTCATCCTCCTGCTCTAAATCTTGCTGGAGGGGATTGTTGTTGTCTTTGGCGCTTCCGGAGTGTTATTATCTCCTGTGCCAGTATCACCACTTTTGCTTTGGCGGGACTTAGAGCGGCGCCGCTGACGTCGGCGCTTGGGTTGCTTCTTGGAGGGGTCATCCTCCGCTATCTCGTCGCCATTGCCCTCGTTGGGTGTATCCACCATGTATATGTCATATGACAAGGTGGCTTTCCAGTGCCCTATAGGCGCTGGTTCGTGTTCGTCTCCTACATCATCGTCCATACCGTCGATGTCTTCGAAGTCGAAGTCGAGCATGTCGGTTTAAATCATCGATAGTGGCTACGAAGTGGGTGGTGGGTGGGCGTCGAATTTCTTCGCCTTCCGCATCCCAATCCTGTTGGCCATAATCCGGCCAGGGCTCTCCTGACAAAGAGAGAGACCTTGGTGAATTCAAAATGTCGCCGAGTGGCGAGTGCTGAAAGATATCCGCGGCGGTGAATTTGATGATCGGTGCCCAATCGGATTCGATTGGCAGGGGCGCGGACGGTTCGGAGTCCGGCAAAGAGTCCGGCACCTTGGAGTCACAGGCTGCGCAGAGGTTTATGTTGGTGTTTGGCTCGATCACCGTCGAGACTGCAGCCCTTGAGGTGGTGTCTAGCCACCCGTCCTCAATTGGCGCAGTTTTCTCCGAGCTAAGGGTCGGAGCAGATGTGGGCGCGGCCTCTGGGGCACTGTTCGGCGGCAGAGCTAGGTCATACCCATTGTGACAGTGGGGCGCGCCTGGCTATGGCTTGAATCTGTCGAAGATCAAGTCTCCGCAGATGTTGGCCGTGTAGTTCGAACTTCCAAATCTGATCTAATGGTCAGGGGCGTAGCTTTCAATCTACTCCAGATGGCCAAGCGAATTAGCCCACAGTGCAAAGCCACCGAATACGAAGATCTGTCTGGGGAGAGAAGTCTCACCCTGGACCGCATCGCTATCGATGATAATAGGATCCATCAAGCCTAACGGCGATGACACAGAGGAACTCTCAATGAAAGCACCAATGTCGGTGTCAAAACCGGCGGATCTCGGGTAGGGGGTCCCGAACTGTGCGTCTAGGCCGGATGGTAACAGGAGGCAGGGGACACGATGTTTTACCCAGGTTCGGGCCCTCTTGTTGGAGGTAAAACCCTACGTCCCGCTTGATTAATATTGATGATATGGGTAGTACAAGAGTAGATCTACCACGAGATCAGAGAGGGTAAACCCTAGAAGCTAGCCTATGGTATGATTGTATGTTGTGATTGTTGTCGTACGGACTAAAACCCTTCGGTTTATTTAGACACCAGAGAGGGTTAGGGTTACACAAGGTCGGTTACAAAGGAGGAGATATCCATGTACATATTGCCTAGCTTGCCTTCCACGCCAAGTAGAATCCCATCCGGACACGAGATGAAGTCTTCAATTTTGTATCTTCATAGTCTAACAGTCCGCCCAATGGAGATAATCCGGCTGTCCAGAGACCCCCTAATCCAGGACTCCCTCAGCCTGTCTCTTAGGTTCGGAGAAACGCCGAAGAGCTTGCTTGACCGGCTTGAATCCCTTTAGGATATTGAGGCTATGCTCGGCCAGCCTGCGTGGGATTCCTGGCATGTCTGAGGGATGCCAGGCGAATATGTCCTAGTTCTCGCGCAGGAACTCTCGTAGTGCGGCGTCCACAGCGGGGCTTAGCTGTGCCCCGGTGGAGGCTGTTTTTGTAGGGTCCGTTGGGTGGACTTGGAATTTGACTATTTCATCCGCTGGTTTAAAAGAGGTGGACTTGGATCTCTTGTTGAGTATCACATCGCCCTTGTCCACTGTGGAGCGTAGCGTGGTTAATTCCTCGGCTGAGAGGGCTTCGGATAATGCCTCGAGGGCCAATGCGGTTGTTTTGTTTTCGGCGCGAAGTGCTGTGTCCGGATCGCTGGCGAGAGTGATGATTCCGTTGGGCCCGGGATTTTGAGCTTCATGTACCCGTAATGGGGTACAACTTGGAAGATTGTGAATGCCTCCCGTCCTAAAAGAGCCTGATAACCACTGCTGAACGGGGCCACTTGGAATGTAATTTCTTCGGACCTGTAATTATCCGGCGTGCCGAATACCACATCTAGTGTGATTTTCCCAGCACAGCGTGCTTCCCGACTGGGGATGATTCCTCTGAAGGTTGTGATACTTTGCTCAATGCGGTTCCAGTCTATTTCCATCTTTTGAAGAGTTTCTTCATAGATGAGGTTTAATCCGCCGCCGCCGTGCATGTGTACTTTGGTGAGTCGAAAGCCGTCCACGATTGGACTGAGGACCAGTGCGGCTGGTGCTCGGGCTATCCAGAATTTAGGTTCGTCACTGGCATTGAAGGTAATAGCCGTGTCACTCCATGGGTTTATTGCTGCTACATGGCAGATTTTGGCCATGCTGCGGAGTGTTCGCTTGAGTCTATTATTTGACGCGAAGGTCTCAAAGACCGTTAACACCGTATTGTTATCCACGGGATGGTGCTCTGTGGTATTTGGGAGAAGTAGATCCTCACCACTTTTGGCCACCTGCCGGAGTATCCAACATGCTCTAAGGCTGTGCGTTGGTATTGTATCCGCTGTACTATGAATTTTGCAGGGTCCGTTGAGCCATCCTTCCAGTACGGTTCCATACCCTATAGAGGGTTTTTGCTTTTTGGTAGTTGACCCGGGTGTATTGTGATAATGCACCCTTTTGTTTCGTACTGGCTTTGTATTCAGGGCCGGATTAAAAAGTTTATTTCGGTTTTCTAGGCACTTTCCATCGCACAGTAATTTCGTACTATGGACGCCAAGTCAGCGAAGCGTGTTATCTCACGGCGATTTATGGCGTTAAGGATTCCCTTATCCGTGCAATTATTGCAGAAAAATAGGATTGCATCTTCCTCGCGACAGTCCTTAACCTTGTTCATCGCAAGGAGGAATCTGACCCAATAGTGATGTACAGTAGATCTACCACAAGATCAGAGAGGCTAAACCCTAGAAGCTAGCCTATGGTATGATTGTATATTATTGTTGTGTCCTACGGACTATAACCCTCCGGTTTATATAGACATCGAAGGGGGCTAGGGTTACACAAGGTCGGTTACAAAGGGGGAGATATACATATCCGTATGATCTAGCTTCCCTTCCACGCCAAGTAGAGTCCCATCTGGACACGAGACGAAGTCTTCAATCTTGTATCTTCATAGTCCAACAGTCCGGCCAAAGGATATAGTCCGGCTGTTCGGAGACCCCCTAATCTAGGACTCCCTCACTCCCCAAGTGAAAACGGTGAACATGACATACGCAACCCATATCCCCAAGCGGGAACGGAAGCGTGCACTCAGGGACGTCTACGTGATGGAGCAAGTCGCCCCAAAGTTCAACCCATGGTCTTCTTGTCCGATCACTTTTGATCGCAGGGACCACCCCACTAGTATCCGTCATGGCGGTTCTGCCGCATTGGTCCTTGATCCTATCATTGACGGATTCCACCTCACTCGAGTCCTTATGGACAGTGGCAGTAGCCTGAACCTGCTTTATCAGGATACGGTGCGCAAAATGGGTATAGACCCCTTGAGGATCAAACCCACAAAAACCACCTTTAAAGGTGTCATACCAGGTGTAGAGGCCTGTTGCGCGGGCTCAATCACACTGGAAGTGGTCTTCGGCTCTCCGGATAACTTCCGAAGCAAAGAGTTAATCTTTGATATCGTCCCCTTCTGCAGTGGCTATCACGCACTACTCGGATGAACCACATTCACTAGATTCAATGCGGTACCACATTATGCATACCTCAAGCTCAAAATGCTAGGACCTTGCAGGGTTATAACAGTTAATGGAAACACAGAACGCTCGCTCCGCACGGAGGAGCACACTGCGGCCCTTGCAGCAGAAGTGCGAAGCAGCCTTTTGAGGCAAACCGCCAATTCGGCGACAAGGTCCACCGACAAATTCAAGCGAGTACGGAATAACCTACAACAGGATCACCAGGCGCATTCAGAGCTCGCCTAGCAATTCGGCCTCCGTCCTAGTCCCAGTCAAGCGATGAAATTTGCGTCGCGCGTACATAACTACGCACTAAAGATACCCTGGGTATAGGCGGAGGCACGGCTATGGAATGTCCCACTATACGGTTCAACTGCCTCAGGACCAGTATATCTTTATCATTTTCTTCCTTTCAGGACCCTATTCTCTGGAGGCCCTCTCCGATAGCTAGATCATTAGACCCATCACGGGAGGGAAGCACCAAGGGAGCAAGAAGCTTTGGCGTACAAGGGAATCCCCAGGTGGTCTCTCATAACGATCGTTATACATGTTTTACATACCCGCAAGTAGCTCGCCCTTGGCTCGGACATGTCAGATAGTCCTATTTTTGCTTATTGTACTACTTATACACATACGCTTTGACGTATCCTCTAAATAACAATGCACAGCGTCAACTTATTATTGCATTTCTTCATCTTCCTTTTTTTTCCTTGTTTGTTTATTCACGACAAGTTGCTCCCGTACATTCTGGTACGCTCAGTATGCCAGGGGCTTCAGTGTACCCCATAACACGACAATCAAAGTCCAAACACTTTCGACAGTGCGGCACCCCGAACTTATAGCATTATATGCATCAGCTCCGAATCTTGTCTTGGGTCAATAGATGGGTTTGCCCGGCTCTTGTTTTGGTGCCTTACGTTCCGCTATATCGGCTAAGGTAGCACTGGGAGAACTACTGCGATTGTGTCCCGATTCTTCCGGACGAGCACCTCAGTAGAGAAAGCCGAAAACTGACTGTCATGATGCAGCAAGAGCTGGTCGCTGTTCGAGAGGCCCCAAATCCCTAAATATTTTTTCCGCTTCAAGCGAGGAGTCGGCCTTGTCCGATTTAGGCGTTCATAGCGCCCCAAGTTCGGCCTTCCGAATACTAGGGGCTTCGCAAAAATTTAAAATTATAGACTTCTATGGCTAAGTGAGAGCGATAAAGTTTTATAGTCCGATTGCCTGGTTCGTTGTGCTGAACACCTCCTTCAAAGGACCCAAAACTATGATAAAGAGTGATCAGATTTATCCCGAACACCTCAGTACTAGCTACATGGGGGCAGAAGCCGACGACTAGCCAACTCTCAGATTTTATAAACGGCCGCACAGAAGGTAATATTTTAAATCGACAAGCATTATATAGCGCACATGAACTCGTTTCCATATTACAGGATCACATGAGTACATTCATTCAAATATTACATCCTTAGAACATTCCTCCGCCACAAGGCGGGCACCCTTCAGGACGCTGTCATAATACTTTTCGGGGCGGCGATGCTCCTTGCCCTCCGACGGCCCCTCCTTCACCAGCTTCTTGGCGTCCATCTTCGCCCAATGCACTTTAGCTCGGGCAAAAGCCTTGTGCGCACCCTCAATGTAGACGGACCGCTTTACGACTTCAAGCCGTGGGCAGGCATTCACAAGCCGCCTCACCAGGCCGAAGTAGCTGCCAGGCAGGGGCTCGCTAGGCCACATCCGGACTATGAGGCCCTTCATGGCCTGTTCGGCCGCCTTGTGAAGTTCGACCAGTTGCTTCAACTGGTCTCTCAAGGGCATCGGATGTTCAGTCCCAGTATACTGAGACCAGAACAACTTCTCCGTTGAGCTCCCTTCCTCGACCCGATAAAATTCCGCGGCATCGGACACACTGCGGGGAAGATCTACGAACGCTCCTGGAGAGCTCCGAACTCGGGTAAGTAAAAGGAATGTTTCCTTCACATGTTTGCTTTGCATAACGAATTCCTTACCCAATGCTATCTTCTGGACCGCCTGAAGCTCCTGGAGGGCCTTGTGGGCTTTGGCCTTGGCATTTTTTGCATTCTCAAAGGCCTTCGCAAGATCAAACCCTTGCGTCTTAGAGTCGAGCTCCAAGGACTCGTATTTTTTGACGAAATCCTGGAGCTCTTGCTGCACCTCGCCGACTCGAGCCTCTTGCTTCTCACGCTCGATGCGCTCCTTGGCCACTTTGTCTTCGGCCTTGGATAGCGCCTCCTTCAGGGCCGCTACTTCGGTCGTGGCCCCTAGCAAAATTCATGATGATCCTGTGACTTAACAACATTCTTTTTATTCCTTATAAATTTACGGACGGGTATTACTTACCTTTGTTCTCTTTGAGCTGCCTCTTGGTAAGGCCGAGCTCTTCTTCGGACCGCTCAAGGTCCCGCTTCAGTGCAGAGACCTCCGCAGTGCGAGCGGCAGCGGCCAACAGCGAAGCCTGCTTATTCACATAAGACATATTCTGATTAGACTCCTGTGATTATTATTTGATCCTCTGTTCAGCCTTTCTTCGTGAACGCCAAACAGAGCATCAGGGGCTACTGTCTATGCTATAACATTTTCTTATAAATTGATTTCTTACCTCAAATCTTGTTAGGAGGCTGGCACAGGCTTTAGTCAGTCCGCTTTTAGCGGACTAAACCTTCTCTACCACCGCACTCATGACAGTGCGGTGCTCTTCATCAATGGAAGCACCGCAAAGCGCTTCCAGCTAGTTGTCCGGTGCCTCTGGATGGACAGAGGCCATCGGCACAGATGGCTCGCCCCCCTTAGTGAGGGGTCGCCTGACAGAGTCCGGAACCACTGGAGGTTCCGGCACAGTATTCGGCCGAGGGCCGGACTTGCTACCCCCATCATTAGGGCCCATGGGAGCCTTGCCTCCCATGCGCCCAGTGTCTGGGAGGTCGCCTTGGGGCGCCCCCAGATCTACCTTCCCTTGGTTTGGTGCCCATCGGGACAACACCTCGGCGTTGTCCGTAGGGCGGGGGGAGGAGGCGGTTGGGAGCGAATCACTGTTCATCTCCAACAGGCCCAGAGACCCATCCGAAGAGGATACGTCGATATGGTCCTTCGGTGGGCTGCATGATCATGTTCGGCATGATAAGAAACAATAAAACGAAATATACCAGAATTGTTATGGTATTCGGATACTTACGACTTCGCCAGGGGCTTGTTCCTGGGCAACCACTCCTCGTCGTTGAATGCGGCCATCGTGGAGCTGTCCGGAAGGACGGTTCTTCCCTTCTTGGACCCTTCGGCCTCCCCGGATGGGGCGCTCTTCCTTTTCTTATCTCCCCCGGCCGGAGGGGGAGAATTTTCCTCTTCCTCCTCCTCGTCTTCGTGGCAGGAGGGCGTCTCGGTGTTATCAGACGACGAGTCCGATACAACCTTGCGCCGGAGACCTTTCCTGGTCCCCACGGCCTTCTTCTTGGCCTTCTTCTCCGGTGCCTCATAGGGTGCCGGAACCAGCCTCTCCGTCAGGAGAGTACTTGCTGGATCTTCAGGCAGTGGGGCCGGACAGTCGATCCGCTCCGCTATCGCGAACCATTCCTGTCAAATAATGCGGAAGCTCAGATCCCTCACATAACTATACTAGGGAAAGAAACGCCTTATGAGATATAAGGAGCTTACCAGATTAGCAGGGCGCTTTGCGCTGAGTCCACGGTCCTCGGTAAGTGGAGAAGGTACCTCGGCAGACTTCAACAGCACCCTCCAGATGTCCTGGTGCGTCGTGTCGAAGAGGTCTCACTGCGTCTAGTGCCTCGCCGAGTCGAACTCCCACATATTGAATGCCTGTCTTTGACACGGGAGGATCCGGAGAAAGAGCATGACCTGGACCATGTTGACAAGCATGGTTTTATTGCTTATCATGTTTTTAACACAGTTCTGGAGTCCAGTCAGCTCCACCGATGAACCCCAAGATAAGCCCTTCCCTTTCCAGGAGGTTAGCCGCATGGGGATGCCGGATTGGAATTCGGGGGCCGCCACCCAGTTGGTGTCGCGTGGCTCGGTGATGTAGAACCACCCCGATTGCCACCCCTTCACGGTCTCCACATAGGAGCCTTCGAGCTAGGTGACGTTGGGCATTTTTCCCACCATGGCGCCTCCGCACTCCGCTTGCTGGCCGACCACCACCTTCGGTTTAACATTGAAGGTCTTCAGCCACAGGCTGAAGTGGGGCTTGATGCGGAGGAAAGCTTCGCACACGATGATAAACACCGAGATGTTGAGGATGAAATTGGGGGCCAGATCATGGAAGTCCAGCCCGTAGTAGAACATGAGCCCGCGAACAAATGGGTGGAGGGGAAATCCCAGCCCGCGGACAAAATGGGTAAGGAATACAACCCTTTCGTGGGGCTCGGGGGTAGGAACGATCTGCCCTGCGCTTGGGAGCCGGTGCGCGATATCTGCGGCCAGGTATCCGGCTTCCCAGAGCTTCGTGATTTCTCCTCCGTAATGGAGGAGGCCATCCACTTGCCTCCCGCTCTGGACATGTTCGGAGAGTTTTTCCGGAGAAGATGCGAACCTGGGCGCTGGAGCTCGAGTGCACGAGAATGGATGGGCAGGGAAGAAGAAGGCGTGGGTAAAAAAGAGGAGTCCTTATCCCTTTATAAGGGCTGTAGAAACTGCCTACCTCCCCTCTTGCCTGGTAAATCTCGCTTATTCCCCAAGCGTCGTGATTGATGGCACGATTGGGTTGCCCACACCCGTATTGATGAGGATCCCGGGATAAGGGGACATGATCTCTGCTTTGACAAGACGTGCCAAGAAAACCGCCTCACAATATGTGTAGTGGCTGGTTGAAAAAAACGGTTCGAATAATAACCGGGGCCATGGCGTGATGTCACGTTATGAAAAGTTGTCGGCAAATTAGATTTGTGGAAATATTATACTCTCTACGGTGGTGTGTGGAATTTGTTTTACAGAGCCGGACACTATCCTTGTGTTCAAAATCTTCTATGGAGTATTCGGAGGAGGAACCCGCCTTGCAATGCCGAAGACAATCTGCGCGCCGGACTCATCGTCATTGAATCCTGGTTCAGGGGCTACTGAGGGAGTCCTGGATTAGGGGGTCCTCGGACAGCCGGACTATATCCCTTGGCTGGACTATTGGACTATGAAGATACAAGATTAAAGACTTCGTCCTGTGTCCAGGTGGGACTCTCCTTTGCGTGGAAGGCAAGCTTGGCGATTCAGATATGTATATCTCCTCCCTTGTAACCGACTCTATTTAACCATAGCTCCTCCGGTGTCTATATAAACCGGAGGGTTTTAGTCCGTATGACAACAACAATCATGCCATAGGCTAGTTTCTAGGGTTTAGCCTCTCCGATCTCGTGGTAGATCAACTCTTGTAATACTCATATCATCAAGATCAATCAAGCAGGAAGTAGGGTATTACCTCCATCGAGAGGGCCCGAACCTGGGCAAACATTGTGTCCCTCGCCTCCTGTTACCATCCGCCTTAGACGCACAGTTCGGGACCCCCTACCCGACATCCGCCAGTTTTGACACCGACAGTAAGTTGCATCATCGCAGTGTCACAGGGGCGTTTCAACGCCGTGTCTCTCCTGAGGAAGGTCAAGAAATTCTTCGTGAAATCCATGAAGGAGATTGTGGCCATCATGCCGGTTCAAAGTCCCTTGTAGCCAAAGCTTTCCGTCATGGATATTATTGGCTGACGGCTCATGCTGATACGGAGGATCTGGTCAATAAATGTGATGTTTGCCAGAAATTCTCACGACGGGGTCACGTGTCGGCACAAGAATTGAGGATGATTCTAATTACTTGGCCGTTTGCAGTCTGGGGGCTCGACATGGTTGGGCCTTTCAAAAGGTCCAAAGATAAAAAGACTCACCTTCTGGTGGTGGTTGACAAATTCACAAAGTGGGTTGAGGCAGAGCCGGTTAGTAAATGTGATGCAGCCTCGGCGGTTCAATTCATGAAAAAGGTGATCTTTCGTTTTGGCTTTCCACACAACATTATAACTGACAACGGCACTAATCTGTCCAAGGGTGCCATGGAGGAGTTCTGTTAACGTGAGCATATTCGGCTTGATGTTTCATCAGTAGCTCACCCCCAATCCAAGGGTCAAGCTAAAAGAGCCAATCAGGAAATCTTGAAAGGCATCAAGCCCTGGCTTATGGTTCCTTTACAACGGACGCCGGGTTGTTTGGTGGAGGAGTTACCCTCTGTGATATGGAGCATCAATACTACCCCTAACAGGTCTACAGGTTATACGCCTTTCTTCATGGTGTACGGAGCAGAGGCGGTTCTACCTAGTGACATCTGTCATGACTTGCGCCGTGTGGCGGCTTACGTTGAAGATGATAACGAACAAGCCCGTCAGGATGCACTTGATCTGTTAGATGAAAAGTGTGACTTAGCAGTAGCCCACTCGGCGATTTACCAACAGGACCTGCGCCATTATCACAGTCGTTGAGTTAAGTCCAGAACCTTTCAAGAAGGTGACTTGGTGCTTCGGCTCATCTAGGATCAAATTGATGCACACAAGTTATCCCCACCTTGGGAAGGGCCTTTTGTGGTCAGCAAGAACTTGAACAACATGTCATACTACCTTATCGATGTTCGAGAGCACAAAGACTCACGTAAGTCAGAGGAAGAGAGCCACCGGCTGTGGAATATCGCTCATCTTCGGCCTTACTATACTTGAGCCACCGGCTCTCATGATGTACATATTTTGATGTTGTATATATTATGATAAGTAATAAAGCAGGACCTCTATCCTTTTCATCTTCAATGATCATATGTCATCATCATCATAATTTCAAAATGACTAATTGGGGGCTGGTCGTGTTCAAATCCATCTTAACCCTTTGGTCCTGCTCATGATCGTATTCGAATCTAGCCGTTTAACCTCATGATCACTAGGGGGCTGTCGGTACCCTCTTGATCGGCACAATTCCAAACTCACTAGGGGGCTTCTTGATCGTATTCGAATCATAGCTTAACCCCTTTTTGGGTCCAACTTCGATCATATTCGAATCAGAGTCGTTAAAAACTCTCAAGGTCATTTGGGGGCTTCTTGTTCAAACATAGGTCGTATTCAAACCAAAGAGAACATAGTTGTCGGTACCCTCTTGATCGGCGCAACGCCAAAGCCACTGGGGGCTACATGCTCGTATTCGAATCCTAGCTTAACCCCTTTGGTCCGGTTTACTGATCGTATTCGAATCAGAAGCCTCAAATTTTTCTTTCTATTTGGCTAAAGTTTTTTGAAAACAATCTTTGTTTTTGTCTTCAGGCTTTTTGTCCAGATCTAAGTATAAGTATGGTTTAAATTTAACCCGGCTTGGTTTTGGACGATAAGGTCGCGAGCGTATGACAGTCATCATACATGTGGAAGTGTTGGCTTCCAAAGGATTGTGTTATCACCCTTATTGTTCAGGTCACTTGAACCGGCAGTGCAAATTCAAAATCATAGGTATGATATTATAGTTGTATTTCAAAGCTATAATTCATAACAGGCTTATCTGTGTCTCTTCTTTAAATATTAATGGTTTTATGTAAGATATTATGACCCGCCCCGCGGTAAGCCGCCAAGGGTTCTTTTTTGTCTATTTCTATGTGCAGGACAGTTCAAAGACTCTTATGCATAAAGAAAACAGACGATAAGTTTAAAAAGGGGAGAGTATAAAGGCGGCGGCTTAACAATGTTGAGCACCAAAACGTGCATGATGGCACGGCAAAGCAAAGTCATTTCTACCCTATTACATGACCTGCCGAGTCCAAATGATTAAATTGTTTTTTCAGCAAGGTACAAATATGAGCCGCTCGGCGGGTCAATTCTGTTGTTGGCCTGAAGCTTCCGGATCAACCCTTTCCGCTCCTCCGTCCTGTTCCCTGTCCTGGAAGGTTGATGATGACCAGTCAATGCCATTCAAAGCTTCAAACTCATCTTCACCATCAATTAGTCCGATCAGGTCAACTTCAGGGGTGAAGGTATGCTTACGGATTGGACGGATCAGGCTGGTCACTTTATAATGCGATGTTGGAATCCTCTGATTTTCCGCATCATAACCCGACTGGTACTTGGTGAGATCCGCCTCATCAGCAATCAGGGTGGCCACAGGGCGTATTTCCTTCACACAAGCGGCAAAGTCCTCCTGTTCAAACGATGTGCCATCCTCCTTAAAGCTTGGATATCCAATGGCGATGTCTGCCGGGTCTAACTCCGGTAGCCACGCCTTGGCTCGGCTTAAAGCGGCCACGGCTCCGGCTCTTGCAGATGATCGCTTTAATTCATCGAACCACTGGGGCAACACAGAAAGCCGCTTTCACACATCCACCAGGAGTGTGGGGACTTCGTTTGACAGGGCTACTGTGGCCAAGGCACGCTGAGATCCAGTATAAAGTTGTTCCACGAGCGTGTAAACCGCCTTCAGCTTCACCAGCATGTCCTGGTTGAGGTTGGAGCTCCTGGGGCCTGCATAGCAGTATCAGGTGAGTTAATGATAATCCATATGATCACTAGAAAGATTCCATATTTGACACTTGCAGGACGACTTACTAAAGATTGCTGAGACCATCTGAGATACATAGCGTTTTAAGCCGGACAATTCAGTAGTCACCTCTTCAAGAGCCGTTTCTGCTGTTTCAGCTCGTTGGGTTAAGGCATTTTTTTCTTCAGCCCAGGCCTTCTTCTCAACCCCAAACTCGGATTTCAATTTCTCTTGTTCAGCCACACTGAATTCAAATTTGGAATTGGCCTTTTGAGTTTCAGTCTCCTGAGCCTCTAGATGGTTCTTCAATTCAGACAGTTCCGATTGAAGTTGAGTAGTGGTGGCCTGTACAAATACTGGGTCAAAAATCATGAATATTAGCATATAATATTAAGTCCCAAGCCTTTTGCAAGCAACAACACTTGGCACTTGGGGGCTAATGTCTAAAGAAGGTTTTATCTAAGTGGCGGTTCATGAGAGTAAGTCCCAAGCACTTTGCAAGCAAGAGTACTTAGCACTTGGGGGCTAATGCATATTGCTGTTAAATCTACACAAGGACTATATTCTGCACAAGCATGTGAAGGACCGGCTCATTCATGTTGATTAACCCGGCCCTTGGGGACTACGTACTAAGCCAGATTTTTTACAGGTTTGACAAAAGAATATTACTAATGCTTATATGTTTTTTCTAAGTCTACAACATATTCATCATAAGCAATAGACTTGGGGGCTGGCATAGTAAGGATAATTTAGTGAAGGGAAGAGTTTATACCTCAAATCTCTGGTGCATTTGCTTCACCATATCGACTTCGAGGTCACGGCTGCTGTGCACTTGGCTAAGATAGCCAGAAAAAACTTCCCCAATGCTCATGTGAGTATAATCAGCAATGTCAAATCTGACCTTACGATGTTCCAGGTGCTCCTCTTTGGCAGAACACTTGGCTAGCACAGTAGGTCTCCCTGGCTCAGTGTAGCCAGTCTTGGTGATTTCAACATTAGCATCTTGTGGGTCGTCTGTCTTGGCCAGGCTAGAGACTTCAGGTTTTTCAGAGCCATCGGCGGCTTGATCAGCAGGCGGGTCAGCGGTTGGCGTTGGCATATCATGAGCCGGTTCAAGCAGCGGCTCGGGAACAGAGGCTTACGGTGCGACCGTCTGGAGTTCTGACTCATTGATGGAGGGTTCTTCGGCCGGCTTGCTTTTCTTCACCTTCTTGCTGGGCTTTGCTTTTCCGCTGCATAAAGATCAAAATATCAGTACAAATATAAAGAATTGAAATAAATACGGGAGAGGTAAATTATCATTACCCCGGAGCGGTCTTAAAAGCCGACATGTTGGACTGGAGTGAGTCACCGGAGGAAGGTTAAATTTCCTGATAATTCGAGTCAGAAGAGTTGAGTGGTTGACGAGTAAGACCCGCCAAAGAATAAAAAGGGGTTATGTCGGAGGTGACCTCATTCTGGCGCTTCTTTGGTGTATTTGGTAGGCCGGAGGAGAGTTCTGCGTCCTTGCTGGTTCGAGTCAGCCTCCGGCTCTCATGCATCTGCCGCTTCAAAAGAAATTGAGGATCTTGATAAGCTAAAGGATGTGAAAATCTTACTTTCTGAGTTACTCTTCGGATTTTCTGTCTTGGCAAAGGCTCGGAGTCGGAGGAAATAATAGTTACCTCTTCACCCACTCTGTGACTCGTTCCTGTGTCCTCCTGATGATAATCAGTGTCAATAAGGTGGTTAAAAAGGAGCCTAGAGAATCAAGAGCTACCTCCGACTCAGAGGTATCTTCTAGTTGAAGCAACTCAGAGGCGCTGGTCTTATTTCCTTTCTTCTTGGCGGCGGTTTTTCTGGCGGCTCTCTTGGCCTTCCTGGCTCTCTTTGCAGCTTCATGATCGTACTTTGTCTTCCAAAATTTGTCCTTAGCCTGTGAAAATCGGCAAAAGTCTAAGTAAAGACAAAACATCAAGGATGAAGGCAAAAATGCTCAATTTGGCAGCTTATCGCTGGAGCCGGGTTAGCTTTGCAGAAAGGGCTTAAGCCCACTTTGCCACAATCTGCTAGGCTTTCGTTCAAAAGCGACTTTGTCTTATCATCAATGATGTTGGCAGGTAAATTGCCAGGACTCTACCGCAGAGGATCATTCAACTCTCCTGTGTAGTTGCGCATCAAACCAGGACGGCGGCTCAATGGAATGATCTGCCAGGCAAGCCAAACTCGGACCAAGTCAATGCCACTTAAACCATTCCCCAAAAGAGCCTTGATTTTAGCCATGGTAGGGGCGAGTTTCTGGCAATCACCAGCGGACAACTTGTCTGGTAGAGGATGATTAGACTCGAGGTGCAGGGCACGAAAGCCGGGCAGAGGGTTCTCGTCAGCCGGAGAAGTGTCTTGGCAATAGAACCATGTCTGGTTCCAGTCTTTGGGGTGACTTGGCGGATTCGGATAAGGGAAAATGGTGTCTCTCCATCGTTGGATTGAGACCCCACCAAGCTCCAAGCTTGGCCCGTTGGCACATTCATTCTGGCGATTCAAATAAAATAACTCTTTGAAGAGTAGCAAGCTAGGTTCTTCTCCAAGATACACCTCACAGAACACTTGAAAGTTGCAAATATTAGACACGGAGTTGGGTCCGATGTCTTGAGGACGGAGGTCAAAAAAGTGTAGGACGTCTCTAAAAAACTTTGATCTGGGTGGGGAACAGCCCCGATTCATGTGGTCAGTGAAGACGATGACTTCCCCCTCTTTGGGCTGAGGCTTTTCCTCGGTTGGGTCAGGTGCACGGTAGGACATGACTCCCTTCTTTGGCAGATAGCGAGTCTTCACAAAGTCGTCAAGTGTACTATCTGTGATGATGGACTTGACCCAATTGCATGAAGTGGGTGTTTTGGGCGGCATTATGAAGACAGAAGCCTAACAAAGAGTGAAATTGCTGGTTCAAACTTAAGCTGGAGAGGAAAAATATTATAGTGCATATTCAAGATTGCGGCTTACAAAGTGGCCTAATGGTTTATGACTAAATTATGTCAGATTATGTAAACCGCCATGAGCAGTGCAAATTATTTAAGCCGCCATGGCTAGATGGATGTAACAAATGCAGTTTTTGCCGAAGTGTTACATAAACAAGTTTCACAGGCTGCAGTTATTATTTTGGATCAATTGCTGTGCAGGAAAAGGAAAATAAATCTAGACCTAAAACCAGTACAGATGAGTTCATAAGCTTTCACAAGTTTTTTTCTTTTGGGAAGGGGATCTACTCATATCAACAGTGGAAATAAAACAACTACTGCATTAGTTGAACACCATTTCCAGATCAAAGAAGCTCGCGGTACGGACTAGAAGATAAACTACAGTGAACTACGAAGAACACAGAGAAACTCGCAAACCCTAATGCGGATCTGAGGGATGAGAAGGTAGAAACCTACAGCTACAGATCTACTTCGGAAGATCATTGCCATTCTCTGGATCGATTCAGGTTGATGCAGCGGCCGAGGTTGAGGAAGACGAGGTGCTCTGCGGCGGCGGAGGAGCTCGAGCGGTAGAAGGGTTGCGAGAGGAAGAAGACGCTGGAAAGAGGGAGAATAAGGAAAGACCGGCCGTACCTATTTATAAGGAAAGACTCTTAAGTGGGCGCGAAAAATGAGGAGGCCAAAAATATGGTTATCCAGCTACCAAGACGGCTTGATTTTCAGGATGGTCATTAAGATAAGGATCCATTGAGATACGTTGGATAAAGTGTGAAGTAATGACAGATGACGTCATGGCGGGTTATCACAAATCCAGAAGATGATGTCATGGCGGGTTACAAATTCTCGCACAGTGAGGAGGAGAAGAATTTTCTATAAGTGTTGAAGATTGACATGAACCAGTTCAAATCAATCCGGGGCCTAATGTTGGGGATATAACTATTAGGTATGACCCGCCCAAGAGGGGCCGGGTTATACCTATGGCGATTCATGAAGCCCAACACAGCTCTAGAAGATGGCGGTTCAGTTAAGGGCCCAAGGCCCAAAGGTGACTCAAGGCCCGTAGAGATAAACCGCCATATGTACTTAACTTGTATTGTAAGGCAGGGATAATTAGAGACCGAGCCGGACAATGTTTATGAGCCGGCCGGGACTTTGTGAGCCGCTTGGCATCGACCTCTGTATATAAAGGGATGACCCGGCGGCGGTTCAGGGCAAGTAAGATCAGATCGAAAGCTAGGTCAAGCGGATTCGCTCCCTAGTAATCGAAACATAAGCAATACCACCCCAAACTGGATTAGGCCTTTACCTTCACCGCAAGGGGCTGAACTAGTATAAACCCTCGTGTCCTTTGTCCCGTTTTAACCCCTTTAAGCTTCCTAGTTGCGATGGCTCCACGATTAAATCCTTTCACTAGGACATCTACCGTGACAATTCCACGACAAAGAGGTAAATGACTTTTCTCTCAAATACACTATTGTAGTGCCAAATATGGAAGATATAAGAACTACTAATGGTCATTCAAGAACTTGGGGTGGCCAATTGGTAACTTAACACCATCATTTCAGAAATGAAATATTCAATGTGGTGCATGAGAACGGAGTGCAAGGTAGGAAGATTGTGCATGCCTGCGGGGTGAGGCAAGGCGGCCCGATGTCACCTATGCTCTTCGTCATTGCCATGGAAGGCCTCTCGGCCCTCATGCAGAAGGCTATGGAGGTGGGTGCACTCAATGCCTTCACCGGGATTAGTCTGATGCAGAGCGTTTCCATATACGCTGACGACGTGGCTATGTTCACTAAGCCTACATCGCAAGATCTAGAGACGGTCTGAGCTATATTGGCCATGCTTGGAGAGGCCTCGGGGCTCAAGGTTAACTACCGCAAGTCAACAGCAGTGATCATCAGAGGCAAGGATGAAGACAAGACTAGGGTTGCGAGCATGCTCCAGTGCAACACCTCCGATTTCCCCTGTAATATCTGGGGTTGCATCTATCGATTAAGAGCCTAACGCGTGCGGACTGGCAGCCTATGTTGGACAAGGTGCATCATTGCTTGCTGGGATGGTAGATGGGGCTTATTCAGAGGCCCGAGAGAATAATCTTGGTGCAATCTGTCATTGCAGCTCGGCAGGTGCACCACCTTATAGTCTCAGAGGCACCGGAGTGGGTTCTTGAGGACATGAACAAATGGATGAGATCCTTTTTTGGGCCGGTAAGGGCAAGTGCAATGGAGGGCAATGCTTGGTAGCTTGGGATAAAATTTGTCGTCCCAAAGCCTTTGGGGGGCTGGGCATCAAGAATTTGAAGTGGCAGGCGATCGCGCTTAGAGTTAGATCGGAGTGGCTCAAGAGGACTGATGCCCAACGCCCTTGGCAAGGACTGCCTTTGATGAGAGATGATGATGCTAAAAGGTGTTCGACCCCTTGGTTGACATCAGAGTTGGGTCAGGTGAGCGGGTGCTCTTCTGGAAGGACAGGTGGATTCACGGAGCAGCGGCAGCGGACATTGCACCATTGCTAGTCGCCTTGGTCCCAGCCAGGACGGCGAACAGATGCACGGTGTGTCAGGCCCTCGAGGGCGCTAGTTGGACACAGGACTTCGAGGCAAACACCTCCTTCATGGCCCTAATTCACCTCATGCACCTTGCGCACGCGATTCACACGGTGCCAAGGGAGCCAGATCAACCAGACAGCTTCACCTGGCCACTCACGACGTCAGGCTCCTACTCGGCCAAATCAGTATATCAATATCTTTGCTTAGAGCTGACCAGATCGCCCATCGCGAATTGCACTTGGAGGAGTTGGGAGCCACTCAAATGCAAGCTTTTCGTCTGGCTTGCTTTGTAGAACAGATTGTGGATGTCAGATTGGAGAGTCGGGCATGGGTTACAAGACCAACCGTCGGCTTGTTATACATGCTTGTAGGCGGAGGACAATGTGGAGCACATCCTGGCTAACTGCACCTACACTCAGGAGGTGTGGCACAGGGTGTTCGACCTTCTTCACATTAACATACAGGGGCCACTGGAGATGGAAGAGTTCACAGAGTGGTGGCTCGCTACGCGTACAAGTTTCTTTGGGGCTGATTGGAGAGGTTTTGACACGATGGTGACTGCGGTTGCATGGGCCTTGTGGAAGCAGAGGAACACCAGAGTTTTCAACAAGGCCAATGAGCAAAAGACTGTGTTTGATCTTCCATTCATGATCCTCGATGAAATTGCTGAGTGGAAGATGGCGGGTGTGGGTGTTGGCGGTCTACAACGTTTTGCGAGAAGTTATCCTTGGAGAGTGAGGAGTTGGAGTTGTGTGTGTTCTGTAGTCCTTCATGTTCACACCGAGGACACAATCTTGTAAATAATTTTCTCTCTTCTATAAAGCTATGGTATGCCTTTGGCATACTCTCAAAAAAATGTGGTGCATGATCAAATTATTGTGGAATTAAACAACCGCTTTACTGAAAGATCTACTCAATTGTTAAGATGCATTGCTTGTCCTGATCCGAAGAATTATTTTGCCAATTATGATGAAGACAAGCTTGTAGACCTTGCTAGTATGTATACTGCTGACTTCTCTGCATATGAAGTTAGTTTTGTCCTTAGAAATCAATTGGACTCATTCATTCATGAAGCAAGAGATCCACATTTGATGAATTGTAATGACCTTGGTCATCTTGCCATGAAGATGGTTTTGAGTAATATGCACACAACATTTCCGTTGGTTTACCGCCTTGTTGAATTAGGATTAATATTACATGTTGCAACCGCAATAGTGGAAAGGGCCTTCTCAGCAATGAGCATTACCAAGACCGACTTGAGGAACATGATGTGTGATGATTGGTTGAATCACAGAATGGTATGCTACATTGAGCGAGATGTATTTGTTAGTATTGAAGAGTCAAAGATCATTGAGCGATTTCAGGGTTATTGCACACGCAAAGGCATTTTACCTCGTCCTAGAGGTAATGTTTCATATTTTGCATCCAGTAGCAATTTTTTACTTGCTTTCTATGCACTGACTTGCATACCAAATTTTATACTTGAAGGTGAATCATCTGTTACTATTGAAGATGTAATCGCAGGAAGCTAAAATCAAACAGCCCTTTGATTTGGTAACCTCTTTTGTATTATTTATTGTTTATATTGTTTTTTGTTATGTGTTACATTATCAGATGAATCACTATTAAATATTATCTCCAGATTCTTATCAGTTGCAAACGAGCGTTACTTTTGGTATGCCTTAAAACTGTGGTATTTTTTGAGAAAAAAATTGGCCCTTCATTTTTGTCCTGGGGCGTCGGCCATTCCTGGCTACGCCGTTGACCCCGTTCATCATTGCCGCATAAAGCACATTGAGCTCGACATACACTTTGTGCATGAGCACGTGCCTCTAGCGCATTCGCATCCTGCATGTTCCCACTACACAACAGTTTGCCGATGTTATCACCAAGGGGTTACCGACGTCTACCTTCGAGGAGTTCCAGTCCAGTCTATGCATCACCGATGATGTATCGACTACGGGGGGTGAGGGATTCCTGGATTAGGGGGTCTCCGGACAGCCGGACTATCTCCATTGGCCGGACTGTTAGACTATGAAGATACAAAATTGAAGACGTCGTCTCGTGTCTGGATGGGACTCTACTTGGCGTGGAAGGCAAGCTAGGCAATACGGATATGGATATTTCCTCCTTTGTAACCGATCTTGTGTAACCCTAACCCTCTCCGGTGGCTATATAAACCGGAGGGTTTTAGTCCGTAGGACAACAACAACCATAACATACTATCAAACCATAGGCTATCTTCTAGGGTTTAGCCTCTCTGATCTCGTGGTAGATCTACTCTTGTACTACCCATATCATCAATATTAATCAAGCAGGACGTAGGGTTTTACCTCTGAGGGAGTCCTGGATTAGGGGGTGTTCGGATAGCAGAACTATACCTTCAGCCGGACTCCTGGATTATGAAGATACAAGATTGAAGACTCCGTCCCGTGTCCGGAAGGGACTTTCCTTGGCGTGGAAGGCAAGCTTGGCGATACGGATGTTCAGATTTCCTACCATTGTAACCGACTCTATGTAACCCTAACCCTATCCGGTGCCTATATAAACCGGAGGGTTTTAGTCCGTAGGACAACATACACATCAACAATCATACCGTAGGCTAGCTTCTAGGGTTTAGCCTCTCTGATCTCGTGGTAGATATACTCTTGTACTACCCATATCATCAATATTAATCAAGTAGGACGTAGGGTTTTACCTCCATCGAGAGGGCCCGAACCTGGGTAAAACTTCATGTCCCTTGCCTCCTGTTACCATCTGGCCTAGACGCATAGTTCGGGACCCCCTACCCGAGATCCGCCGGTTTTGACACCGACATTGGTGTTTTCATTGAGAGTTCCTCTGTGCCGTCACCGTTAGGCCCGATGGCTCCTACCATCATCAATGGCGATGCAGTCCAGGGTGAGACCTTCCTCCCCGGACAGATCTTCGTCTTTGGCGGCTTCGCACTGCGGGCCAATTCACTTGGCCATCTAGAGCAGATCGAAAGCTACGCCCCTGGCCGTCAGGTCAGATTTGGAAGTTTAAACTACATGGCTGACATCCGCGGGGACTTGATCCTCGACGGATTCGAACCACTACCGAGCGCGCCGCACTGTCACGACGAGCATGATATTGCTCTGCCGCCGAACAGTGCCCGGGAGGCCGCACCCGCATCGGCTCCGACCCTTAGTTCGGAGCCGACCGCGCCGATCGAGGATGGTCGGTTGGACGCCACCTCGGGGGCTGCGATCCAAACAGTGATTGAGCCAAACACCAGCCCCGTACTCCGCGAGGCTCGTGACTCCAAGGAGCCGGACTCCTCTCCAGACTCCGAACCCTCCGCCCCCTGCCAGTCGAATCCGATTGGGCACCTATCATGGAGTTCACTACCGCAGACATCTTTCAGCACTCGCCTTTCGGCGATATCCTGAAGTCACTAAAGTCTCTCTCTTTATTAGGAGAGCCCTGGCCGGACTACGATCAGCAAGGTTGGGGTACGAATGATGAAGAAATTCAAAACCCACCCACCACCCACGTTGTAGCCACTGTCGACGACTTAACCGACATGCTCGACTTCGACTCCGAAGACATCGACGGTATGGACACCAATGAAGGAGACGATGGAGAACCAGCGCCTACTAGGCCCTGGAAAGCCACCTCGTCATATGGCATATACATGGTGGACACCCCAAAAGAGGGAGAGGGCGATGGAACAGCAGAGGATGACCCCTCCAAGAAACAGCCCAAGCGTCGGCGTCAGCGGCGCCACTCAAAATCCCGCCAACACAAAAACGGTGATTCCAGCACGGGAGATAATAATACTTCGGAGAGTGATGAAGAAAACCCCCTCCAGCAAGGTTTAGCACAGGAGGATGGAGAAGCCAGCCCTCATGAGAGAGCGGCAGACAGAGAGGTCGAGGACGATAATTATATGCCTCCCTTCGAAGACGAGGCAAGCCTCGACGACGACGAATTCATCGTGCCAGAGGATCTCATTGAGCAAAAGCGTTTCCAACGCAGGCTTATGGCCACGGCAAGAAGCCTCAAGAAAAAACAGCAACAACTCAGAGCTGATCAAGATTTGCTAGTTGACAGATGGACTGAAGTCCTTGCGGCCGAAGAGCATAAACTCGAACGCCCCTCCAAGAGCTACCCAAAGCGCAGGTTGCTACCCCAATTAGAGGAGGAAGCACTTGATGCGGCCGACCGGCCACCTCGTGGCCGCGACAGAGAGGCCTCCCGGCCCTCCACTCAAGCCGCACCCCGTACCAAGGCACGGGAATATGCGCCGGACTTACGTGACATGTTGGGGGACAAGGCAAGGCAAACACGATCGATCTACAGATCGCGTGGGCACCCCACGGCTCGAGACGGTAACCGTCACGCCGGCCACAAATTCAGCAGGGCCGAACATAGTAGACAAAGCTCATTGGAGCTACGTCATGATATCACCCAGTATAGAGGCGCCGCACACCCACTGTGCTTTACAGACGAAATAATGGATCATCAAATCCCCGAGGGTTTCAAACCCGTAAACATCGAATCATACGATGGCACAACAGACCCTGCGGTATGGATCGAGGATTATCTCCTTCATATCCACATGGCCCGCGGCGACGATTTTCACGCCATCAAATACCTCCCACTCAAGCTTAAAGGACCAGCTCGGCATTGGCTGAACAGCTTGCCAACAGGATCAATCAGTTGTTGGTAGGACCTGGAAGCCGCATTCCTCGACAATTTCCAGGGCACTTATTGCGACCCCTAGACGCCGATGACCTAAATCACATAATCCAGCAACCAGAGGAATCGGCCAGACAATTCTGGACACGGTTCCTAACAAAGAAAAATCAAATAGTCGACTGTCCGGATGCTGAGGCCCTAGCAGCCTTCAAGCACAATATCCGTGACGAGTGGCTGGCCCGGCACCTCGGGCAGGAAAAGCCGAAATCTATGGCAGCACTCACGACACTCATGACCTGCTTTTGCGCGGGAGAAGACAGCTGGCTCGCTCGTAGCAATAATATGACCAAGAACCCTGGTAGTTCGGACACTAGGGACATTAGTTGCAGGTCGCGTCGCAACAAGAAGAAGCGCCGCATTAACATCGACAATGCTGAGGATACGGCAGTTAATGCCGGATTCAGAGGCTCTAAATCTGGTCAGCGGAAGAAGCCATTCAAAAGGAATCCTAGGGGCCCGTCCAGCTTGGACCAAATACTCGACCGCTTGTGCCAAATACATGGCACCCCCGAAAAGCCGGCCAATCACACCAACAGGGATTGTTGGGTGTTCAAGTAGGCAGGCAAGTTAAGCGCTGACAACGAAGACAAGGGGCTGCATAGCGATGACGGCGAGGAGCCCCGGCCGCCAAACAATAGTGGACAGAAGGGTTTTCCCCCACAAGTGCGGACGGTGAACATGATATACGCAACCCATGTCCCCAAAAGGGAGCGGAAGCGTGCGTTAAGGGACGTATACGCGGTAGAGCCAGTCGCCCCAAAGTTCAACCCATGGTCCACCTGCCCGATCACCTTTGATCGAAGGGACCATCCCACTAGCATCCGTCATGGTGGATTCGCCGCATTGGTTCTATACCCAATTATTGACGAATTTCATCTCACTAGAGTCCTTATGGACGGCGGCAACAGCCTGAACCTGCTTTACCAGGATACAGTGCGGAATTGGGCATAGATCCCTCAAGGATTAAGCCCACCAAAACGACCTTTAAAGGCGTAATACCGGGTGTAGAGGACAACTGCACAGGCTCAGTCACACTTGAATTGGTCTTCGGATCTCCGGATAATTTCCGAAGCGAAGAGTTAATCTTCGACATAGTCCCGTTTCGCAGTGGCTATCACGCACTGCTCGGGCGAACCGCATTCGCCAAATTCAATGCGGTACCGCACTACGCATAACTTAAGCTCAAGATGCCAGGCCCTCGTGGAGTAATTACGGTCAATGGAAACACCGAACGCTCCCTCTGAACGGAGGAGCACACGGCGGCCCTTCCATCGGAAGTACAAAGCAGCCTCTCCAGGCAGTTCTCTAGTCCGGCCATTAAACGTCCGGACACCGTCAAGCGCGCCCGAAGTAACCTACAACAAGACCGCCTGGCATGTTCCAAGAAGGTGTAGCAATGCGGCCCCAACCCCAACCCTCGCAAAAAGGCGACGCCAGTACTTCGCGTCCATAACTACGCTCTGGAAATACCATGGGCATCAGGGGAGGGGCACCATCACGGCACACCCAAAACATGGCTTAAACCGCACTAGGGGCTGCCGGTTTTTTACTTTTCTCTTACTTCCAGGACTCTACTCTTCGGAAGGCATGTTCGGTAGTTCAATTGCCGCACAAACGATGCAAGGACCAGGGAAGCATACAAGCCATGCCGCATTACGGAAATCCCAGGCGGTCTCTATCACGAGAAGTATACCTATTTCGCATACTATTCCACAGCTTGCCCCTAGATCAGACATGTTAAATAGTCCAACTTTTCATTTATTGCATTACTTGTATCGTTCTGCTTTGATCGCAGCTATTTTTAATAAACAATGCATAGCTTTTGTCTATTTTTTGCATTACCTTTTTTATATATGTTCCTTAACGACATGTTGCACCCGTACACTTTGGTACGGCCAAAATACGCCAGGGGCTTCAGTACCCCTCAACATGGTGTGAGAAGTCCGAACACTTTAACAAGTGCGGCACCCCGAACTTATAGCATTATATGCATCGGCTCCGAATCATGTCTTGGGTCAATAGTTGGGTTTTCCCGGCTCCTATGTTTTGGTGCCTTACGTTCCGCTATATCGGCTAAGGTAGCACTAGGAGAAACACTGCGATTGTGCCCCGGTTGATCTGGGTCGAGCACCTCAGTGGAGAAAGCTAAAACTGACCGTCAAGATGAGGCGAGAGCTGGTCGCTATTCGAGAGGTCTTTTAGAGTCCTTAAAGACTTATGCCGCTTAGGGCGAGGAGCCGGCTCTGTCCGGCCAAGGCGTGGATAGCGCCCCGAACTCGGTCTTCCGAATACCAGGGGCTTCGCCGAAATTTAAAATTATAGAATTCTATGGCTAAGTGAGAGTGTTCACGCATTATAGTCCGATTGCCTTGTTCGTTGGGCTGAGCGCCTCCCTCGAAGGACCCAAACATGGGAAAAGAGCCCTTAGGTTTATCCCCGAACACCCCAGCACTAGTGGCAAGGGGGCAGAAGCCGACGACTCGCCATCTCTCAGTATTGATAAACAGCCACACAGAAGGTAATATTTTTAAATTCAAGCAGCATTGCTTAGCGCATATGAACAAGTTTTCAGCGCACAGGATAACACGAGCGGGTTTTACTCAAAAAATACATCCTTGGTACATTCATCCGCAACAAGGCGGGCACCCTTCAGAACATCCTTATAATAATTCTCGGGCTTGCGATGCTCTTTCCCTGGCGGTGGCCCGTCCTTCACAAGCTTCTCCGCATCCAGCTTGCCCCAGTGCTCCTTAGCACGGGCAAGGGCCCTACGGGCACCTTCAATGCAGACGGAGCGCTTGATGTCTTCAAGCCTCAGACAGGCCTCCACCAGCCGCCACACCAGCCCGAAATAGCTCCCAGGCAGAGCCTCTCCAGGCCACAACCGAACTAGGAGGCCCTTCATGGCCTGTTCGGCCGCCTTGTGGAGCTCGACCAGTTGCTTCAGCTGGTCGCTCAGGGGCACGGGGTGTCCGGCCTCAGCGTGCTGAGACCAGAACAACTTCTCCGTCGAGCTGCCCTCTTCGGCTCGATAGAATGCGGCAACATCGCATACACTCCAGGGAAGATCTGCGAACGCTCCTCGAGAGCTCTGGATTCGGTTAAGTAACAGGTAACTCACGTTTATGTGTTTGCTTTGCATAGAGAATGCCTTACCCGCCGCTATCTTCTTCACCTCATCCAACTCCTGGAGGGTCTTCTGGGACTCGGCCTTGGCAGATTTGGCATTTTCAATAGCCACCGCAAGCTCGGATGCTTGCGTCTTCGAGTCACGCTCCAAACTCTCATGTTTTTCCATGAGAGCCTGGAGCTCTTTCCGCACCTTGCCAACCTCGGCCTCATACTTCTCCCGCTCGGTGCGCTCTGAGGCTGAATTCTTCTTGGCCTCGTCCAGCGCTTGCTTAAGGGTCGCCACCTCAGACGTGGCCCCAACAAAAGCCACGATAATCCTATCATTTTTCGCAATTGCACCTTTTTTATATATATACTTTTAACAAGGTATTTCTTACCTTCATTGTCCTAAAGCTGCTTCTTGGCACGCTCGAGCTCTTGCTCGGACCTTTCGTGGTCCTGCTTTAGCATGTCCACTTCCGCAGTCAGTGCGGCGGACGCAAGCAGGGTAGCCTGCACATGCATATTGACTCATTTTTGTTAGACTCCTGCGAATTCTATTTGATCCTCTATTCGGCATTTCTTCTCGAATGCCAAACAGAGCATCAGGGGCTACTGTCTATGCGGTACTATTATTGACACTTTCTTTACTTACCTCGAAGCCTGTCAAAAGGCTAGTACAAGCTTCGGTCAGTCCGTTTTTTGTGGACTGAACCTTCTGGACCACCGCACTCATAATAGCGCGGTGCTCCTCGTCGATGGAGGCGCCTTGGAGCGCCTCCAACATATTGTCCGGCGCCTCCGGTTGAACGGAGGCCGCCAGCACGGTGGACTTGCTCCTCTTGGAAGGAGGTCCCCCGCCGGACTCTGGAACCTTTGAAGGTTCCGGAGGGGTGTCCGGCCTAGAGCCGGACTTGAAGCCCTGGGGGGTTTCATCCCCTTTACTCCTGGAGTCCGGGAGGTCGCCTTGCGGCGCCTCTAGGACCACCTCCTCCCGGATTAGAACCTGTTGGGACAACACTTCGGTGTCGTCCATAGGGCGGGGGGAGGAAGCCGTCGGAAGTGAGTTCATGTCCGACGAGTCCAGTGAGCCGCTCGATGACGCGTCGAGCCGGTCTTTGGGTGGCCTATATAAACACATTCAACATAAGGGAAAGCTGTGCAATAAACGAATACTATTAATTACTTTGGTATCCGGATACTTACGATTTCGCCAGGGGCTTGGCCCTGGGCGCCAACTCCTCTCTGCCATTGTCAGTGTCGGTGGAGTAGTCCGGAGAAAGGGTTTTCCCCTTCTTGGACCCTTCGGCCTCCCCAGTTGGGGCGGCCTTCCTTTTCTTCCCTTCCCCCGGTGGAGGGGGAGGGGTCTCTTCTTCCTCCTCCTCGTCTTCATGGGACGAGTGCGCCTCAGATTCGTCGGATGGTGAATCTGACACCTCCGGGCGTCGGGCACTCTTTCGAGTCCCCGTGGCCTTCTTCTTGGCCCTCTTCTCCGGCACCACATAGGGTGCCGGAACCAGCAGCATCGCCAGGTGAGCGTCCGCTGGGCCTTCGGGCAAAGGCGCCGGACAGTTGATCCGTCTGGACTTCGCCTGCCAATCCTGTCAAAGATAAGGGAGTTTAGATCCCGCATAGAGTCAAACTATGGAAAACTGATACCCTATAAAAGGAAAAAACAGCTTACCGCGAGCGCGTGACGCTGCGCGCTGAATCCGCGATCCTCGATAGCGGATGCGGGAGCCTCGGCGCCCTTGAAAAGCATCCTCCAGGCATCTTCATACATCGTGTCGAAGAGCTTGTTTAGAGTTTGATGCTGCGCCGCGTCGAAATCCCACAGATTGAAGGCCCGTCGTTGACACGGGAGGATCAAGCGGATGAGCATAACATGGACTACGTTGACAAGCCTGAGCTGCTTGTTCACCAGGGATTGGATGCATGTTTCAGTCCGGTCACCTCCTTTTGGTTACCCCACAACAGGCTCGTCTCCTTCCAGGACATGAGCCGCATAGGGGGGCCGGATCGAATCTCAGGGGGTGCGACCCATTCGGCGTCGCGCGGCTCGGTGACGTAAAACCACCATGATTGCCACCCCTTCAGGGTCTCCACAAAGGAGCCCTCGAGCCATAGGACGTTGGCCATCTTGCCAACCACGGCACTGCCGCACTCCGCCTGGCTGCCGCGCACCAGCTTCGGCTTGACGTTGAAAGTCTTAAGCCATAGGCCGAAATGGGGGCGGATGCGGAGGAACGCCTCGCACACGACGATGAACGCTGAGATGTTGAGGACGGAGTTTGGGGCCAGATCGTGGAAATCCAGGCCGTAGTAGAACATGAGCCCCCAGACAAATGGATGCAGGGGGAAGCCCAGTCCGCGGAGGAAATGGGGGAGGAATACCACCCTCTCATGGCGCCTGGGAGTGGGGATGAGCTGCCCCTTTTCAGGAAGCCGGTGCGCGATATCGCTAGCCAGATATCCGGCCTTCCTCAGCTTTTTGATGTGTCCCTCCGTGACGGAGGAGACCATCCACTTGCCTCCCGCTCCGGACATGACTGGAGAAGGTTGAGGTGGTAGTGCGGACTTGGGCGCTGGAGCGAGAGTATGCAAGAATGGATAGGCAAAGGAGGAAGAAGGCATGGGTGAAAAGATGGATCCTTATCCCCTTATATGGATGGACGCAACTACGTGTCCCCGCCAGCCTGGGAAAACTCGCTTATCTCCAAGCGTCGTAATCTATGGCGCGGTTGGGTTACCCACGCCCGTATTGATGAGAATCCTGGAATAAGGGGACACGATCTCTGCTTTAACAAGACGTGCCAAGGAAACCGCCTCGCGTAACGCGCTAAGATGGGACAGTAAAACGGTTTGAATAAAAGCTTGGCCGTGGTGTGATGTCACACTACGGAATACGTCAGCAGATTAGATTTGTGTAAATATTATTCTCTCTATGGCAATATGTCAAAACTTATTTTACAGAGCCGGACACTATCTTTGTGTTCAAAATCTTCTATGAAGTACTTGGAGGAGGAACCCACCTTGCAATGCCAAAGACAATTTGCGCGCCGGACTCATCGTCATTGAAGCCTGGTTCAGGGGCTACTTAGGGAGTCCTGGATTAGGGGGTATTCGGATAGCCGAACTATACCTTCAGCCGGACTCCTGGATTATGAAGATACAAGATTGAAGACTCCGTCCCGAGTCCGAAAGGGACTTTCCTTGGCGTGGAAGGCAAGCTTGGCGATACTGATGTTCAGATCTCCTACTATTGTAACCAACTCTATGTAACCCTAACCCTATCCATTGCCTATATAAACCGGAGGGTTTTAGTCCGTAGAACAACATACACATCAACAATCATACCGTAGGTTAGCTTCTAGGGTTTAGCCTCTCTGATCTCGTGGTAGATCTACTCTTGTACTACCCATATCATCAATATTAATCAAGCAGGACGTAGGGTTTTACCTCCATAGAGAGGGCCCGAACCTGGGTAAAACTTCGTGTCCCTTGCCTCCTGTTACCATCCGGCCTAGACGCACAGTTCGGGACCCCCTACCCGAGATCCGCCGGTTTTGACGCCGACAACCTCAATCAAGAGGGCCTGAACCTCGGTAAAACATCGTGTTCCCTGCCTCCTGTTACCATCCGGCCTAGACGCACAGTTCGGGACCCCTACCCGAGATCCGCCGGTTTTGACACCGACATTGGTGCTTTCATTGAGAGTTCCTCTGTGTCATCGCCGTTAGGCTTGATGGCTCCTACTATCATCAATAGCGATGCGGTCCAGGGCGAGACTTTTCTCCCCAGACAGATCTTCGTATTCGGCGGCTTTGCACTGCGGGCTAATTCGTTTGGCCATCTGGAGCAGATTGAAAGCTACGCCCCTGGCCATCAGGTCAGATTTGGAAATTTGAACTACACGGCCGACATCCGCGGAGACTTGATCTTCGACGGATTCAAGCCACAGCCGGGCGCGCCACACTGTCACGATGGGTATGACCTAGCTCTGCCGCCGAACAGTACCCCAGAGGTCGTGCCCGCATCAGCTCTGACCCTTAGCTCAGAGCCAACTGCGCCAATCGAGGACAGGTGGCTAGACACCGCCTTAGGGGCTGCAGTCTCAACGGCGATCGAGCCAAACACCAGCCTAATCCTTCGCGAAGCCTGTGACTCCAAGGTGCCGGACTCTTTTCCGGACTCTGAACCGCCCGCGCCCCTGCCAATCAAATCCGATTGGCCGCTGATCATGGAATTCACCACCGCAGATATCTTTCAGCACTCGCCCTTCGGTGACATTATGAATTCACTAAGGTCTCTCTCTTTGTCAGGAGAGCCCTGGTCGGATTGTGGCTAACAGGATTGGGATGCGGACGACGAAGAAATTCGACGCCCACCCACCACCCACTTCGTAGCCACTGTCGATGATTTAACCGACATGCTCGACTTCGACTCCGAAGACATCGACGGTATAGACGATGATGTAGGAGATGAACATGAACCAGCGCCTATAGGGCACTGGAGAGCCACCTCGTCATATGACATATACATGGTGGATACACCCAAAGAAGGCAATGGCGATGAGATAGCGAAGGATGATCCCTTCAAGAAGCAACCCAAGCACCGACGTCAGCGGCGCCGCTCTAAGTCCCGCCAAAGAAAAAGTGGTGATACCGGCACAGGAGATAATAACACTCCCGATAGTGCCAAAGACAACAACAATCCCCTCCAGCAAGATTTAGAGCAGGAGGATGGAGGAGCCAGCCCTCCCGAGAGAGCGGCAAACAGAGAGGAGGAGGATGACAATTACATGCCCCCCTCCGAAGACGAGGCAAGCCTCGGCGACGATGAATTCGCCGTACTAGAGGATCCCGTCGAACAAGAGCGCTTCAAGCACCGGCTTATGGCCACGACAAGTAGCCTGAAGAAAAAGTAGCAGCAACTTCAAGCTGATCAAGATCTGCTAGCTGACAGATGGACTGAAGTCCTCGCGGCCGAGGAATATAAACTCGAGCGCCCCTCCAAGAATTACCCAAAGTGCAGGTTACTACCCCGACTGGAGGAAGAAGCGTATGATACAGCTGATCGGCCACCTCGTGGCCGCGATAGAGAGGCATTCCAGCCAAAAGCTCAGCCTCCACCCCGACGCCATTCAAATAAAAAGGCATGGGGAGATATGCTAGACCTGCGAGATATATTGGAGAACAAAGCAAAGCAGGCAAGATCGATCTACGAATCATGAGGGCGCACTACTCTGCGAGATGATAAACGTCACGCCGGATACAGTAAAAGAAAATCCGGCCGGGCCGAACACAGCAGGCAAGACCCTTTCGAGCTGCGTCACGATATAGCCCAATACAGTGGCGCCGCACACCCCTTATGCTTCATAGATGAAGTAATGGAACATCAATTCCCAGAAGGTTTCAAACCTGTAACTATTGAATCATACGACGGCACAACAGATCCCGCAGTATGGATCGAGGATTTCCTCCTCCACATCCACATGGCCCGCGGTGATGACTTACACGCCATCAAATACCTCCCACTAAAGCTCAAAGGACTAGCACGTCATTGGCTTAACGGCTTGCCAGCAGACTCCATTAGCTGTTGGGAAGATCTGGAAGCCGCATTCCTCGACAACTTTCAGGGCACTTATGTGCGACCACCAGACGCCGATGACTTGAGCCACGTAATTCAGCAACCAGAAGAGTCAGCCAGGAAATTCTGGACTCGGTTCCTTACAAAGAAAAAATAGGTCGTCGATTGTCCGGATGCAAAGGCCTTAGCGACTTTCAAACGCAACATCCGAGATGAGTGGCTAGCCCGGCACCTTGGTCAGGAAAAGCCGAAATCTATGGCAGCTCTCGCGACGCTCATGACCCGCTTTTGTGCGGGAGAAGACAGCTGGCTAGCTCGCAGTAATAACATATCAAAGAACCATGGTACCCCAGATACCAAGGATGGCAATAGCAGGTCACGTCGCAACAAACATAAGTGCCACATTAACAGCGAAAATACCGAGGATATGGCAGTCAATGCCGGATTCAAAGGCTCTAAACTCGGTCAACGGAAAAAGCCATTCAAACAAAGTAAGCTGGGTCCATCCAGCTTGGACCGTATACTCGATCGCTCGTGTCAAATACACGGAACCCCAGACAAGCCAGCCAATCACACCAATAGGGATTGTTGGGTGTTCAAGAAGGCCGGCAAGTTAATTGTCGGAAACAAGGACAAGGGGCCGCATAGCGATGACGAGGAGGAGCCCCGGCAGCCGCACACCGGAGGACAGAAGAGGTTCCCCCCACAAGTGCGGACGGTGAACATGATATACGCAACCCACATCCCCAAGAGGGAGCGGAAGCGTGCGCTCAGGGACGTATATGCGTTGGAGCGAGTCGCCCCAAAGTTCAACCCTTGGTCCTTCTGTCCGATCACCTTCGATCGCAGGGAGCATCCCACTAGTATCCATCATGGCAGATTTGCCGCACTGGTCCTAGACCCAATCATTGACGGATTCCACCTCACTCGAGTCCTTATGGATGGCGGCAGCAGCCTGAACCTACTTTATCAGGACACAGTGCGCAAAATGGGTATAGACCCCTCAAGGATCAAACCCACAAAGACGACCTTTAAAGGTGTCATTCCAGGTGTGGAGGCCCATTGCACAGGCTCAATTACACTGGAAGTGGTCTTCGGATCCCCGGATAATTTTCAAAGCGAAGAGTTAATCTTCGATATAGTCCCGTTCCGCAGTGGTTATCACGCGCTGCTCGGGCGAACCGCATTTGCTAGACTCAATGTGGTACCGCATTATGCATACCTCAAGCTCAAGATTCCAGGACCTCGCGGAGTTATTACAGTCAATGGAAACACAGAGCGCTCTCTCCGAACAGAGGAGCACACCGCGGCCCTCGCAGCAGAAGCGCAAAGCAGCCTCTCAAGGCAATCAACCAGTTCGGCACTCCAAAGCCCGGGCACCTTCAAGCACGCTCGGAGCAATCGGCAAATAGACCACCTGGCATGATCTGAGCTCACGTAGCAATACGGCGGCCACCCCAATCCTAGCCCAATGGCGAAACTCGTGTCGCGCGTACATAATTACGCATTAAAAATACCATGGGCACAGGTGGGGAGGGGGGCACAACTGCGGCACGCCCCAAGACGCGGCTTAAACCACACTAGGGGCTTCCCGTTTGGTTATTTTTCCCTTTTTTTTGAGGACCTTAATCTCTGGAAACACTGTCCGGCAGCAATATTGCCGAACACATGATGCTGCAACCAAGGAGGCAGACAGCTACGTCATACCATGGAATTCCCAGGTGGATTACAGTAACGAGCGAAATATTCGATTAAATATCATTCCTCAGCTTGCCCTTGGAAGGGACATAGTCCTACTCTTTGCTTATCACACTATCTGTATCACTCTGCTTTAACGCAATTTTTTAATAAACAATGCATGACATTACGACTATTATTGCATTCTTGTTATATATATATATATATGTGTGTGTGTGTGTGTGTTCATTAATGACGCCTTGCAACCGTACACCTTGGTACGGCTAATACACCAGGGGCTTACGTACCTCACAATACGGTGTGAAAAGTCCGAACACTTTCACAATTGCGGCACCCCGAACTTATAGCATTATGTGCATCAGCTCCGAATCATGTGTTTGGTCAAATGTTGGGTTTGCCCGGCTCCTATGTTTTGGTACCTTACGTTCCGCTCTATCGGCTAAGGTAGCGCTAGGAGAACTACTGCGATTGTGCCCCAGTTCTGCTGGGTTCAGCACCTCAGTAGAGAAAGCTAAAACTGACTGTCATGATAAGGCGAGATACTGGTCGCTATTTTGCGAGGTTTTCGAGTCCCTAAAGACTTATGCCGCTTAGAGCGAGGGGTCGGCCCTGTCCGGCTTAAAGGCATGTATCGCGCCCCAAATTTGGCCTTTCGAATACCAGGGGCTTCGCCGAAATTTAAAATTATAGAATTCTATGGCTAAGTGAGAGCGATAAAGCATTATTAGTCCGGTTGCCTTGTTCGCTGTGCTGAGCACCTCCCTCGAAGGACCCAAATATGGGAACAAGAGTGCTCAGGTTTATCCCAAACACCCCAGCACTCATGGCATGGGGGCAGAAGCCAAGGACTAGCCATCTCTGAGATTGGATAAACAGCCAAACAAAATTTAGTATTTTAAATTCAAACAAGCGTTACATAGCGCATATGAAAGAAGTTTTCATAAATACATGATAAAACGAGCAAGTCTCATTCAAATATTACATATTTTGAACACTCGTCCGCTATGAGACGGGCACCCGGCAGAACACCCTCGTAGTACATCTCGGGGTGGCGGTGCTCCTTGCCCTCCGGAGGCCCCTCCTTGATCAGCTTCATGGCGTCTAGCTTGACCCTCTGCAATTTCACACGGGCGAAAGCCCGGCGTGCACCTTCAATGCAGACGGATCGCTTGACGACCTCCAGCCACTGGCAGGCATCTACAAGCCGCCTCACCAGGCCGAAGAAGCTGTTCGGAAGGGCGTCGCCAGGCCACAGCCGGACTATAAAGCTCTTCATGGCCCGATCGGCCGCATTATGTAGCTCGACCATTTGCTTCAGCTGGTCGCTCATTGGCACCGGGTGTTCGGCGTCAGCATACTGAGACCAGAACAGCTTCTCCGTTGAGCTTCCATCCTCGGCCTGGTAAAATTGTGCGGCATCGGACACGCTGCGGGGAAAATCTGCGAATGCTCCCGGAGAGCTCCGGATTCGGGTAAGTAATCAGTAATTTACTTTTACATGCTTGCTTTTCAAATAGAAAGCCTTACCTGCCGCTATCTTCTTCATCGCATCGATCTCCTGGAGGGCCTTTTGGGCTCCAGCCTTGGCACTTTTTGCGCTCTTGATGGCCGTGGCAAGCTCAGACTCCCGCGTCTTTGAGTCAAGCTCCAACGCCTCGTGCTTCGCCACGAGAGCGTGGAGCTCTTGCTGCACCTCGCCCACCCGAGCCTCGTGCTTCTCTCGCTCGGTGCGCTCCTTGGCCGCTATATCCTCGGCCTTGGTTAGTGCTTGCTTCAGGGTCGCCACCTCGGTCGTGGCCCCTGGCAAATGTACAATGATCCTGTCATTTCGCAATCGCATCTTCTTTTATATATACATATCTATAGAGAGGGTATTACTTACCCTTGTTCTCCTCGAGCTGCCTCTTGGCAAGGCCGAGCCCTTTCCTGGGCCCCTCGAGGTCCTGCTTCAGTACGGCGACCTCCGCAGTCAGTGCGGCGGACGCCAGCAGCAAAGCCTGCATATGCATATTGACATACTTATATTAGACTCCTGCAATATTATTTGATCCTCTGTTTGGCTTTTCTTTGTGAACACCGAACAAAGCATCGGGGGCTAATGTCTATGCGGTAATATTTCTACTACATTTTAAAACACTTACCTGAAAGCCTATTAGAAGGCTAGCACAGGCTTCAGTCAACCCGCTGTTGGCGGACTAAACCTTCTGGACCACCGCACTCATAACAGTACGGTGCTCCTCGTCGATGGAAGCGCTGCGAAGCGCTTCCAACAGATTGTCCGGCGCCTCTGGATGGACAGAGGTCACCGGCACAGGCATCTTACCCCTCTTAGAAGGAGGCCGCCTGCCCGAGCCTGGAACCGCTGGAGGTTCCGGCGCGGTGTTCGGCTGAGGGCCGAACTCGGAGCTCTCAGGGGCTCCGTCCCCTCGGCTCCCGGAGTCCGGAAGGTCGCCGTGAGGCGCCTTCGGGACTATCTCCCCTCGACCAGGAGCCTCTTGAGATAGCACCTCGGCATTGTCGGCAGGATGAGGGGAATTGGCGGTCGGGACTGGATCGCTATCCATGTCCGACGAGCCCAGGGAGCCGTCCGATGATACATCGATACTGGCTCGTGGCGGCCTGTATAATTACGTTCGGCGTTAAGGAAAACAGGGCGACGAAGGAATTCTATGAGTTACTCTGGTATCCGAATACTTACGATCTCCTCGGGGGCTTGGCCCTGGGCAACCGCTCGTCTTCGCCTTCTTCGGCGGCGGTGGAACTGTCCGGAAGGAGAGTCCTTCCCTTCTTGGACCCTTTGGCCTCCCCAGTTGGGGCGGCCTTCCTTTTCTTGTCTCCCCCGCCTGGAGGGGGAGCATCTTCTTCTTCCTCCTCGTCATCGGGGGAGGAGTGTGCCGCAGAGTTATCGGATGATGAGTCCGATAACACCTGGCGCCAGGAACTCTTTCGGGTTCCCTTGGCCTTCTTGGTCTTCTCCGACACCTTGTAAGGGGCCGGAGTCAGCATCTCCGTTAGGAGAGCGCCCGCAGTATCTTCGGGCAAAGGGGCCGGACAGTTAATCTGCCCCAACATCTCCACCCAGTCCTGTTAAAGGCATGGATATTAGACCCCGCACATAATTAAGCTAGGGAAAATAATTGTCCTACGGGATGTATTGAACTCATCGAACACGCTAGGCGCTTTGTGCTTAGTCCTTGGTCCTCGGCGAGAGAAGGAGGGACCTCGGCGCCCTTGAACATCACCTTCCAGACATCCTTGTGCATCGTATCAAAGAGCTTGCTCAAAGTCTGGTGCTGGGCCGGGTCGAACTCCCACAAAGTAAAATCCCGTTGTTGGGACGGGAGGATCCGGTGGATAAGCATAACTTGGACTATGTTGACAAGCTTGAGCTTCTTGCTCCCCATACTCCAGATACATTTCTGGAGTCCATCCAGCTCGACCGATGTACCCCACGACAAGCCCTTCTCTTTCCAGGAAGTGAGTCGTGTAGGGAATCCGGATCGAAACTCGGCGGCTATCGCCCATTCGGCGTCGCGCGGCTCGGTGATGTAGAACCACGCCGATTGCCATCCCTTTATTGTCTCCACGAAGGAGCCTTCAAGCCATATAACGTTGGGCATCTTTCCCACCATGGCTCCGCCGCATTCTGCTTGTTGGCCTCGTACCACATTCGGCTTGATATTGAAGGTCTTTAACCACAGGCCGAAGTGGGGCCGGATGCGGAGGAAAGCCTCACACACGACGATGAACGCCCAAATGTTGAGGACGAAGTTCGGGGCCAGATCATGAAAATCCAGCCCATAGTAGAACATGAGACCACGGACGAATGGATGGAGGGGAAACCCCAGTCCGTGGAGGAAGTGGTGGAGGAAAACTACCCTCTCGTGAGGTTTCGGGGTAGGGACGTTCTGCCCCGCAGCTGGCAGCCGATGCGCGATATTCGCGGCTAAGTATCCGGCTCCGCGCAGCTTCTTGATGTCTCCCTCCGTGACGGAGGAGACCATCCACCTACCTCCCGCTCCGACATGGTTGGAGAAGGTTGAGGTGGGAAGTGTGGACTTGGGCGCTAGAGCTCGAGTGTGCGAAAATGGATGAGCAAAGGAGGAAGAAGGCGTGGATAGAAAGGTGAATCCTTATCCCTTTATATGGGCAGACGAAGCTAAGCGTCCCCACTTGCCTGGTAAAACTCGCTCATCCCCCAAGCGCCGTAATCGATGGTGCAGTTGGGTTACCCACGCCCGTGTTAATGAGAATCCCTTAATAAGGGGACACGATCTCTGCTGTGACAAGATGTGTCGAAAAACTACCTCGCGTTATGTGTGGGGCTGGTTAAAGGAAACGGTTCGAATAATCATCGGGCCATGACATAACGTCATCCTCCCAAAACGAGTCAGCAAATTATATTTGCGAAAATATTATTCTCTCTACGGTGGTATGTGGAACTTATTTTGCAGGGTCGGACACTATCCACATATTCAAATTCTTCTGTGACGTATTCGGAGAAGGAACCCGCCTTCCAATGCCGAAGACAATACTACGCGCCGGACTCATCGTCATTGAAGCCTAGTTCAGGTGCTACCGAGGGAGTCCTGGATTAGGGGGTCTCCGGACAGCCGGACTATCTCCATTGGCCGGACTGTTAGACTATGAAGATACAAAATTGAATACTTTGTGTCTTGTCCGGATGGGACTCTACTTGGCGTGGAAGGCAAGCTAGGCAATACGGATATGGATATTTCCTCCTTTGTAACCGACCTTGTGTAACCCTAACCCTCTTTGGTGTCTATATAAACCGGAGGGTTTTAGTCCGTAGGACAACAACAACCATAACATGCAATCATACCATAGGCTAGCTTCTAGGGTTTAGCCTCTCTGATCTCGTGGTAGATCTACTCTTGTACTACCCATATCATCAATATTAATCAAGCAGGACGTAGGGTTTTACCTCCATCAAGAGGGCCCGAACCTGGGTAAAACATCGTGCCCCCTGCCTCCTGCTACCATCCGGCCTAGACGCACAGTTCGGGACCCCCTACCCGAGATCCACCGGTTTTGACACCGACAGGGGGTGTTGAGCATGATCATTGTCGCATATACATTAGGTAGCTAGGATTGTATTTTATTATTTCCTAGTCTAGAGATATCTCCCGATCCTTTCCTTGTATAGTGAATACAGTTGAGATATTGCCCATGTACTCTTTATATGCTACGGCATACGATCAATGCAAACATTGTCAAACTACAGTTAGGATTTGTAGGTTTAAACTTGAGACTTGTTGTATGTTTGGTATGACGCGTTGGGATTTCTAGGTTTTAACTTCTCTGGTTGGACTGTTCCATGGGTTGCTGGCACATGCAGAAGCATGCCCCGCACTTCGCCACACCTCCTATAGGCCTGCGCTTTTCTTGCTTCTTCCCTCCCCCACCTTTTCCATGCATTTCAAACTCAAGCTTATTTTTTTGGAATGTGCATGATCTCAACTGCGGCGCTAAGCGTTCAACAGTACGCACCATTATTTTCGCGGCCATTCAGAGTGTGGTGTGTCTCCAAGAAACTAAACTCAAGCATATATCTCCGACACTTGTTTGTGAAACTCTTGGTCCTGGTTTCCAAGACTTCCACTTTATTCCGACAGTGGTCACGCTTAAACTCGGAAGTCACGGTGAAATATGTTAAAACCATTGTCCATGACTTGTCCATTTAGATGTGCACTAGTGAGATGCTTCATGTGTCTAATTCTCTCTCATGTAAGCAAACAACTCGAATGTACCTCTCCAATTAGCATAGGCAGCATGTTAATTGAAAAAAAGAAGCATAGACTGCATATAGCGCCATACTCTACTCTAGCCACAGAACAAGCCACTAGGCCATCTGGGGTCGACCGAGACACAACAACGGCCAGGTATGTTGTCAGGGCATTTGTAGCGAATTCCCTAAAAACAACAAAGTATCCGGTGGAGTAAACTTTTAGTGGAGTATTTTTACTTCACTAAGTTTTTGTCGGACCTAACAATCCCTTGTATATAACAGAGTAATTTTTTCCGTTTACATTTTGTTTCGGCCACCGAAACACATTTCCTTACTTCTTTGTTTCATTAAACCTTTAGTGGGGTTTTTTTACCCCATTAAGTTTTCGCCGGACCTAACCTATCCCTTACGTATAATGGAGTAACTATTTTCATTTGGATTTAATTTTCAGCCACCGAAACACATTTCTTTGCTTCTTTATTTCATTCAACTACATTTTGATACATTGAAGTAGATAATTCATCAATTCTTCGCATCAAGAGCAAGACCAAAGAAAATAAGAACCAAACTTAGGCACTTTAAAAGATATCCAATTTCCATAACTACTCCCCCTAGTTGGATTGATATCTTCTCTATGTCTTCATTGTTGATTCACTCTATTGGATTCTCGAGCTTGCACACTTCTTTCTTCTTTGATTCCAAAGAATTCGACATTGCTTCACATCTAGTCCCATCTCTAGTCTATATTCTAGAAACGAGTGCATGAGCATCTATCAAATTTCGTGCTATCAATAAATTGATGTAATCATCTTCCCAATACCAAAACTTGCATCCATCCTACACACAAATTTGAGCAAACAATGAGCTACCGAAATTGCGCCAAACCCGGTGAATAACCAAATCAAAAGAAGCACACACTCCATCTCTTTTGCACTTGAAGAGAACCCATTCGGGATGTTCTGGCATGGTAGAAAATCGGCACACCACCTACCGTCGGCAGTCGTTACACTTTATGACCGACAACGATGAGCCGACAAGCCGCTGGGCCAGCGTCGAGAACGGGCGACAACCGGGCTTGTCTTTGCTGGCGAACCGTCGACGTGACAGATCCAAGTGGCTGGAGGCGGAGCCAATACCTGCATGCGGCGCGGAGGCGTTGCCGATGTTGTTGAAAGTGCAACTATCCCCGGGTGGTTTTGGTAATTCCTAAAAACATATAGCTCATTGAGCTAATGCTATTCCAAGATGAATATTTCAGGAAAGCTCAATGGTTGGCATGGCATGGATTAGAAAGTGGACCCTTCAAAATGCTAAGGATAAAATATTGGCTCAAGCTCAAAGCACAACACTCTACATTTTCTATTTTAGTGATCCAAGATCACATTGAGTCTATAGGAAAAGCCAATACTATTAAGAAGGGATGAGGTGTTTGTCGGCGTTCTGGGAACGGGGGTCCCCAGACTTGCCTGCCTGTGGCCTGCGGCGTGGCTCAATTGGGGGCCCAGCGCGGCCCATCTTCATCAGCTCAAGACCCTCGCGAGGGGCCAAGCCTCGGGGGGCGGACGACGGGAAGCTTCCTCAGAGGTAGCCTCATTAGGCAGGCTCGCAAGGAGGCGGAGAGATCAAGGCAGGGGTACCTCGCGAGGAGCCCGTGACGCAAGCCATGATGATCGAGACCAGGCGGGCGCCAGGTGGGCGCCGGCCTGCACAGTGTCCTTGTCTCCCCTTTCGCGCAAAGGGGGCAAGCACAGGCCAAGGCATCGGGCAAAGGTTAGCATTCCGGTGCAACGAGACCAAGACCAGCAGAGCAGCAGGACGAAGGTCACCATGGAGCCCAAGACGGCGTCACCACCACTGCTTTTGGCAGCCGAAGACCACCTTTGGTCAGGATAACGTGTACTAGATGTTCCCCTTCAAAATGGCCAATTGTTGGCGCCCTTCCCGCTCATTATTTGGGGAGAGGCCCAGGGCCTCTATAAATAGAGCTAGCCACCATAGAGTGAGGGAGAGAAGCAGAGACATCGAGACATAAAGGGAGGCGGAGACATAGAGGCATAGAGAGATTGACACACCTAGACATCTAGAGATCTGATAGAGCCCTAGCAGAGAGAGAGAGCGGCGACTGAACTCACCCAAGCAGTTCATCGCACCAGCTCAAGAACACCTCTCGCGAGGTTGTTCTTCCCTTGTACTATTCATCATCAGCCCCTGAGGCAATCCACCACACCACACACTGGAGTAGGGTATTACACCACAACGGTGGCCCGAACCAGTATAAACCTCGTGTCCCTTGTGTTGTTCGTTGTTTCAAGCTTAGATCACGTGAAGAGATCGGACGTAGATCGGTAGGGGAGAGATCTCCGCGCGCACCCCAGTGTTCGAACCTCAAGGGTCTGCCGGAACCCGAAACCCGACATTTGGCGCGCCAGGTAGGGGTGCGCCGGAATCTTTCTTCCACTGTTCACATGCGATCTTCCGTCATGTCCATGGCTGAAGCTCGCCGGGCTCGCACCGAGCGCCGGGCTGCTCTCGCCACCCGCGTTGCCCAGACGGCGCCCGTCGGTGGACACCCTCGTCGTTCCCCGTCACCTGCCACCAACGCTGCCACCGGCCCGGCGGGGAACGAGCAGCAGGCCTCATCCCAGCATCCATCGGTGCGGCGGGAGGGCCGCACCGCCACACCGTCGCTGACTCCAGCCGCTTCGTCGTCCCACGCCCGTCGCGCCCCCACGGACGCGCGCGCCGCGCTGCTCCTGGCAAGAGAGCTCTTGCACGACCGCCCCGTCGACGACCTCTACGAGGACTGGCTCACCCGCATCACCGAGCTCGTCAGCACCGCAGGGGGCTCCCCCTTGCCATCCTTCTCGCTGCCTCGCCCTCCATTCCGTGCAAGAGGCGGGGATCAGGAGGTGCCTCCGCCACCTCCTCCCCAAGAAGGCACCCTGGATCCAAGGCGCGCACCCCCGAGGCGAGACCCTCCGCATCCGGCGCTTGCGCAGCAAGAAAGGAGCTGCCAAGAGATCCCTCATCCCCGAGAAGGTGCTCGCGCACTCCCAACGCCGGCGCGCCAAGATCGTGTCCCTGCACCTCCATGTAAAGACCCCGCGCTGCTCCAAGCGGTGGCGCGCGGTAATCCCCAGGAACAAGCCTAGCACCAGCAAAAGGCACCGGTGGCCACAGCAGGCTGCCATGCCCTCACCCCCGAGCTACGCGGCGTCGCATGTCCAGGCAAGTTCAAGCCTGACCTGCCCCCTCGGTACGATGGCACGGCGGACCCCGGGGAGTTCCTACAGCTCTACGAGCTATGCATCAAAGCCACCAATGGAGACGAAAGGGTCATGGCGAACTGGTTTCCCACGGCGCTCAAGGACGGGGCCCGCACCTGGCTCCTGGCACGATCTCCTCCTGGGACGAGATGCGCACTCGCTTCATTGCCAACTTCCAGGGCACCCGCGATCGGCCCCCGGCCGTGAGCGATCTGCGCCGCATCAAGCAGCAGCAAGGGGAAACCCTGCAGAAATACATCCAGCGCTTCCACAACGCTCGCCTCAAGATCCCCAAGGTGACTGAAGAAGACATCATCTCGGCCTTCTCCGATGGCGTACGTGACATCAAGATGAAGGACGAGCTAGCAATCCATGAAGACCTGTGCACATCCCTGGAGCTGTTCAACTTGGCGACCAAGTGTGCCAGGGCTGAGGAAAGGCGCATTTCCCTCCTCGAACTCCAAGCTGCCGACCCAGAAGAGAAGAAGCCCAAGGCCAAGGACGTGAAGCGCAAGGGGGCTGTCGTGCTTGCAGCAGAACCAGACACCAAGAGAGGCAGGGATCAGCCTGATTCATCCAAGGGCAGCTGGTACTGCATGTACCACGACATACACACCCACAACACCAACGAATGTCAAGAGCTCAGGGCCGTGAGAGATGGACGTGTCGGCCGACGCCCCGAGCGCAACGACAGGGGCTATGGCCGAGGAGGAGGAAGAGGTGGCGGACGATGGGAAGACCGTGGCCCTCACCAAGGGTGCGTGACCGACCTCGCGAGGATCGCTGGCAGGACCAGCCTCGTGAGGGAGGCTGGAGAGATCAGCCTCGTGAGGATCGCCCGCACGGCAACGCATGCCTTCCTCCTCTGTCGCCGCCGCCAAGGAGGAATGAAGGCCAGCATCAAGACAAGGAGGCTGGGGGCTTCCAGGAGCCGCGCGCAATCGCTTGCATCTTGGGTGGAGAGTAGGCCCCAGCCTCACAGCGCATCTTCAAGCAGTTTGCTCGCGAGGTGAATGTAGTCCTCCCCAAGCTTGAGGCCACGCGCCCTCTCAGGTGGTCTGCATGCGCTATCATGTTCAGCTCAGCGGATCAGCTGAAGTGCGCGGCAACGGCCGGAGTCCTCCCGATGCTTTGCTCCCCAGTCATCAGCAACGTGTAGGTCACCAGGACCCTCATTGACGGTGGAGCAGGACTCAACATCCTGTCCATCGAGACGTTCGACAATCTCCAAGTGCCGTACGATCAGCTTCAGCCGACCAAGCCCTTCTCAGGAGTCACTGATGGTTCCACTGTTCCAATAGGGAAGGTTCGCCTTCCAGTCACCTTCGGGCAGCGCAACAACTACCGCACCGAGCTCATCAACTTCGACGTCGCCCACATCCATCTGCCATACAACGCCATCCTCGGGTACCCAGCTCTGGCCAAGTTCATGGCAGTGACTCACCATGGATACAATGTCCTCAAGATGCCAAGAAGTGGTGGAGTCATCACTGTACCCTGTGAAGAAAGGGACGCAGTGTGTTCACTTGGGCGCGCGTTCCAAGCCGCAGCAATCGAAGACCCGGACCACAGAAACGGAAGACTTCCCGAGGCGACCCTTAAGAACAAGAAGGCTTCTGCTGGCCCAAGCCATAAGGAGGCAGGCGCCTCTGGAGGTGTTGCGTCAGGATCTGCGCCCAATCAGGGAGCGCCACCCTCTCTCGCATAGGAAGGCGCCCCCGGCGCCCTCCTCAGGCAGGGCTCGGGGGCTCTTTCTTGGAGAGCCACTGACTTTGCCAAGGTCGCGAGGGAGGCGCTCGGGCACCACTTGGAAGGGTGCTTCCAGGCAAGTTTCCCTCAGGAAGGTACGAGGCAAGGAAGACCAAACCCTCAGGAGTTCATCGCAAGAAACACCCAGGAGCTACAGAAGTCGAGAGTCATGCGCGGCAGCCGCCGCTTGCCCACCGTGGCCCCACATCCAGGCGAGGATGGTGGGCTGCGCATATGCATCGACGTGCAGGGCTCAACCGAGCCGCGTCTCAGGAGCTCCTCTGGCCTTCGCACATGGGGCGTTGCGAGGGTCCACCTCACAGCTACGTTCGCATGCCTTTTGGCCTGCCAAACGCGGTTGCCGCTCATCAGTGTCTGCTGAGGAGCATTCTGGAGGCCCAGGAGGTCAGCCATTGTGCGGTCCTGGCGGAGATGGAGATGGCCCTCGAAGACCCACCTGCGCCCCCGGAGCCTCTCGGGGCTCCTGGGCCTGGGGGCTCGTGAGGGTCGACGTCTTCATCGTGCATCGCCGGCTTCTTCAACATCACTCCATCTTCAAAGGCACCAGGTGACATCTTTCTAAGTTCCGTTTTTAGCTGGGAGCACCCACAGGGCCGCATCATTCCCAGGTCGCGTGGGTCCGTCCCTGCGGCATGTATCCGTTTTGCTTATGCTCTTTACTTACCTTGTTGGGGGCGCCCCTTGGGCTGCATCATCCCCGAGCTGCTCGGGCCTGGCCCATCGGCGTTTGCTTCTCCCGTGTCTACTTAAAATGAATTTGCTCTTTCACGCTTAATTGTCACATGCTGCTTATCGCGGACTTCTCCGCTTTCATGCAAAACGCTTGCACGTTAAAAGGTGGGTACCTGAGCATCGCGACTCATGGGCTCCTACTAGCTCTCCAACCCTCACCCCCTGGCCTTGACCCATGGCATCGCGACCTATCATACCAGCGGAGGCTGAGCTAGCTCGAGGGCCGGGACCTGAGGACATAGAGCATTTGCATTCTAACCACCCTACAGGAACACACCATTGATAAAGGTCCAGAGCCAGGCGCAACCCTCCTCGGGGAAGGGCCTCGTGAGTCCCGCGCTGGCTCACGAGTGCCCAGATACACCTCTCCTAGCCCTACCGTGCCGGCCACGTGTCAGGGCGGGGCTGTACACGCCCCGGGGGCTCCTCCCAGAGGCGAGCCCCCTCCCACGTACCAGTGGAAGCACCATGCTCCATGCTGGATGATGACACTGCCGAGGAGCGTCGATGCCCGTACACATATGGAAGCGCTATGCTCCGCGCTGGTGGTAAACAACTGAGGGCGGCCAATGGTCGTACCAACCTCAGGGAGCCCAGAGCTCAGTGTCCGGCACCATCGCAACGCCTCCCCTCGGGAGCACCGTGCGAGGGGGCTGGACACGGGGGCTACGCCCAGGCCTTGCCCGAGCGCACGCCACCCAGCCAGGTCCCTCAGACCTGGTCGTCACGCGCCCCTCCCCGAGCGTAGCCAAGGTATGGCAACCCATTTGAACATCAAGGGGGACTCCTGAGCATCATGACTCAGGAGCCTAACTTGCCCCGTAGCCCCTCACTCGTTAGTCCCGTCCTGGTTTCCGGTCGGGGCTAACGCTTGGTGAGGTATGCGCGGGGTCGGGCCCTACCGACGCAGAACGACTAATCCACTCCTCGTTCCCCCCTTTCCTACTTGTTTCTTGCGCGTCAAGGGGGACTCCTGAGCATCGTGACTCAGGAGCCTAACTTGCCACGTAGCCCCTCGCTCCTTAGTCCCATCCTAGTTTCCAGTCAGGGCTAACACTGGGTGAGGTATGCGCGGGGCCGGGCCCTGCCGACGTAGAGCACGAGCAAGTAGGGGAGAAAAATGCAAATTCCAGGAAATTCAAAGCAAATATTACAAGCCATAGATCGTTTCACGACGCCAAACACAAGTTTAAACGCCTTCACGAGGCATGGTGCATGTTGTAGGAATAAAAACAGGACAGAAGCCGCGAAGGGATCACTCTCTAGTGGCGCCGCCGCCTGTGGTGGAGTCACGTTGGACGACTCCGCCTCCCGGGGCCGCGGAGCTGGCGGCACCGCGCCCGGGCAAGACGCTGAAGGCGCGGAACCTCCCCAGCAAAGCTTCGGCTCAGCCTTTCACGGCCTCAGTGGTAGCGGCGGCAAGGTCGCCGCTCACGGGTTCCAGCAGGCTTTCGAAGTCGACGTCGGGGTCACGTAGGTAGACGTGGCCGAGGACATGCGTCAGCACCGCAGAAGACAGGGCTCGGTCCTCTCTGCCTTCAGCGACCGCTCTAGCATCTCCAATTTGTCATGGCGGTCATCAAGCTTAGCGTCCCGGTTCTTGACGGCAGCCTCCCGAGCCTTCATCTCCTTCTCTTTCTCCTGGCGGTCGTGGACCTCCTTGGTGAGCTCGTCGCGCGGGCCTTGCAGCTCGGTCTCTAGCGCCTCGCAGCGAGTCTTGGCAGCCGCAACGTCGCCCAGGGCAGCGTCACGAGCGGCCTTGGCTTGGTTGGCGACCTGCTTCTCCCCATCGGAGGCCGCCATGGCCTGGCACAGCGCTGTTCAGACAGAGGTAGCGGAATGGGCCCAGCCAGAAGCTAGCTCCAGGTACCCGACCGCTAGGCGAGGGTCCGTGCTCAGAAGATCCACCCGCAGCTGGCTTAGTTCGCTGGCGACCTGGTCCAGGACGGCGGCAGAGGGAACAGAAGAAGCGGGAACCGGTGGAGCGAGTGAAGAGGACGGCAGCATGATCACGGCTTGGCAGGAAGGAACCCCCTGGGCCTTGGCTCCCCCGGCTGCAACATCGAGCGTAGTCGACTCCAGGGTCAGCGGGGCCACGAGGGCTGACTCCTCGCTGAGGCGTCCCAGTCGGCCTCGCAAGGACGATCGGACCGGGGAGGCCCGAGCCTCGCCGCCTTTCCCCTCAGCGTATGAATACGCTGCCCCGGCAGATGGACTCGCCCCAAGCAGGGCCGCAGAAGCCCCTCTCAGCCTCTTCGCCGCAGGCGCTGGCCTGACGAAAGAATATGGACGTCAAGCCTCGGCGGCAAAAACCAAGCAAAGCATGAATCGAGCACTTACTGGTCTTCGCTCTCGAACTCAAGCAACCTCCAGCCAAACTTGAAGCCCGAGAGCCTGCAGCTGGGGTCAGCCTTGGGAGGCCCGGAAGCAGAGGGCACGTCGGGAGGGCTAGAGATGGCCTCAGACCGCCCAGGGACCAGAGCAGACCCTGGGGGAACCAGCCCCGACCTGCCCTTCCTTGCGACCAAGGGAGAGTCCTGCCCTCCTTGCCTGGTGCCGGCCTCGTCATCGTCCGACAGGGAGCGGAGGGCCTAGGACCTGCGATGAGGGAAAGACTCCCTCGACTCCTCGCTAGTCGCCTTAGAGTCAGAGTCTTCCTCCTCCGCCTTTTCTTCCCCCTCGCTCCCGCTGGAGTTGTCATAGGACACGTTCACCATCGCCAGCGCCACAAGACCCTCAGGAGCTTCCGCGGGCACCAGCCCCTCACTATTGAAGGTGGGCATGGCGTTCACCACCTGCTCCCATTCGTCACGAAGGAACAGTGGGACGGGGGTGCCCACCGGCTTCGCCACATCTCCCCCAACCAAGGAATGGAGGGCCCCGACCAGATTCTCGTCTGTCAGGGCCTCAAAGCTTAGGCACAAGGCGGCGTCCGCTTCCCCAAGCCTCCACAATGGGAGCGAGTGCTCCTGGAGTGGAGCCACCCGGTGCTCCAAGAACTCCCTCAGGAGCGTGGCCCCGGTCAGCTTCGCCGCCCCCAAGTTGCTCGGCCTCAGGTTCGCGTTCATCCTCTTCAGCACCGCCCTCGCACGAGGGTCGACGAGCTCCGCGCGGGACCATGTGTCGACAGCTTTGGGCTGCCCCGTAGGCAACACCAGACGGGGGTGGAGGCGCCCGACGTCCACCATGACCCACTTGCTCCGGAAGCCTTCGATCCTCTTCCCCGGCTTCGAGATGGCATTGGAATTGGAGTATGTGATGAAGCTCGCACATGCGGAGATATGGCCACCAGAAACCCGAAGGGAAAAATAGTGACGCAACAGGGCCACCGAAGGCTTTACCCCGACGTGAGCCTCATAGTAGTAAGCAAAAATCGCCAAGAGAAGAACAAAGTTGGGGTGGAGATGCAGAGCCTCCAAGTTGTACTGGAGGAGAATAGCAAAGAAGAACTCAGAGAAAGGAGGCACCAGACCAGCGATGATGGCGCTCACAAAGAGCGGATAGAAGGTGCTCCCCTTGCGTTCAGGCTGGTCGGAGCCAGCCTTGAGCGCAGTCGCCCCCTTGCTGCCCTACGCCACCGTCATCAGGCGCGTGAGGGCGAGGTTCTTCTCCGATAGGTTTGGGGAATCCAGAGCCGGCGAGTAACAGGCCTCGGTCGGGGACTTGTGAGGCGCCATGGTGTGCCGGACGAGGAGGATTGAGACAGATTTGGAGGATTTCAGGAGCAAGAAGGAGGAGAGCGAGAAAGGGGATCTAGGGCCAGGCAAACGAGAACAAAGCAGGTAAGTCTGGCCCGGGCACCTCTTTTGTCAGATGGGCGGTTGCCGAGGCGTCGTGGGGAAGCACAGGCGCCCACGTCCAATAAATCGCCACGTGGCACCCAAGGCCGCAGGCTATTGGGGCCCGCGGCGCTTCGCGCTCGCCCCTTCGCTTCCCTGCTAGGCCAAGCCCGGGCGCGCCTTGGGCCCGGGGGATACTGTCGGCGTTCTGGGAACGGGGGTCCCCAGACTTGCCTGCCTGCAGCCTGCGGCGTGGCTCAAGTGGGGGCCCAGCACGGCCCATCTTCATCAGCTCAAGACCCTCGCGAGGGGCCAAGCCTCGCGAGGCAGACGACAGGAAGCTTCCTCAGAGGCAGCCTCATCAGGCAACCTCGCGAGGTGGCGGAGAGATCAAGGCAGGGGTACCTCACGACGAGCCCATGACGCAAGCCTTGACGATCGAGACCAGGCGGGCGCCGGCCTGCGCAGTGTCCTTGTTTCCCCTTTGGTACAAAGGGGGCAAGCACAAGCCAAGGCATCGGGCAAAGGATACCATTCCGGTGCAATGAGACCAAGACCAGCAGAGCGGCAGGACGGAGGTCACCGTGGAGCCCAAGATGGTGTCACCTATTGGAAATATCCCCTAGAGGCAATAACAAAAAGGATTATTATTATATTTCCTTGTTCATGATAATTGTCTTTTATTCATGCTATAATTGTGTTATCCGGAAATCGTAATACATGTGTGAATACTTAGACACCAACATGTCCCTAGTAAACCTCTAGTTGACTAGCTTGTTGATCAACAGATAGTCATGGTTTCCTGACTATGGACATTGGATGTCATTGATAACGACATCACATCATTAGGAGAATGATGTGATGGACAAGACCCAATCCTAAACATAGCACAAGATCGTATAGTTCGTTTGCTAGAGTTTTCCAATGTCAAGTATCTTTTCCTTAGACCATGAGATCGTGTAACTCCCGGATACCGTAGGAGTGCTTTGGGTGTACCAAACGTCACAATGTAACTGGGTGACTATAAAGGTATACTGCGAGTATCTCCGAAAGTGTCTGTTGGGTTGACACGGATCAAGACTGGGATTTGTCACTCCGTATGACGGAGAGGTATCACTGGGCCCACTCGGTAATGCATCATCATAATGAGCTCAAAGTGACCAAGTGTCTGGTCACGGGATCATGCATTACAGTATGAGTAAAGTGACTTGCCGGTAACGACATTGAACGAGGTATTGGGATACCGACGATCGAATCTCGGGCAAGTAACATACCGATTGACGAAGGGAATTGTATACGGGGTTGCTTGAATCCTCGACATCGTGGATCATCCGATAAGATCATCGAGGAGCATGTGGGAGCCAACATGGGTATCCAGATCCCGCTGTTGGTTATTGACCGGAGAGCAATCTCGGTCATGTCTACATGTCTCCCGAACCCGTAGAGTCTGCACACTTAAGGTTCGGTGACACTAGGGTTGTAGGGATATGTATATGCAGTAACCCGAAAGTTGTTCGGACTCCCGAATGAGATCCAGGTCGTCACGAGGAGTTTCGGAATGGTCCGGAGGTAAAGAATTATATATAGGAAGTGCTATTTCGACCATCGGGACAAGTTTCGGGGTCACCGGTATTGTACCGGGACCACCGGAAGGGTCCCGAGGGTCCACCGGGTGGGGCCACCTATCCCGGAGGGCCCCATGGGCTAAAGTGGGAAGGGATCCAGCCCAAAGTGGGCTGGGGCGCCACTTTCCCCTAGGGCCCATGCGCCTAGGGGAGGGGAAACCCTAAAGGGGGCGCCCCCTTGCTTGGGGGGCAAGCCCCCCACCCCTTGGCCGCCGCCCCCCTAGGAGATTGCATCTCCTAGGGCCGGTGCCCCCCCTAGGCTCCCTATATATAGTGGGGGGAAGGAGGGCCTCTCACCCCACGCCTTTGGTGCCTCCCTCTCCCTCTCCAACACCTCCTCCCCCTCCATAGAGCTTGGCGAAGCCCTGACGGAGTACTGCAGCTCCACCACCACCACGCCGTCGTGCTGCTGCTGGAGCCATCTTCCTCAACCTCTCCTTCCCCCTTGCTGGATCAAGAAGGAGGAGACGTCACGCTGACCATACGTGTGTTGAACGCGGAGGTGCCGTCCGTTTGGCGCTAGGATCTCTGGTGATTTGGATCACGTCAAGTACGGCTTCCTCATCCCCGTTCTTTGAACGCTTCCGCGCGTGATCTACAAAGGTATGTAGATGCAATCCGATCACTCGTTGCTAGATGAACTCCTAGATGGATCTTGGTGAAACCGTAGGAAAATTATGTTTTCTGCAACGTTCCCCAACATCACCACCAGTGCTTTTGGCAGCCAAAAAGACCACCTTTGGTTAGGTTAACTTGTACTAGATGTTCCCCTTCAAAATGGCCAATTGTTGGCGCCCTTCCCGCTCATTATTTGGGGAGAGGCCCAGGGCTTCTATAAATAGAGCTAGCCACCACAGAGTGAGGGAGAGAAGCAGAGACATCGAGACATAAAGGGAGGCAGAGACATCGAGACATAGAGGCATAGAGAGATCGACACACCTAGACATCTAGAGATCTGATAGAGCCCTAGCAGAGAGAGAGAGAGAGAGCGGTGACTGAACTCATCCAAGCAGTTCATCGCACCAGCTCAAGAACACCTCTTGCGAGGCTGTTCTTCCCTTGTACTATTCATGATCAGCCCTTGAGGCAATCCACCACACCACACACTGGAGTATGGTATTACACCACAACGGTGGCCCGAACTAGTATAAACCTCGTGTCCCTTGTGTTGTTCGTTGTTTCCAGCTTAGATCACGCGAGGAGATCGGACGTAGATCGGTAGGGGAGAGATCTCCGCGCGCACCCCAGTGTTTGAACCTCAAGGGTCTGCTGGAACCCGAAATCCGATAGTGTTGCTTAATGAGGTGCTTGCTCAAAATGCCTAGTGATATGCTCCAAAACCCTCCACTACTTTCTCATATCCACATATGTCGCACACCAAATATCCATCTCGGCCCCAACGATTCTTTCTATCCGGAGCCACCGAGTTCAGTTGACATAGCCACTGCCAGAAACCCTAGTCTTTCTAGTCTCACCGATAGGGATCTCGGTCTCACCGAGATGGGATTGTAATCTCTCTGTTTCCCTTCGTAACCTTTCGGTCAAACTGAGATGAGCGATCGGTCCCACCGAGATTGCAATGTAAACTCTCTGTTTCCCTTTCATAACACTTCGGTCGAACCGAGATGAGCGAATCGGTCCCACCGAGTTTTCCTGACCAACTCTCTGTTAGTCCATTAACAAAATCGGTCTCACCGAGTTTGTGTAATCGGTCTCACCGAGATTATGTTATGCCCTAACCCTAACGAAATCGGTCCCACCGAGTTGACATGTCGGTCCCACCGAGAATCCTAAAGTTCACATTTTAAACTAAATCAGTCTGACCGAGTTTCATGATTCGGTCGCACCGAGTTTGGTGATTTGTGTGTAACGGTTAGATTTTGTGTGGAGGCTATTTATAACCCTCAACCCACACTTCATTCGTGGAGACAGCCATCAGAACATGCCTACACTTCCAATACATATTTTCTGAGAGAGAACCACCTACACTTGTGTTGAGGTCAAGATATTCCATTCCAACCACATAAATCTTGATCTCTAGCCTTCCCCAAGTTGCTTTCCACTCAAACACTACTAGGGAAAACCCTATACACAGAACCTTAGCAGTAGCGAGGCTCAAAAAGGAACGCTACTGCTAATTAGCAGTAGTGCGGGTGTGGAAAACCCGCTACTGACAAGTGCTTAGCAGTAGCACACTCGGCGTAACCCGCGCTGCTACAAATATCGACCAACAGTGCCCACCCAACTCCATTTAGCAGCAGCGCGCTGCTGCGAGCCGCGCTACTGCTATAGCTGTAGCGCGGTTTTTCTGAGGTCGCTGCTGCTAATTTTCAAAATGAGTTGCTACAGCAGGCAATCAATGCCGCTGTAACTGCCTGCAGAAATGATTTCGCTACTAACTTGGTTCCAGCTATCATCAACTGGACGAAGGAAAATCCAGACAAGACGGTACATGATTTCCCGATGCCTAGTTTCGCCGGGAGCAACTCCATGAATAGCAGCAACACCGTACCATCACTTGCTCACGCAACCGGGCCTCCTCTCGCGGTCGCTCCCGCTGATAGCACCCCGTCCTTAGTCTCTGGTGCGCTAGGTGGCCCTTTGTCTTTGGCTGAGCTCGACGCCGTCACGGTAATTACATGTCGCGGCAACATATATATAGAATATTCCATTTTTGTTGCCTTTCGGATGTTTTATGCCACAGACATATGTGTTTGCAGGGTGAAGAAACCCCGTGCACCATACTCTACTTGATAAAAGGCCAGAAGGTCGACGTGGGAAAGGGGATGATATTGAACCCCTTGAAACCCACGTTCCACAACCAGCCAGTCCCCACTGGGCACTTCAGGGTTAGCTTGGCCAGTGTGAAATCAGGGCATGACGCGTTGCCTCCTCCACTACAGCATGTGGGAGAGGACGACGAGACCCCGCCGTGGATTGGAAGCTGCAAGGGTTGGGTGCTGCTATGGCCGAAGAATCTTATTTGTCTGGAGCCGGCCGAGAGCACACCAATAACCACACATCAACAAGCATGTGCGGAGACCACCACCCCGCCTACGCAATTACCAGCTCCTGTAGTGCCGAGTGAGAGCGGCGGACGACGTGATGAAGGGGGTGCAATAGTACTGGCTGATGTAATCGGTCTTGTAGAACAGAGAATGGATGATGAGACGGAGGTCGACCCTATGGGTTTCCTCAATACAAACGCATATGACTGTGACATAGATATGATGAGTCAACCATATGACGAATCGGGCTATCAGCATGCTAATGAGGATATGGATGATATGCCCGGGCAGGAAGGTCATTGGAAGGATTGCAAAAAGTCTCTCTTCACGAATTCCTCACAGGACACGCCTGAAATGTCGCCTCAACACAGGCTCAACTAGCCGGGGGTCGTATAGTGCTTAGCCCGGGAACCCTGGGGCAGGGGTTAAGGAAGGGTCTGGAAGGTGTGCCCAAGAAAAAGGAGAGGAAGAGATCAGGGAAGATAACTGCCTCCAAACAAGCCAGAGCACAAAGCAGCCAGACGATGCATTCTGAAGAGCGTGTACCCGTGAAAGGTGCGGCCATGTTCCATCTCACGGGCGAGCCGATGCTACCACCGAAACCGCTGGAGGCACAATCAGGGGATCTCAGGAGACTGCACGACCATGTGCTGTCGACTGAGAAAAGCCTACTAGCCTCAAAGAATCCAGGATATCCGACATACGCGGCTCGTGTGCCTGAGGGGAAGTGCTACGTCGAGACACGGCCCGCGGAGGTGTTCTTCCAGTGGTTTGACCATATCTTTGAGATGTTTCTGACAAGGCGACTCGATTTTACAATCGTCCGCCTTTTTGCGCTACATATGAGCTCCGTCATGAAGAGTGAAGAAGTCTCGCAAATCTGTGTGGCGGATCCGTACTACATGCATGAGTCTTTCTTGAGTCTCGGCGACTTTGAGCGTGAAACTGCTAGGGAGTACCTCCAAAACTTCATGGTACAGAATAAGGACCGGCAAATTGTCCTTGTGCCTTATCATCCAAAGTAAGTCAGTTCCGGACAACCCTTTCGTACGTTTCAATCATTCCTTCTCTCTCATATGGGGAATGATTTGAGGTGTCTTTTCCCCGTAGCAACGGGCGCGCATCGTTCTTTACCCGAAAGTCTCCCACGCAGTGTATTTTGACCCTTCCAGAGACTACGAGAAAAAAGACTACACCCACATAATGAATATTCTAGATGATGCTCTCCAAGGCTTCAGCATTAGAGGTGGCCACATGTAGATCAGGAAACAAAGGAACAAGAAGATGGGTTTCGCGCATAAAACTAACTTCTCCTGCATCCATGTCCCAAAACCAAGCAAGAAGGATGGATTCTACATCGTCCATCTCATGAATCAGTTCAACACGGATCACCAAAAGCTTCCCATGAGAAGCAGAAATGATGATCATATCCACAAGTGGCTAGAATCTCATGGAGAAGCGGATTATAAACTTAGAGATGACTTCTTTCGCATCCAAAGCGACATTGCGACGATCATCATGAAAGAAGTCTTCGATGATAAGGGGATGTTCCACCATGGCCCTATATCGCGAGCTGACGTCCGAACTTGCATAGGCATGCAATGTCTAGACCTCACGCCATTCAAGAAGCTAGGGTCCATCCTCGATGATATGGAAGGATGGAACTTCTAGTGATTTATGATGCCGATGATGATGATATGTGTCGGTTGAACTTGTATACTTTTTGTAGCGATGAAACTCTGTGATGTCCACGGTCCCTACCGAACTTGCGTAATGCTACTTTGTTAGTTTGCGTACGACGACCTACGTACCTCTAGTTAATTAATTTGCATATTGTATGTTGCATCTAGTTGCTAACCCTTTCTTTTTCAGTGTTGCTCTAGTATATTTTGTTGCATATATATGATTGTACATCCTCTTCATGAACATGCATCTCTAAAAGGTACCTAGTTTCTTGATGGCGAGATGGAAGTGCTATGTCGTGTACAAAGGGAAGGTTCCGGGGGTGTACAACGAGTGGCATGAGTGTCAGGCGCAAGTGAATGGGTTCTCGGGCGCCAGCCATAAAGGCTTCAAAAGCAGACAAGAAGGAGAAGCTAGTTACTTGAGGTTGACGCTAGTGCGAGAGAGGACTCGTAACCGCCACCTCATGTACTGTATAGTTCCGCTCTCACTCATAGTGATAGCTCTTCTCGCGTATACCTTTGTTTAGATGGATGACATTGTAGTTGCAAGTATTCGAGACTTGCATGCATCGCTATTTTCGAGATGATGACAAGATACCACTTTGTGTTGGATGATGATTATGATGAGACTATTTGTATGTATATGCTATGATTACATTTGTGGTCTCGCAGGCATTTGTATGTGTATCATGATGAAATTTGTATGTGCTAAAGATTCTTCTATAAAGCCTGTTCAAATACAAAACAAATATGCCGAAAAAACAAAAAACTACTAAAATTAGCAGTAGCGAGTGGAGAAAAGTGAGCAGCAGCGCGGTAGTAGCAGTAGCACGCATAGGAGAAGCGCGCTATAGCTATTAGCAGTAGCGAGCTTCCATTAAGCGCGCTGCTGCTACACTTGTGTAGTAGTAGCGCTGGTGAGCACGCGCTACTGCTACGTGTTAGTTGTAGCGCCTTATTAGTAGCGCCGGTCCCCGCGCTATTGATACACCTAAAACCCGCGTTGCTGCTAGCCTTTTCCCTAGTAGTGAAATATTCTTTCTACCAAATCCAATCCTATGAGAGAGGGTTGAGTGTTGGGGAGACTATCATTTGAAGCACAAGAGCAAGGAGTTCATCATCAACACACAATTTGTTACTTCTTGGAGAGTGGTGTCTCCTAGATTGGCTAGGTGTCACTTGGGAGCCTCCGACAAGATTGTGGAGTTAAACCAGGGAGTTTGTAAGGGCAAGGAGATCGCCTACTTCATGAAGATCTACCCTAGTGAGGCAAGTCCTTCATGGGCGACGGCCATGGTGGGATAGAAAAGGTTGCTTCTTCGTGGACCCTTCGTCGGTGGAGCCCTCTGTGGACTCGTGCAACCGTTACCCTTCGTGGGTTGAAGTCTCCATCAACGTGGATGTACGATAGCACCACCTATTGGAACCACGCCAAAAATCTCCATGTCTACATTGCATTTGCTCCCTCCAAACTCCTCCCTTTACCTTCATATGCAATTGTTTTACATTCCGCTGCTATACTCTTAGAATTGCATGTGTAGGTTGATTACTTGCTTGTGCTGTTGCTAAAATCTGCCAAGAACTAAAATTGGGAAAAGGCTAGATTTTTATTTGGTCAAGTAGTCTAATCACCCCCCTCTAGACATACTTTCGATCCTACAAGTGGTATCAGAGCCTTGGTCTCCAATTGCTTTGATTTCCATAGCTTTTGGTGGTCATAGCCTTAGCTTCACAACCTTGAAGAGTATGGCATCTAGCGAGGGAAATTACCACCGTAGAGGTCCTTACTTTGATGGTACAAATTTTGCTAGTTGGAAGCATAAGATGAAAATGCATATTCTTGGACATAACCCTGCCGTTTGGGCTATTGTGTGTATTGGCTTGCAAGGTGAATTCTTTGATGGGAGAGAACCAAACCGTGAAGCTACCGCAGAAGAGTTGAAGATGCTACAATACAATGTTCAAGCTTGTGATATTCTCTTCAACGGATTGTGCCCCGAAGAATTCAACAAAATCAGCAGTCTTGAGAATGCAAAGGAAATTTGGGATACTTTGATTAACATGCACGAAGGTACCGACTCCGTCAAGGAATCCAAATTGGATGTGCTTCAATGTCAACTTGACAAGTTCAAAATGAAGGATGGTGAAGGTGTCACTGAAATGTTTTCTAGGCTTGCTCTCATCACAAATTAGGTTGCCGGCTTAGGAAGTGAAGAGATGACCGACAAATTCATCATCAAGAAGATCCTAAGAGCCTTGGATGGAAAATATGATACCGTGTGCACATTGATCCAAATGATGCCCAATTACAAAGATCTCAAGCCAACGGAAGTCATTGGAAGAATTGTTGCTCATGAGATGCCACTCAAGGATAAGGAAGAGCTTCACAACAAGTCATGTGGTGCTTACAAAGCCTCATGTGATACTACCACATCATCAAGCAAGAAACAAACCTTCAATGAAGAATTGAGCCTAATGGTAAAGAACTTCAACAAGTTCTACAAGAGTAGAAGCAAAGAAAGAAGTTCCAAGTCAAGGTCCTACAATGACAAAAGATCTTTTAGTCGTGAGCGTAATTGCCACAATTGTGGAAGACCCGGACACTACTCCAATGAGTGTACGGCTCCCTATAAAAGAAGAGAAGATTCTCCCAAAAGAAGAAGTAGAAGAAAAGAATCACCACCGAGAGAAAGGAGGAGTAGAGATGATCGTTATGAACGAAAACTCTCTCAGAGAAGCAAGGATTCATAAAGGAAAGAAAAGTCATCAAGGAGCTACATAAAAAGAAGACATCAAGCTCATGTTGGTGAATGTGTATCTGGCTCCGACTCCGACAATCACTCCGAAAGAAGTTATCACTCCAACTCCGAATATACTCAAGATGAAGGTGTTGCCGGTCTAGCACTTATGTCAACCAACTCCTACGGCATATTTGACTCACCAAATGAAGGAATTGGAAGGTGCGTCATGGCCAAAGGTCCAAAGGTAACACATCCCGAGTATGTTGATTTCAATAGTGATGAAGATGATTTGCTAGGTGATGATGATTTACTTGTTAACAACTCTAGTGATGAAAACTATGATGAAACATCAATTAATCATGCTAATCAAGATAAAACGAATGATGATGATAAGAAGGAGATTGAGCGTCTAACTAAAGAACTAAACACTCTTAAGTTAGCTCATGAAACTACCTTGGAAAATCATCGAGAACTTTTAAAGACTCATGATAAGCTATGCTTTGAAAAGTTCAACCTTGAGCAAGAGCATGAGTTTTTAAAGGCAATCAACGATGATCTTCGCAAGAAAAGTTCTTATTACATTGCCAAGCATTTACTCTTGTCTACTTACATGCCACAAGTTAAATCTAGCAACAACAGCAAGAAAGATTCTTCATCTAGTAGTAACAACAATCATGCTAAATCCAATATTGTTGCTTCTAGTAGTTCTCTTGATTCCACTAATGATTCTCTTAGCCAAGTTACACTTGAGAAACAAAATAGCTTATTGAAGGGAATTATAGAGAAAGGTGTCTACAAGAGCCTTGCCGGGAGTAAGCAATTTGAGGAAATTGTACGCAAGCAAGGAAGACACTGGAAGAATAAAGGTGTTGGTTTTGAACGAAAGTTTAATGCCAATGGAGTTGAGTGGGAAGAAGATCAATACCCCAAGACGAAGTTTGTTCCTCAACAAGAGAAGTATGATCCAACTTCTTTCAAAGGGACACAAGCTCAAGATGATCTTCCACCACAAGACCACAAGCAAAAAGGCAAGGACAAGCTTCAAGAGGAGATTAATGCATTTGAAGAAGTACCCAAGGCCTTGGTCAAGTGGGTTCCCAAGACCACATCAAGTTCTACTTCATCAAGTACAACTGCAACTTCAAAGGTTCCCATCAAGATGGTGTGGATCCAGAAGAAGAAGAACTAGAGAGTTCTTGAGGGTGACTCCGCCAACATACTTCACTCTTATCATTTTGGCGAGGACAAGTGCAAACAACTTCCATATCTTGCACTAGTTCAAGGAGTCACAAACCCTCTTATTGGTAAGACAAGGGACAAGGTAACCTAATGCTTTCATGGACATCATCTTGTGTATTCATCACTCTATGTCTATGGATATCTTTGTTTGTTCCTTGTGGGACTAACCCGTGTAGGTATTGAAAATGCAACTCACTCCAAAGGATTGCTCCAAATGATCTACATCAACATTGAGCATCTACATATTCAACACCTACATGAAGTCATCATCAATAAAACCCAAGGTTAGTTCATCCCTCTTAGGGGGGATCTCACATCTAGGGGGAGCTTTAGTCTAACCAATTGAGCTAAAGCAACTCTAATGGTGTGAACACAACAATGCTTTATGTAAAAGTGGTAACCCCACTTGTGCTTAAACGATGAGTATGACCTATAATCAAATGTTCTCATTTGACTCCTAAGTCAATATACTCATATATAGATGACCTAGTCATCGCCAAATTGCTTGATAGATGCTAGAGTGTTTGTGCATGCTTTGTCACATATTTCATTTGCCATTTTATTATGAGAGCATGTTGGTTGCTTGTTTTACTCATTCGAGGACATCCATTTGTTGTTTTGATTGTTTGGCTCTTTTTCTTTTGCCAAATGGATGGTGAAGAATGCCTAAGAACTCTCTCTAGCTATCTATGCTTTCCTCGTCTCAAACTCTATTCGTGCTACATCACAAAGTTTGATCAAGTCAGATTCGAACCACTCTGTGTGAGGAGCACTCGGAGTTCCCGATTCGTCATAGACTTAAACCTCCAAAACCTCTTTGTGCATCTCGGTCTGACCAATTCATCCTTTTCGGTCCTACCGAGTCACTAAGTTTATCTAGGGTTTTTCAATCTCAGTGCAACCGATTAGAGCCTTTCGGTCACACCGAGTTGCAATAACTGCTTGCAGTTTTGCATCTTGGTGCCACCGAGTCGTTCCACTCGGTCACACCGATAGGGTCAGGTTATATATACCGACGGGCCAAAATTTGGAAATTTTTTTGAACGTCCTCGCCCGTGCATAACCTACTCTGCCTCCTTGGGTCTCCGGATCGTCCTCTCGTCGCCAGCGACCTCCCGCCACTGGTCTCCACTGCCGTTAACGGAAATCTTCACCGCCGTTGCCGCCATAGCAAGTTCGTCGCCGAACTAGGGTACGAACTTGATCATTGTGCTAATCCTTAACTCTGATTCTTAGCACATTGCTTTGCCATGATCTTTGCCATGATTGAAATCATCCTGTCCAGCAAAAACATCCCATAGATTAGTTTTGATTTGAAAATTTAGGGTTAGGTCTCCGCCGTATTCATCTCGGACCGACCGAGTTGTAGAAATCGGTCTCACAGATTTTGGCTTAGGCCAGAGCACACGCGTTTTCGGTCTGACCGAAAATTGCAAATCGATGTGACCGAGTTCAATTCTCTGTGAAACCCTAGAAGTCTCGGTGCCACCGAACTGTGACTCGGTCTGACCGAGTTCACTAGTTTAGGTTCTAAAACTGCTTCGCTATCACCGAGTTTACAAGTCGGTAGAACCGAAATGCTTTCTGTGAAGAACTAAAACTAAGTTTTTGAGTCAATTGTTTTGCAAAACTCCTGTACTTTGTGATGCTCATCTACTCTACCTCATCTATAATCTATTCATAGGTTATGCTGACAATTTGCCTGCATGATGTCTGGCCAAAGTGATAGATAGAACAAGTATGAGGAGCAGGTTCAACTGAGTGAGGGAACTAGTCCCTCCAGTTCATCTGATGATGGAAGCAGGAGAACACCAAGTAACTTGCCAAAGTCAGCCACCAGAACAAGAAAGAAGAAGACCTTAGATTCACAGGATGAGGATTATGTGGCTGTTGAGGAAGAAGTCAGCTCCAAGAAAAAGGTGCTGAAAAAGGAGTAGGCTCAGGTGCTACAGTCAAGCCAGGGATGCATAAGAAGGCACCAGCAAAGAGAGTCCCATGTCTAAGGCCAGAGCATCCACTGCTGAAACCTCCAAGTCATCTGAAGAGGCAGTTGGAGAAGGCAAGAAAAGGAAGGAAAGGGTCAAGAAAACCACTGCCAGAGTGCTTGGCAGATCATCAATTATGAGAGATGATGATGAAGAGGAAGAGGATGTTGCACCAGCACCCAAAGCTCAAAAGCTCATGGGAGATGCAATCAGATCAGGGGCTGCTCCATCTAAGCCCAAAGTTGCTCTCAAGGCAGCTGCTCCAACTCAGAAGCCCAAGAGAAGCACTAGAAACATTTCTGCCGAGGAAAAGAACAAGGCCCCAGTGCCTGAAGCTGCTGAAGAAGATGAAACTCAAGTGCTAAGGAAGCTGAAACCCAAGATCCCTGACCACCATGATGCACATCCAGTTGCAGAAAACATGAAAATCGGGAAGGATGCAAGATTGAGACTATGGATAGAGTTTGATCCATATGCTATCAGGAGAAGTACTGCTGTGGACTACAGGTTTCACACTTAGGAACAACAGGACTTCTATGAGACAGTGTTGCTTGACAAGAAACCCATTGTGTGTGATATGAGATGGGTAGACTGGGAGTACATCCAGAAGAATGAAGATCACTATCCTGGAGTGTATGACAATTTTAAGGCATGTGGAGTTGATGAATTCGTTGCACAAAAGCTCACCAAGTGGAATGATGAGTTGATCATGCAGTTCTACTCCACTGCCCATTTCTATCCAGATGGGAAGATCGTTTGGATGTCTGAGGGTACCAGGTACCAGTCGTCTGTTGATGAATGGGCTCAGTTGATCAATGCCCCAAAAGAAAGTGAGGATGGCTTGGATGTATATGCTGAGAAGAAGAAAGGCCACAACACAATGGCCAACATGTTCAAAGAGATCCCAGATGCTGCCTTGGATACACATAAGTTTGGATCTGTCCATTACCTGTTGTCTGGTCTGCCAACAATCAACTGGATATTAAGGCACACACTGCTACTCAAGTTAGGTGATCACAAGATGAATCAGAGGCCATGCCATCAACTTACTGCACATATTTGATGTCCCACAGAAGTTCAAGGTTATGAGCCTGATTGTTGAGACAATCAAGAGGAATGCTGGTGACCAGAAGAGAAGTTGTGGGTATGCCCCACAAATTCAGGAGCTCATTAACTCAAAGATGGGCATAGGCACATATCTTTTCAACAAGGAGCACCTGCCCATCTATCCTGAATTTGAAGACAACACTGTGGTGATGGATGAAAATGAACCATCTTCAGGTCAAGCACATGAGAAGAAAGAGAAGGAAAAGGTAGAGAAAGCTGCAAAGATGCCAACTGTTGAAGAGGGATCTCAAGTGTTCTTGAAATCCAAAAAAGATCAACTTGGATATCTGATCCAATCCACCCTGAGGATTGAGAAGGGCTTGGCCACCCTGACTAAGAACCAGGAGAGTTTGGAAAGGATCATTGAACATAAGTTCTATGATCTGGATGTCAAGGTAACTCAGATCCAAACTGAAGTTGAGCAGCTACATGAGGAAGAAGAGGAGAGGAAGGGCAAGTCTACTACTGATGCTTTCAAGCGAGTGCCACGAGGTCCACGGTCTGCTGCAGTGCCTATGACAGATACTCGAGTTTCCGTGTTAGCACCAGCAGCCACAGCTCCAGTGCCACCTCCAGCACCCACTCCATATGCTCCAACTACTTCATCGGAAGCCTTCGTCCTTGGAGTTCTCTCTACACCACCTCCCGAAGATCAAGCCTGAGAGTCATTTAGCACTATGCATTTTTGAACTTTTTGGTAACTTGTTGCCAAAGGGGGAGAAAAATGTATAAATCATAGGCTTCGAGAGAGAGTGTTGTTCTTTTTTATCTCTCTTGCTATTTTGGTTTAACTACTTTATTGTGTGCTTGTGTGAGCTACTTGTGAGATACTTGTTGATCATGTGTTTGATCATATGCTACATTAATGTTTGGTTGAATGATGCTATGTTTTATATCTCTTATATGATCATTCACTTGCTTGATGATGAGTGCATGTTTTTAATCTCTATCATTTTGAGCGCTCCACCAAGATGTATGTGACATGGAAGAGTAACCCATGATCCTAATCGATTGTGCATTTGCATTCAAAAGCAAATTTTAAATAATGCAGAAATTTAGGGGGAGCTCTTGCTTATCACATATTTCTCAAAGCGACGATGTATTTTCAATCTTATTTATCATTTGTCGAAGCTTTGATCTATATGTTGTCATCAATTACCAAAAAGGGGGAGATTGAAAGTGCAACTATCCCTGGGTGGTTTTGGTAACTCCTAACAATATATAGCTCACTGAGCTAATGCTATTCCAAGATGAATATTTCAGGAAAGCTCAATGGTTGGCATGGAATGGATTAGAAAGTGGACCCTTCAAAATGCTAAGGATAAAAGATTGGCTCAAGCTCAAAGCACAAGACACTACATTTTCTATTTTAGTGCTCCAAGATCATATTGAGTCTATAGGAAAAGCCAATACTATTAAGAAGGGATGAGGTGTTGCTTAATGAGGTGCTTGCTCAAAATGCTTAGTGATATGCTCCAAAACCCTCCACTACTTTCTCATACCCACATATGTCCCACACCAAATATCCAACTCGGCCCCACCGATTCTGTCTATCCGGCGCCACTGAGTTCAGTTAACATAGCCACTGCTAGAAACCCTAGTCTTTTCGGTCTCACCGATAGGGATCTCGGTCTCACCGAGATGGGATTGTAATCTCTCTGTTTTCCTTCATAATGTTTCAGTCGAACCGAGATGAGCGAGGGGTCCCACCGAGATTGCAATGTAAACTCTCTATTTCCCTTTCGTAACACTTCGGTCCAACCGAGATGAGCAAATCGGTCCCACCGAGTTTGCTTGACCAACTCTCTGTTAGTCCATTATCAAAATTGGGCTCACCGAGTTTGTGTAGTCGGTCTCACCGAGATTACGGTATGCCCTAACCCTAACGAAATCGGTCCCACCGAGTTGACATGTCGGTCCCACCGAGAATCCTAACGTTCAGATTTTGAACTAAATCGGTCTGACCGAGTTTCATGATTCGGTCCCACCGAGTTTGGTGATTTGTGTGTAACGGTTAGATTTTGTGTGGAGGCTATTTATACCCCTCCACCCACTCTTCATTCGTGGAGAGAGACATCAGAACATGCCTACACTTCCAATACATATTTTCTGAGAGAGAACCACCTACACTTGTGTTGAGGTCAAGATATTCCATTCCAACCGCATAAATCTTGATCTCTAGCCTTCCCCAAGTTGCTTTCCACTCAAATATTCTTTCTACCAAATCCAATCCTATGAGAGAGAGTTGAGTGTTGGGGAGACTATCATTTGAAGCACAAGAGCAAGGAGTTCATCATCAACACACCATTTGTTACTTCTTGGAGAGTGGTGTCTCCTAGATTGGATAGGTGTCACTTGGGAGCCTCCGACAAGATTGTGGAGTTGAACCAAGGAGTTTGTAAGGGCAAGGAGATCGCCTACTTCGTGAAGATCTACCCTAGTGAGGCAAGTCCTTCGTGGGTGATGACCATGGTGGGATAGACAAGGTTGCTTCTTCGTGGACCCTTCGTGGGTGGAGCCCTCCATGGACTCACGCAACCATTACCCTTCATGGGTTGAAGTCTCCATCAACGTGGATGTACGATAGCACCACCTATCGGAACCACGCCAAAAATCTCCGTGTCGACACACATTTGCTCCCTCCAAACTCCTCCCTTTACCTTCATATGCAATTGTTTTACATTCCGCTGCTATACTCTTAGAATTGCATGTGTAGGTTGATTACTTGTTTGTGCTAAGTTGCTAAAATCTGCCAAGAACTAAAATTGGGAAAAGGCTAGATTTTTATTTGGTCAAGTAGTCTAATCACCCCCCTCTAGACATACTTTTGATCCTAGAGTTGTGCAGTCTGGTACCCGACCTATCCATGGCAAGGCGTAGTCGCCGCCGGCTGTGGTAGCCACAAATATACCGGTTGTGTGCCAATGACAGGACGAGAGAGGCACAAATCCTAGTGGTCAAGGGTCGCGGCGGAGTCTAGGAGTGTTCCCGGTGTGGGGCAGTGGCCGATGAGGGGTGGGAGGGGCGGCGCCGACATAGATGCGACGTGAGAGTGGGGCGGGGGAGGTAGAGGAGGAGAGGAGATTTTTACTCAGCCGCGGAATGGCGAAGTAAATATAGGAAGGCGCGACGTGACTGGTGATAATTTATTCTTCACTGGCGCCGATTGAGATCGGCTAGGTACTGATTAGAGAGTAAAATTGAAAATTTACTCCTCTAACCAGTTAGAAAGGATCGGTTAGAAATGCTCTTATGTGACCGATATTTATACTTGTGTTATTGTCAGCAGCTTATTCCAATCAAAAGCTACCTAAGGCCAAAGCTGATACGACACCGATCATGGTTCAGCTCTCAACTTTCTGAAGTTTGGACGTGTATTAAGTTGTAGTTTTGTACATTATATATCCATTGTATATTAGGCTTGCAATTCAAGAAAAAAACTCCTAGCTAGCAGCAATCATGGTTAACGTCTCTCAACTCTTCTTGGGTTGCGGTGCAACTCTAAGCTATCAAAGCCACCGCTAATCATCACTGACCAGTTGTGTCAGTATGGCCAGTCAGCGATGACTTTCCTTTAGTACCCTCTTGATATACATCACTGACCGGCCAGTTCATCAGTGATTACCACTCATCAAGTTTGTGAACCACTCATCCGTGGCGAGTCAGTCATAAATGCTTTTCTCCTGTCAATGCCAACTGGTTTTGTCATGGTGGGTGTGATGAAAAATATCAGGTGACACAGAAGCTAAAATGCTCCCATGCTACAATGTGATTTCGGCTGTTGGATCTCACATCTAACGGTCAACATTTGCGGGATGTGGACTAGGGCGCGATTATGGGCTTCCTTAAGGGCTCTTTTGAAAATGTTCTAGGGCTCCTGGGCTGACCATTGGCTGTGAGATCCAATGGCCGAGAGCACACGTAGCATGTGAGCATTTTAGCTCCCATATCACTTGATATGCACTCGTGGGTGCGATGGGCAAACTAGGGTTGGGTTTATATAGGTGGTAGTGGCCAGGATGGAGTTGTGCGTGGCAACAATTGAGCTTCACCGTTATGGCCACTCAACCATGTTTAAAGCCCCCCCCCCATGCACACAAGGAGATGTGTTTTTTTGGCGTCTTTGGGAGGAGCACGTGCAGGACGATGCTCGGTGCAGCCGGTTCCAGAGGTCCAAGATGACCCTAACAGATGGGCTCCACCTATCAGTGGTTGTGAAGGTAGAACTACAGGCAGCTCAACATAGGGCTAACTAGCGCTCGAGCGATTCTGGTCCTTGGGGAGAGAAGGAATCGGCTAGATTCAGCCCAATGTCTTTTATAGTGTTTTACGTAACTTCTATTTTTTTAAATATAGGAGATTAATTGCTACCTCTTGAGCACTGCGTTGGATTTCCCCGAAGAGGAAGGGATGATGCAGCAAAGTAGCGTAAGTATTTCCCTCAGTTTTTGAGAACCATGGTATCAATCCAGTAGGAGGCTATGCTCGAGTCCCTCATACCTACACAAAAACAATAGCTCAACGCAACCAACGCGCTTAGGGGTTGTCAATCCCTTCACGATCACTTACGAAAGTGAGATCTGATAGAGATGATAAATAATATTTTTGGTATTTTTGGTATAGAGATGCAAAGTAAAAAGTAAAGGCAAACTAAAGGCAAAGCAATAATAAAGTGATGGAGATTGATATGATGAGAAAAAGACCCGGGGGCCATAGGTTTCACTAGTGGCTTCTCTCAAGAGCATAAGTATTCTACGGTGGGTGAACAAATTACTGTTGAGCAATTGACAGAATTGAGCATAGTTATGAGAATATCTAGGTACAATCATGTATATACGCATCACGTCCGAGATAAGTAGACCGAAATGATTCTGCATCTACTACTATTACTCCACTCATCGACCGCTATACAGCATGCATCTAGAGTATTAAGTTAAAAACAGAGTAACGCCTTAAGCAAGATGACATGATGTAGAGGGATAGTTTCATGCAATATGATAAAAACCCCATCTTTTTATCCTCGATGGCAATGATACAATACGTGCCTTCCTGCCCCTTCTATCACTGGGAAAGGACATCACAAGATCAAACCCAAAGCTAAGCACTTGTCCCATGGCAAGAACAACCAATCTAGTAGGCCAAACCAAACTGATAATTCGAACAGACTTGCAAAGATAACCAATCATACATAAAAGAATTCAGAGAAGATTGATATATTATTCATAGATAGACTAGATCATAAACCCACAATTCATCGGTCTCAACAAACACACCGCAAAAAGAAGATTACATCGAATAGATCTCCACGAGAGAGGGGGACAACATTGTATTGAGATCCAAAAAGAGAGAAGAAGCCATCTAGCTACTAGCTATGGACCCGTAGGTCTGAAGTAAACTACTCACACTTCATCAGAGAGGCTTGGATGATGATGTAGAAGCCCTCCGTGATCGATGCCCCCTCCGGCGGAGCTCCGGAACAGGCCCCAAGATGGGATCTAGTGGATACAGAAAGTTGCGGCGGTGGAATTAGGTTTTTGGCTCTGTCTCTGATTGTTTGGGGGTTCGTGGATATATATATAGGAGGAAGAAGTACGTCGGTGGAGCTTTGAGGGGCCCACGAGGCATGGCTTTCTTGACGGAGGGTCCAAGTCTCCTGGATCTTATCTAATGAGAAAATCATGTTTCCGAAGGTTTCATTCCGTTTGGACTCTGTTTGATATTCCTTTTCTTCGAAACCCTAAAACAGGAAAAAAACAACAATTCTGGGTTGGGCCTCCGGTTAATAGGTTAGTCCCAAAAATAATAGAAAAGTGGATAATAAAGCCCAATAATGTCCAAAACAGTAGATAATATAGCATGGAGCAATCTAAAATTATAGATACGTTGGAGACGTATCAAGCATCCCCAAGCTTAATTCCTGCTCGCCCTCGAGTAGGTAAATGATAAAAAGAGAATTTTTGATGCGGAGTGCTACTTGGCATAATTTCAATGTAAATCTTCTTAATTGTGGTATGAATATTCAGATTCAAAAGATTCAAGACAAAAGTTCATGTTGACATAAAAATAATAATACTTCAAGCATACTAACAAAGCAATTATGTCTTCTCAAAATAACATGGCCAAAGAAAGCTATCCCTACAAAATCATATAGTCTGGTTATGCTCTATCTTAACCACACAAAGTATTTAAATCATGCACAACCCCGATGACAAGCCAAGCAATTGTTTCATACTTTTGACATTTTCAAAAAAAATCGATCTTCACGCAATACATGAGCGTGAGCCATGGATATAGCACTATATGTGGAATAGAAGGGTGGTTGTGGAGAAGACAAAATGAGGGGAAGATAGTCTGACATCAACTAGGCATATCAACGGGCTATGGAGATGCCCATCAATTGATATCAATGTGAGTGAGTAAGGATTGCCATGCAACGGATGCACTAGAGCTATAACACTACTAGGGAAAACCTTATACACAGAGGTATAGCAGTAGTGTTGGTCAAAACTCGGCGCTAGCGCTACTTAGTAGTAGCGCTTGTTGCAAAACCACGCCACAACCATTGTTTTAGCAGTAGCGTGTCTTCACGGAAAAGCGCTACTACTAAAATTCCCTCACTAATGCCGGTAGGCTAGGAATAGTAGTAGCGGTTCACCCAAAAGCATGCTATTGCTAAAAACTTTGTAGCAGCGTGTTTATGCTGTAGAGCGCTACTGCTATGAAAAAGAAAATAAATAGAAAAATAAGTAGAAAAGTAAATGAAAATGAAAGAAATAGAAAAAGGAGAAATGAAAAAAAGAAAATGTAAAGAAAACAAAAGAAAACGAAAAAGAAAACAGAAAGGAATAGATGTAGCGCGTTTCTCTGGAACACGCTATAGCTATCTTAGCTATAGCGCGTTTCGGCAAAATGCGCTACTGCTAGTTTGACTCAAATCCCGGCAGCCCGGGCTCAAAATTTCGCTAAGTCCTTTCCCCCCTCTCTACTCCCGGCCCCCTGTCCCCCAACTGCTCCATCGCTGCCGTCGCCCTGCCGCCTTTGACCACACCGCCACCGCCCGAGGCCGCCTTCGACCACACCGCCGCTGCCCGTAGTCTTCGACCACACCGCCGCCGCCCGAGGCCGCCCTCGACCTCACAGCCGCCGCCTGAGCCAGAGCCTGCCCTCACCGCCGACCGTAAGGCTCTGCCTCTCCTGTCCCCTACCCACCTCTCTCTCTGCTAGGGCAATTCATATATATGTTGATACCGTGTTGATGCTCATATGAACCCTAGGTGTTCATATGAACCCTAGATTTTTTTAGGGCAGTAGGCATGTTATAGCAGTTAGGAAAAATGATTAGCAATTTTTTTAGGAAATTAGCTAGGGCAATTTTTATGAAAATGCCTAAAGAGTAATTCCATTTAGCTTTAAACTAATAGAGGGTATATAAATAATAGTAGCATTTAGATTTAAATTAACAGAGGCTATAAACAAAAAACACTTAGCTATAAAAAAATATTTGGACTATGGACCTGAATATTTTTGAAGAAATTGGGTGTAGGTACTAAGGTCTTGCTGTGGAAATTTTGGTGAGGTCAGAAGGGTTAGAGAAAATGGAGTTCCACACTTTTAGCTTTAGACAAAAAAACAAAAGTATTTAGCTATAAATAAAAAACAGTACTATGGCATTTAGCTATAAACAAAAAACAGAATTGTTTTTCTTTTCAAAAACTTGGTCAAACTAATTGTTGCTATGTAAACAAAAAACAAGACTGTTTTTATATGATATATGTCATTGATGTTCGTTTGCATATTCCATTATTGTCGATTATATCTTTTCATTGAAGTGGCCATGTTATATGCAAATTCCTCAATAGTGTTTGCTCATGTTATATATTTTCATTGAAGTTGTTCGATTGTGCCCAAGTGGCTTTGTTGTTTCCAGGGAATGATGCTGAGTGGCTTATGTTTTGCCAGAATGTTGATTCATTTCTGTTCCGGCAAATTTCAGGTTCTCGATTTGTCCACTTTTTAGAAAAGGCCATGCCGAAATTTTCCGTGAATTTCGGCATGACTTGTGCTACAAATTAGGACATATCGAGTGCCCAGGATTTGCCGCGCCAGGAAGGAGTCAACATTCCTGCAAAACAATAGGCCTTTTTATGTCATTATTCATTTTATTAGGTCTAGAATTAATTGACTAGATTTAATCATAGGAAACATGGCTAGCAACGATGAAGGACAGGGTTCTGGTGATTGCGACGACGTCTACCGGGCGATAGACGAATATTTTAGCCTTGCTGATGATCAACCGGTGGCATCAGGGACTGAGACCATCACGCAGACCGGTGCTGAGACTAAGACCAGCGCTGAGACTCAGACTGGCATCGAGACCTGCACTGAGGCTGAGACCGGCGCTGCCTCGGGGAGCGGAGCCGGTGTAGAACCGAAAGCAAAGAGGCAACGGCTTCCTAACAAACTCAGGTATACTAGACTGGTGGTCACGGAGGTGGACGACGGCAATTTTGAGCCAAAGGCGCCCGAGGAAGCGCGTCGATGCTACGGCAATCACATAGGCTGCATCGTACAGACAACCGCCACCATCAACGATGAGAAACTATAGAAGATAGAAAATATGAGGAGCTCCCTCCTAAAGAAGTTTCACCAGATATTCTTGTTCCCGGGCCAGAATGACAAGGATTATGAAGATCCGGATGAGGACCCGGAAATGGAGAAGATAAACAAACACGCCATGACCAAGTTTAGCGACGCGTTGGCCGCCTGGAAAAATCGAGTGAAAGCAAAGATCATCGACAAGAAGGAACCCAACTCCGAGATTGTAAAGGTTAATCCGACAATCACGGAAGAGCAGTTTCAAATATTCAAGGAGGCTTGCGAGGCCGAAGCTGCCAAAAAAAGTCTAAGTACATGAAGGGGCTTCAAGAGAGGAACATTGGGAGCCACCACCTCGGAAGCCGTGGTTACGGCGGAAAGAGGTCCAAATGGGCCAAGGAGGATGCGGAAGCCGCGAGTCTGGGCATCCCAGACCCCTTGGCGGATTTCACCGTCCTATAGGAGCGTGACGTCCTTAGGGCCCGACACCGTTGGGACCTAGTGAAGAAGGTTTACGAGACAAAACTGGTCATTACGGAGTTCATGAGACTGCTGGTAATTTTAGTTTTTGATCAATTCGACTACACACATTAGTCATATTTGTAAACGATCCTTGTGCCTTTTGCAGAGAGAGCAACACCGGATTGCGTTCGAAAGCAACTCGCCGTCTGAGGCATTGGCGAGGCCCAAGTGGGACACTCCATTCAACCGGGCGTTGAACATATTGAAACGACAACCGGTGGATACTCGACTGTCATATGGACGCGTGCACGGTGTCGGAGACGGCGCCACGTGGAAGAAGTACTACCGTGACACCACGGAGGAGAGAAAGGAAAGACGGAGATTAACTGAAGAAAGCATCGATAAGAAGGTTGAGATTGCGGTTGAGAAGAAATCATCTCAGAAGTCACAACAGCGGTAGCTGCCGCAAAACAGGTGGTTGCAGATTTGTCTTCTTCCTTGGTGACGGGCGTTTTCACTTGGACAAGGCAAAATCCAGAAAAAAATGCAGAGGACTTTCCCCTTGCTGACTTCTTGGGGAGCAGCTCGACTAGCGTTGCACCAGCACCAGCTCCCGCGTCGGCTCCCGCACCGGCTCCCGCACCGAACATGCTCGGTGGTGCTTTGTCTTTGGCTGAGCTCGACGCCCTCACGGTATCTGTCACACCGTCCCCTTCAATATAAATGTATAATCTCCCGTTTTCGTTGCCTTTCGGATGTCTCACGTCGCAGACTTTTCTTTGCAGGCCGACGAAACCCCGTGCACCATATTGTACACCATCGGTGACCAGAAGTTGGACGTGGGGAAGGCGACGATAATGGAGCCGAAGGAACCATTGTTCCACAGCCGGCCGATCCCCCCGAACGTCTTCAAGGTTTTCGTGGCCAATGTCAAACCGGGCCATGAGAATTTGCCTCCTCCAATACTTGTGGGGGATGACAACGAGACACCGCGGCGGCTTGGTGATTGTTGCAATGGGTGGGTCCTGTTGTGGCCAAAGAGTCTGCTTCGTCTGGAGGCGGCCGGGAGCACACCCACGAGCACGCAGCCTCGGCAAGGTATGAACATCAACACCCCACCTACCCAATTAGCGTCGGGTGTCGGGTTGGGTGATAGCGGACGGGGTAAGGAGGAGGCTCCATTAGTCGCTGATGACATCGGCATGGATGAGGATGAGGACGACGATGGCGCTGAACAGTATGTCTATACTGGCGCCTCCTCGGGGTTTGAGCATCATGAGTCGGTGCCTGAATTGCCGTCTCAACGTATTATGGACGACCTTCCGGTAGTAAAGAAGTCTAGGAAGAGAGCGAGGAAAGGCAAAAAAGCTGATTCTATGATCCAGCCGCCTCAGCAGCTTCGGCTTCAGGACCGTATAGATATCCTCGATGCAGATAAATGGCATATCCCCGGTCAACCAATCCTACCTGCAACAGCACTATGGGTCAGATTCGGCGATCTAAGGAGACTTCATGACGATGTGCTGCGGGTAGAGAAAGGCCTCATCGCCTCGAAAGATCCAGGATACCCACTCTACGTGGTTAACGTTCCACGGCAAATGTCGTACGTCGACAGCTTCCCCACGGATAAGTTCTTCCTCTGATTCGATTACATATTCGACATGTTTCACGTGAAGAAGCTGGATTTTACGTTTGTCCGCCTTTATGCCTTGCACATGAACTACATCATCGGGGTTGAGCAGATATCTCATATCTATGTCGCTGACCCGTACTACATGCACGAGGGCTTCTTGGGAGTCTGCGCAAAGCACCATGAATACGCGAGGGATTAAATCGTCAGTTTCATGCTCGCCAATAAGGACAAGGAGGCGATTCTCGTGCCTTATCATCCCATGTAAGTCATCTGCGCTGCTATCCTTCCTTCGATTTCAATCATTCATTTGCACGGTGGAGGCTAATTAATTTGAGGTGTACTTATTTTGCGCAGCGGCGGGAGCGCCGTCCTCATCATCCTCTACCCCCGATTCTCCCACGCTCTTTACTTGGACTCGTCGAAGAACATTCACAAAAAGGATTACACCCACATCAAGGATGTTCTCGACAGTACTATGTTTTACTACCAAGCAAGGGGTGGAGAGGTCAGGGACAAGAAGAGAAGGGGCGGCAGGGTCACCTTCGGCCATAAGACCGACTTCTGCTGCATCCAGCAACCGAACGATTCTCTTAATGATGTATTCTATGTCCTACACCACATGCTGGAGTAGAGACGGGATCACCAAAACCTTCGCATGTCACCTAGATCCGGCGATGCCCATATTCTGCAATGGGCAAAGGACATAGGAGATATCGAGGATCATTGACTTCGAGCTGAGTTCTATAACATCCAGCGTGAACTTTCCCAAATCATCATGAAGGAGGTCGTCGAAAAAACAGGGATGTTCTACGGAGAAGGACAAATGTCGCGGGAAGACGTCCAAACATGGATAGCCTCTCAGTGTCTCGACATGAAGGCTTTCACTAAGCTCGAGGACTATCTCCCTGACTTGGATGGATGGAACGACATGTTGGAGTGATTGTCGATATATGACAATGTGTCCGTTTAGTCCATACTTTCTGTATGACAAAACTTTGAGTTATGCACGGTGAAACTTTATTTGTGATGTAATTAAACCGTCCTCCTCCTCGACTAGCGAAAATCACTCTAGTTAGGGCATTTTGGGGTACGATGAACTTTGTTATTTATGCTTATGATATCTTGTTTCTATTTTTGCCAAGTCTATCTCTTTCTGTTGCTCAACTATATATGTTGCATATCATCGACTCATGTGATGATGAAGGTGCATAGATCATAGATGGCGAAGAAGTGCTACGCCAGGAGTATATATACAACAAGTGGCCGGAGTGTCAGGCCCAGGTGTACCGGTTTCCGGTTTCTGAGCGACAGGCAGTAGTTAGTTTAGGTTCATGCTAATGCGAGAGAGGGATATGAACTCATGTACTAAAAGTGATAGCTCTTCTCGCGTATATCATTGTTTAGATGGATGACGATGTATTTTCAAGTAATCGAGACTTGTATTGCTATTTACGAGATGATGATGAGAGAACACTTTGTGTTGGATGATGATTATGATGATGACATGATTTGGTGAGACTAATTGTATGTATATGGTATAATTACATTTGTATGTGTATGATATGCTAAAGATTATTGTATAAAGCCTATTCAGATACAAAACAAATATGCAGGGAAAAAAACTAATAAAACTAGTAGTAGCGAGGGGGGAAATTTAGAGGTTGCGCCGCCTTACCAGTAGCACTTCTGAGTAAACAACACTGCAGATAATATTAGCAGCACCCTTTTCTAAACACTACTAGGGAAAACCTTATACACAAAACTTTAGCAGTAGCGCGGGTCAAAAAAGCACGCTGGTGCTAAGTAGCAGTAGCGCGCCTGTGCAAACCGCGCTGCAGATAAAGTTTTAGCAGTAGCGCGTCTTGTTCTAAACACGTTACTACTAAAATTCCCACGGCTTAGCCGATAGGCTACACATAGTAGTAGCGACCTATATCGAACCGCGCTACCGCTACTTTCTTTGTAGCAGCGCGTTTTAATCTAAACTCGCTACTGCTAAAGGATATAAAATTAAATGGAAAGCAAATAGAAAGGTAATTGAAAATGAAAGAAATAGAATAAGGTGAAAGGAAAAAATAAAATGTGAAGAAAACTAAATGAAAAAGGGGAAAATAGAAAGGAGTTGCAGTAGTGTGTATCCCAGAACGCGTTGTAGCTAACGTAGCAGTAGCGCGCTTTCTGGAAAGCGCTACTGCTACTTCTGACTTAACCACGAGGTTCGTCCTTCCCCACGGCCACTTCCCCCAAATCCAGCTCTCCACTCTCGCCGTCGTTGTCGCCCGTCGGCCACTGCGCGCTCTCCGCACAACCTCTACGCCGCCCTCGACCCCAGATTCAACGCCGCCCCCGCCCCCGACCTCAACGCCGCCCCGAACGCCGCCCCCGACCCCGACCTCGACGCCGCCATCCGCCGCGCGCCCGAGCCCCGACCCCGACCTCGACGCCGCCTGCCCCTCCCTCGTCGCAGGCACCCGAGGTGAGCACGCCTGCTCCTCCCTCTCCCCTACCTCTGCCTTGGGTTTCTTTATATTTTAGTTGCATAAAATTAGTTAGGGTTCATGTAAGGGTGGAAACGAATCGGATGTAGATGCGGATCAAATGAGTTAGGGTTCATGTAAGGGTGGAAACGAATCAAATTTCTAAGATGAATCATAAAACGAGTAAAATTTGACCACTTATTTCACTTTATAGTTGGATAATTGGAATATCCGCTACCACTTTCCACCCCTAGCTTTATCAAATTAGATGGTAACTAGGGTAGTAGTTCCTAGGTACTAATTAGTTAGTAAGAACTAGGTACTAATTAGGTACTAGTTTATTTTTATTTATAGTAAGTTTATTTTTAATAAGAACTAGTTGAATTTATAGAACTAGTTAGTAAGAACTTGTTGCTATTTTTTTAGTTAAAGAAATTTTTCCCACATCGACGTGGACGATGCCTATCCCGCATCCTCGTCGTCGAGTCGGTGGAGGACGATACCTGCTTGACCAGATGGGCCATGTCCGGGACTGGGCTCTGCCGGGGTGGTACTGGGAGGCGCTACCTACCGGGGGGCGCAGGTTGGTGAGGAGCGAGCCTGTCGTTGACCCAAACCTTCTTTGGTGGCGGTCGCGTTGGCCAGTGACGGTCCAGAAGCTCGAGGACCCCGCGGAGGTGGTGCGTCACCGTGTTAGTGAGGAGGACACGCACGTCCGTCGCTACTTGTTTGCGTTGGAGCACAGGTTCTCCAATACCTGGCAGGTTCTCCAGGGATCTCACTGGAGCTATGATCCCATGATGGTTCCTTCTTTGTGGGTGTCCACCGCCCGCGCCGATACCCATCGTGTGCTAGGGTTTTAGTTGTATTAGTGATGTTATATTTATGACACTATTCAGGATGTATTAGTGATAATATTCGACGATGTACGGACGCATGAGATGATTTACTTTTGCTTATTGAATGCATGCTAATTTGAGTCCTATAAGATACTTTGAAATGTATATCTTGTGTTGCTCAAATAGGATATGTGCTTGCCCAAGTGGCCGGTCATGTTTGCAAGTTACACCTCCGAGTGGCCTATGTTTTTCCGGAGTGTTGATTCATTTCCGTTCCGGCAAATTTCAGGTGCTCGATATGTCCTATTTTAGCAAAGGTCATGCCGGATTTTTCCATGAATTTTGGCATGACTTGTGCCAGAATATGTAGGAAATATCGAGTGCCCCGGATTTGTGTGTTGAGTATCCTGGTAGTTGTCTTTGATCGATTTTCAATTAATGTTTTAACTATGAACATAGGAAATGTCTGACGACAATTTCGGTATTTGCAAATACTGCGAAGACGAGCGCGGCCTGTGTGACGGAATCTTCCTAGATGATGATAGGCGCTTCAGCATCAAGCTAGACAAGAACTTCGAAGTGGATACAGTAAGTCACAACGACAAGTCTTTTTTCGTAATTAAGCATGACATTTGCTTCATTTGCTTCAACTTATAATTTAAGCATGACATTAAGCATGACAAGTCTTTTTTTACTATTCTACTAGCGTATCCCCTGCCATGCAAGAGTTTTTGTATTGGATAAGATAGGTTCCAGTCGTACTATGGAGGAAAAGAAAGTTTACTTGAAGACCGAGCATGGTTATATTTTCCACGCAAAATTATACAATTTAGATGACTACACCTATTTTGGATGAAAAACATGGCGAGCACTATGCAAGACTTATGCATTTGAGCCTGATATGGTTATCACCTTTGATATTCGTCCGGAAGATGATATTGAAGGTAATACCGACATCTGGGTCGATGTGCAGACGCCTATAGTTATACCATTATGTAAGTTTCTCAACCATATTTATGTCTTTGATATTTTTTATTCAAAAATAGTTGACAACTAATTTGTATTGTCAGCTTATTTCGGTGCAAGCAAACATGTCCAGCGCTTGCTAGATAGGACCTACTACTGTCCCGGGGCTGAACTAAACTGTGAGGAGCTAAGTCATTATGTTTCATGGCTTGAGGATCTTGATACTGTCAAGACAAATTTTTCTTCCTGCATTTAGAAATGTTAGTACTGAAAACGTGCGACCAATAGTGTTCGTAATGAACTACGATCACATCTATGTAGGAAGGATGGTAAGATTTTTACTATTTGTCCTCAATGCATCTTTTCCATACATTATTTTTGAAGCTAAACTTCATTGCTAAGTATGTTACCATACGATGTTCTTCAACAGGGACTCCCGATGAATGTTGTGCCTTATGGGATCGAGACTAAAGGTACCATGAGTATTATTAGCTTATGGCCAAGATATCCTACAGATTACTTTATTGCATTCAAGATTAGTGACGGATGCTTAATAGTGCAAGACTGGACCAAATGTGTGATGGAGAAGCGCAGAGAAGTACTAGGGGGCAGCAAATAGATGCGCTACCCACGATTAGGAGATAGGTTGATCTGCATGCTCCAACTTGATCAAGGAGGAGAGCTACATGTTTGATGTTATTTTACCAAAGAGAGAGCAGCAGGAGTGATTAGCTAGCTAGAAATGAGTTTGAGGATGATGATGTGCTACACTATTACTATGATGATAAAATAGCTAGTGTTGGTGGTAATGACTATGATGATTATTATTAGCTAGTGTTAGTGGTGATTAAATAAATACTGTTGCTGGTAATGACTATGATGATGATTAAATAGCTTGTGTTGGCGGATTAGATTCAAGTGGAGGCAACATGTGGTGCACATCGAAAGTACTACTAGTCCAAACTAGATCAAGTTTGGATTAGTAGTATACTTTTGACATGCACCACATATTGCCTCCACTTGAACCTAATCCACCTTCATTTGACACACTGTTATGGACATAATGATGTAAACCTCATAACTGGTATTGTACCAATATTTGTGCGATGGCGCATAAATACACTAAAAATAAAAAAATAAAAAAAATAATACTAGTAGCGATGGAGAGAAAACACGTTGCCAGTAGTTACATTAGCAGTAGCGTGGGAGTGAACAAATGCTGCAGCTATTTGTCCTAGCAGTAGCGCGTGCCCGCACGCGCTACTGCTAAGCAATAGCTGTAGTGCCTTATTAGTAGCACGCCTACCCACGCTACTAGTGAGAACAAAACCAGCGCTACTGCTAGGGTTTTCCCTAGTAGTGAAAGAGCGCTACAGCTATTCATGTATAGCAGTAGCGTGGGACAACAGGCGCTACTGCTATACGTTAGCTGTAGCGCCTTATTAGTAGCACCGGTCCCCGCGCTACTGAGAGGCCGAAAACCCGCGTTACTGCTAGGCTTTTCCCACTAGTATATGAAAGTGACATAATGAGAGACTCGCTTGCTTGCTCACGAAGACCTAGGGAATTTTGAGGAAGCCCATCATTGGAATATACAAGCCAAGTTATATAATGAAAAATTCCCACTAGTATATGAAAGTGACATAATGAGAGACTCTCTATCATGAAGATCATGGTGCTACTTTGAAGCACAAGTGTGCTAAAAGGATAGTAACATTGTCCCTTCTCTCTTTTTCTCTCATTTTTTTAATTTGGGCCTTCTCTTTTTTTTATGGCCTCTTTTTTTCGTCCGGAGTCTCATCCTGACTTGTGGGGGAATTATAGTCTCCATCATCCTTTCCTCACTTGGGACAATGCTCTAAAAATGATGATCATCACACTTTTATTTTTCTTACAACTCAACAATTACAACTCGATACTTAGAACAAAATACGACTCTATATGAATGCCTCCGGCGGTATACCGGGATATGCAATGAATCAAGAGTGACATGTATGAAAGAATTATGAATGGTGGCTTTGCCACAAATACGATGTCAACTACATGATCATGCTAGCGATATGACCATGATGGAGCGTGTCATAATGAACAGAACGGTGGTAAGTTGCATGCCATATATCTCGGAATGGCTATGGAAATGCCATGATAGGTAGGTATGGTGGCTGTTTTGAGGAAGGTATTTGGTGGGTGTATGATACCGGCGAAAAGTGCGCGGTGTTAGAGAGGCTAGCAATGGTGGAAGGAAGGAAAGTGCGTATAATCCATGGACTCAACATTAGTCATAAAGAACTCATATACTTATTGCAAAAATCTAGAAGTTATCAAAGCAAAGTATTACGCGCATGCTCCTAGGGGGATAGATTGGTACGAAAAGATCATCGCTCGTCCCCGAACGCCACTCATAAGGAAGACAATCAATAAATAAATCATGCTCCGACTTCATCACATAACGGTTCACCATACATGCATGCTACGGGAATCACAAACTTTAACACAAGAATTTCTCAAATTCACAACTACTCAACTAGCATGACTCTAATATCACCATCCTCATATCTCAAAACAATTATCAAGCATCAATATTTTCTTAGTATTCAACGCACTCAAAAGAAAGTTTTACAAATCTTGAATACCAAGCATATTATTATTAAGCAAATTACCATGCTATTAAGACTCTCAAAATAATCTAAGTGAAGCATGAGAGATCAATAGTTTCTATAAAACAAATCCACCACCGTGCTCTAAAAGATATAAGTGAAGCACAAGAGCAAAATTATATAACTCAAAAGATATAAGTGAAGCATATAGAGTATTCTATCAAATTCCAAATTATGTATGGCTCTCTCAAAAGGTGTGTACAGAAAGGATGATTGTGGTAAAGTAATAATCAAAGACTCAAATCATAAAAGACGCTCCAAGGAAAACACATATCATGTGGTGAATAAAAATATAGCTCCAAGTAAAGTTACCGATAGAAGTAGACAAAAGAGGGGATGCCTTCCGGGGCATCCCCAAGCTTTGGCTTTTAGGTGTCCTTAGATTATCTTGGGGTTGCCATGGGAATCCCCAAGCTTAGGCTCTTGCCACTCCTTGTTCCATAGTCCATCAAATCTTTACCCAAAACTTGAAAACTTCACAACACAAAACTTAAAGTAGAAAACTCGTGAGCTCCGTTAGCGAAAGAAAACAAAAGACCACTTCAAGGTACTTTAATGAACTCATTCTTTATTTATATGGGTGTTATACCTACTGCATTACAACTTCTCTATGGATTATAAACTATTTTACTAGCCATAGATTCATCAAAACAAGCAAACAACACACGAAAAACAGAATCTGTCAAAAACAGAACAATCTGTAGTAATCTGTAGCTAGCGCAGATATGGAACCCCAAAAATTCTAAAATAAATTTATGGACGTGAGGAATTTATCTATTAATCATATTCAAAAAGAATTAACTAAATATCACTCTTCAAATAAAAATGACAGCAGTTCTCGTGAGCGCTAAAGTTTCTGTTTTTTACAGCAAGTTCAACAAGACTTTCCCCAAGTCTTCCCAACGGTTCTACTTGGCACAAACACTAATTAAACACAAAAAACACAACCAAAAAATAGGCTAAATAATTTATTTATTACTAAACAGGAGCAAAAAGCAAGGAATAAAAATAAAATAGGGTTGCCTCCCAACAAGCGCTATCGTTTAACGCCCCTAACTAGGCATAACGAGCAAGAATAGATCTAGGTATTGCCATCTTTGGGAGGCAATTCTTCAATTAGGCATCTATCTCCCTTAGGAATTTCTTTCTTTCTAGTGATTATCAAACTCTTAGGCACAAGATCAAAAAATTCATTTGTAGCAATTGGTTCCTTAATGATAGCAAAAAGATTAGGATGAATACTTATAGATTTAAGATCCGCAGTTTCTTTACTAAATGATTCACCCTTATTTTTAGGAACATACATAAGCTTGGCAATTTTAGTAGGAGGACTTGGAGTATTCTTTACGGAAGAAAAATCGGTTCCCAAGTTTGTAATGATACCCTCAAGTTTATCGATTCTAGTGGAATCTAGATTTATTTTCTCATTAACTATGGGTTCCTTTTCCTTAATATTTTTCAAAGTCATTCCTACCCTAGATCCATATTGAGTAATTTGATTATGGATCTTTTTATCTAGATTTTCAATTAATTCAATGGTAGCAACTTTATTTTCAATAATTTCAAGTCTTTGCATAACATGCTCCAAAGTTAACATAGTTCCATTAACCAAAAGAGGTGGTGAGCCAAATAAATCTAACATAGCATTATAAGAATCAAAAGTATGACTACCCAAGAAATTCCCTCCGGTAATGGTATCAAGGATATATCTATACCAAGGACTAGCACCTACATAAAAATTGCGGAGAAGAACTGAAGTAGATTGCTTCCTGGTAGATCTATTTTGAGCATTGGAAATTCTATACCAAGCATCTTTTAGATTTTCTCCCTCCCTTTGTTTAAAATTTAGAACTTCATTCTCGGGAGACAACAGAGAAGATATGAGACTAGCCATGACGACAATCACACAAGCAAACAAAAAGCAAACGGGCAAAAGAGGCAAATAGAGAGAGAGAGGTAGGATAGAGAGAGAGGGCGAATAAAACAGCAAGGGTGAATTGGGGGGAGTGGAAAATGAGAGGCAAATGGCAAATAATGTAATGCGGGAGATAGGGATTGTGATGGGTACTTGGTATGTTTAATTTTGCGTAGACTCCCTGGCAACGGTGCCAGAAATTCTTCTTGCTACCTCTTGAGCACTGCGTTGGATTTCCACGAAGAGGAAGGGATGATGCAATAAAGTAGCGTAAGTATTTCCCTCAGTTTTTGAGAATTAAGATATCAATCCAGTAGGAGGCTACGCTCGAGTCCCTCGCACCTTTACAAAAACAATAGCTCAACGCAACCAACGCGCTTAGGGGTTGTCAATCCCTTCACGGTCACTTACGAAAGTGAGATCTGATAGAGATGATAAATAATATTTTTGGTATTTTTGGTATAGAGATGCAAAGTAAAAAGTAAAGTCAAAGTAAAAGCAAAGCAATAATAAAGTGATGGAGATTGATATGATGAGAAAAAGAACCGGGGGCCATAGGTTTCACTAGTGGATTCTCTCAAGAGCATAACTATTCTACGGTGGGTGAACAAATTAGTGTTGAGTAATTGACAGAATTGAGCATAATTATGAGAATATCTAGGTATGATCATGTATATAGGCATCACGTCCGAGACAAGTAGACTGAAACGATTCTGCATCTACTACTATTACTCCACTCATCGACCGCTATCCAGCATGCATCTAGAGTATTAAGTTAATAACAGAATAACGCCTTAAGCAAGATGACATGATGTAGAGGGATAGTTTCATGCAATATGATAAAAAACCCATCTTGTTATCCTCGATGGCAATGATACAATACGTGCCTTTCTGCCCCTTCTGTCACTGGGAATGGACACCGCAAGATCGAACCCAAAGCTAAGCACTTCTCCCATGGCAAGAACAACCAATCTAGTAGGCCAAACCAAACTGATAATTCGAAGAGACTTGCAAAGATAACCAATCATACATAAAAGAATTAAGAGAAGATTCAAATATTATTCATAGATATACTTGATCATAAACCCACAATTCATCGCTCTCAACAAACACACCGCAAAAAGAAGATTACATCGAATAGATCTCCATGAGAGAGGGGGAGAACATTGTATTGAGATCCAAAAAGAGAGGAGAAGTCATCTAGCTACTAGCTATGGACCCGTAGGTCTGAAGTAAACTACTCACACTTCATCGGAGAGGCTTGGATGGTGATGTAGAAGCCCTCCGTGATCGATGCCCCCTCCAGCGGAGCTCCGGAACAGGCCCCAAGATGGGATCTCCTGGATACAGAAACTTGCGGCGGTGGAATTAGGTTTTTGGCTCCGTCTTTGATCGTTTGGGGTACGTGGATATATATAGGAGGAAGAAGTACGTCGGTGGAGCTTCGAGGGGCCCACAAGGCAGGGGCACGCCCTAGGGGGCGCCCTCCAACCTCGTGACAGCCTCGTGGCTTTCTTGACAGAGGGTCCAAGTCTCCTAGATCTTATCTGATGAGAAAATCATGTCTGAAGGTTTCATTCCATTTGGACTCCGTTTGATATTCCTTTTCTTCGAAACCCTAAAACAAGCAAAAAAAATAGCAATTCTGGGCTGGGCCTCCGGTTAATAGGTTAGTCCCAAAAATAATATAAAAGTGGATAATCAAGCCCAATAATGTCCAAAACAGTAGATAATATAGCATGGAGCAATCAAAAATTATAGATACGTTGGAGACGTATCATTGATCACGACCTTTATAATTACCAAAAACCAGTAAATCAAAATACTTGTTTTGGGTACGAGAATAGTAGTTTCCACCCAACATAACTTTTGAAACAACTTTTTGTATACGAAACATGCATATAGGCCTTTAATAAATCCCTAAAATTAATTTCTAGAGTTTATTAATTTCTATTTTGGTTTTGAACATCCAATATGATTCATATGTGTGTAATTTATAAACTTGTGAGTTGGATCAAGTTGAATTTTCAAATGACTCAAAAATCTAAATTTGAAACCAAGCCCACCTTACGCGACGCTGGTCAAGGGGTGAGGGACCCTCCATCAAACTTAGGATACCATTTCCTAGGGCTAGCGTTAGGCATGCACAAATGGATGTTTCTAGGAACACATTGAATCATGCTGAATGGAGTGATCCGCCGAGGTTAAAGTGCTCATTTTGTTCTTGGAAATAGGGAAAAATCTTAGAATGAGAATAGTTGGATGCAACTCTCCCTACTCATCCCCTTAGAAGTACTAAGGCTCGCTAACTCATTTCATGTACTAGCGTGATGTTTGTCGATGAGTAAGTATAAGTAGTGAGATAAGGGTATGTCCAATGGTGCATTCAGATTGGGTCACCCAAAAGAGTGTCTAGGGACCTCTGTGTCTTGCGCCTCATTGCGCCCAAGTAGGTACTCAGAGGGGGTAATGATGGGTGCACTTAGTCAGGAATGTAGCTATAATGGGAGATCATTCCCGTAACGGTAGGATTGCTCGATAATATCATATCCCTCGAAGGTAGTACGACATTCACCTACTAATATAAGAGACGGACAGACCTTCGTCAAAGAAATTGTACTTCTAAGGCATTTGACTCATAAGCTAGATCTCTCTAGATAAGATCTACACCATTGTAATCCTACCATTGATTAGTTAATGTCAGTAGGTAGGACATAAGGCGTTTTTCCATCCAGGAGCCAGAACCTTGGTGAACCCACCATGTCACCTTCGTGGTCAGCGATGCATTAATCTCGACACGATATGACCAGGTGATCCCAAAGTTACAAGGGAATGTATCTTCTATAACATCAAAATCCCTGACCGAGCATACACATATTTATCCTTTCCGAGTGTCTATTCAATCATAATGGGGTGCAAAGCCTTAGATACTTTTAAAGTTAATCGGTGAATATGAAGTCCAAATAATTCTATGGAGTATTAGGAATGGACATCCAAAATGCTATCTTTACTAGGTTCCGACAATATGCAAGTCTGGATCATCTATAATGAGTAATAAATCGGCCGATACTAAATATGGTGATGCATTTCCAAATTTCAACGAACTTTTATCAAACCAATAAGGATCGCCGCACAACCAAGGAACTATATGAACTAGCATATTTTCTTCCAATCTCGTATTCATGCATTGCATTACATAGGTCCTCAGATCCACCTCACTAATATTTCCCTCCCGGGCCTCCATAAAAGAATTGAGCTCTTCCTATGGGTGAAGCAGAGTAGAGCTTGCCATCTGTAACTTTAGTGCGTGCATCATTGCCAATTGGGGTGCTTCTACCATCCTTGTGGATGAGCCAGATATCATGGATAGATGCAGCTTGACCAGGGTTAGAGGCAAAGGCTCCAATTCCCATAGGAGGAGCTATAGTATTTCTAGTACTTCGAGCATGCCCTCCAATTGAGATTTGAGTGGCTTTTGTAGATAAGCTGTCAAATAGTGATGCTGGGAAGTAACCTACTGGAATTGGGACACTGTTGATGCCATAGTACAACCACCAGTCCCCACTTGAACTTTGCTACAATTTTATTCATGCAAACATATAGGACAATAATTAAATGAGTACTTCTACATCCCTAATGAATTAAAATTGAGAAAACGTACCTTGGACACTCTAATAGTAATCGTTTGGCGTTTCCTATTGATACCGGAGACAGGACTTATGATATCACCAGGAGATATGGGGGACCCCTTCACGAGTTTAAAGCCAGGACAATCGAGGTTGACACACCCTGTACTTCGATGATTATCTTTCTGCACTTCCAAACATATCATTTAGATGCCATCCTATATTGTCTAATATCTAGTCGCTCATTTTTAAAAATAACTCTTATTTTGGAATATTACTTAAAATTATAATTCTTCCATGTATAGACAATGCTACCTCTATCTTTGAGTTTCCCCTTATTATTTCATTATCATTGTCAAGCATTTACGCAAAACCAACTCCTAATTATTTTGCTTGTTTGAGAACACCTAGAGAAGTAGTTTATCCAATCATTCTATCAACTTAGTATATCTCAGAGTTCTCTCAAATCATGTTACCTTCAAAATATAAATCTTAGAAAAATAATAAGTTTCACACACTTTTTGTGGACTATATATATCACAAGTTTAAATAAGAGGAAGAAACATATTGTCCAACCTGTAAAAAGGTGAGTACGCGAGTCATTAAATCGATATGGCCAAACCTACATAAGTATAAGAAACATAAGTCAATTATAAGAAATACAAAACTAAAACATATCAACATCGTTTAAAATAATATGGAGATTCAAAGACTAAAAAAGATGACTTACCACCCAACCAACAATAATTGTATTGAGTTTTTTGTTAACATCACCTTCCCAGTTATGAATCCAAATTGCACCCGCTGACAGTTGTCTGACATTAAGATTGTGTCCATACACATCCATGTTAGCCGATATTCCATAGTATCCCTTGTCATTATCATCCTTCAAATGTATGGCAAACTTCAAAATGAGTAAATTTAAAGATGGAGGTTATTCATACACTTCAAAAATCTAGATAAACAAACTATAAATCAATAGTTTGGTAAGAATCACAAATAATTCAATATTATCTAAAAGATATTTTTAGTAAAGAGGAGAAAAGTATATAACTCACATAATATTTTGTGTCATCATCATTTTTTGATGGTAAAGCTTGTGCATATGACATCTGAGGCATATATATAATATCTGTTGAACTAAAATTGCAATCCATATATTGTGAACTTGTTGGGTTTTCCTTCATACTAATGAGCATCGATGATGCATTCATATTTTCCTTCAAGACAAAACGGATCATGTAAGTATGCATATATGGATTTGTAGCTTCTTATTTGCCGGTGTGAAAATCAACTCATCTAAAAATGATACACAAATAGTAATGGATGGTTATAGGAAAGCAGGAATTCTTCTGTTGATTGACTCCACATGTATGTTGAATCTTCTATTCCCACATCCAAACACATAAACAACTGGGAGATTCATTGTACATGATGCATGGACTTTCTTGTATATATTTTGGTGGAAATCTTTCTCAAATAGAATACTATGTTTACCTCACGGGTATTCAGAGTAAGTTGATCTGCCAGGCCTTGATGCACAAAAAATATGGTGCATAACGCAAAGATTTCCAAAACTAGATGAAGATGAGACATCTTGAGATGGGGGAGAACACATATAGAGCAATATTCCCATGGGAGTTCTATTATATAGAGGGGCTACTCTGAATTTCCATGCGACTACAACCTGCAATAGAGCAATAAATGATATACAACCCCCACACAATCAAGAAATAAATGACCAAATCTCTTCTCATTAAATATGATACTATGATAGTGCTACTTGGAAGAAATTTATGGAATGGCAATCCAGATATGCAACTTTGATTTGTTTATTTATTGAAGTACATTTGTTTCCATATCCAAAATTAAACAACTATGTACTGAGAAAAAAGACATCTAATATATTGCTATCAAGTACACACTTTGTGCATACTTTTTATTGAATTTTTTTCATAACATATTAATCCAGTTCCCAATGCTAGTTCATCTTTTTTTTTGTTTCATTATTTTTTAGAAAAATCCCTAGAAAAAGTCTGAGGAAGAACAAAACAAAAATGGTGTTGGAGGTTTTAACACATCAGAAGGCCATAGGAGCTTGGCCCTACACGAGATGGGCCCCACATGCCCTATGCGTCCTAGGGCTATGGGTGCTTACAGCCTATGAGACCCCTTGGATGGCCACCAGTGCCCGATGGTCCATATATACCCCCATTTGCACACCCTAATTATTAAGAAATTTTCCGCCGCCGCCACATCATGTTGATGAGGCAATCTTCATTTCACCCCAGATCTGATACTAATCATAGGGGGAGTTCATCTCCGTCATCACAAACCTCGATGCTCGTGCTCCAAGATGAGACATGAGCAGTTCGACCCCTGGGCTACAGGTTCATGGCAGTAGTCAAAGTTGTAATCTCTCCATCTTAAATATTTTAGGGATAATCAATTTTATGCCCCTGGTTGTGTCCCACTCAGTTGTTTTGCCCCTAGTTTCCAAAAATCCTCGGTCCTGCCCAAGCCTCTTCACTCCTCTTATGCATTTTCCCTTTTACCGTTTGATCATCACTTTCAAAACTTCATTAAAAAATTCATATTAACTTGAGAAAATACAAATAAGATATCCAAATGTTTAGAAAAAACAACACCTATATGTGCATGTCATTTGCATTCACGACAAAGGTGTTGTTTAAACCACACGATTGTATTAATATTATTGAACCTAAAAATGTATGAACAACACTTTTGTCATGAATGCAAATGCAAAAACATATAGGTGATGTTTTTCTAATCATTTAGATATCTTATTTGCATTTTCCTGAGTTAATATGAATTTATTATGAAGTTTTCAAAGTGGGAAAATGTTCAAAGGGCGGTCAAAGGGAAAATGCATAAGAGAAGTGTCTTGGGCAAGACCGATGATTTTGGAAAACTAGGGGCAAAACAGCCAAGTGGGACACAACTAGGGGCACATAAATATTTGTCCCATTTTTTTATGTTCAATGCAATATCCATATGAGATGCCCTACATGATTATGGTTTATTATGTATTTGAAGTAGTGATGTAATGTGGACAAATATAAACATAGGCCCAACCGAGACTAACACTGCAAAAAGAACACTTCTGTGATAATACGTGTTTGTCACAGTAGGTCACGTTTTCTGTCACGCATGTACATCCATGACGATTTTATGACAAAATGAAGATAGTCATACATGTGCTATTGCGGGAGTGTTCCATGAAAATAGTCAATTTATTGTCACGAAAGCATTCACTTCCGTGATGATAAATGGCAAGTCATAGAAGTGATTTCATCAAGTGTAACTGACATGTGGTAGCCACCGTAACGATTAGCTATTTAGCTATCGAGTGCCGGTTTTGGATCCGATACCCTTTAATAGCACTGACCAATGATGATTTTCCATGTGTCAATTTCTCATTCGCCAACGGAACCATGTGTGAGCTCTTCATAGCGATAGATGCCATCCATCCAATGGATGAGACACACCTATGAAATGTCGGAGGCTAACATTGTCCCATTTAGGTTCAAAAGGCCGACCCACTTGACTTGGTCAAAAGTTAGTGGGTCGGCCCATTGAAAGCATGTTAACGACATGTTTGCATATAGCTCATTTACGGTCCGGGTACGCCCGACCCGTTATGGCCTTTCTGAATTCAGCCCACTAGGGTCATGTGGGCCGTCCAATACGATTCCAGCCTGTTAACACTTTCGGCCCATGTGTGGCCAGTGACGTCTTTCGTCCCATACGAGGCTTTTTGTATCTCCTGGCCTTTTAGTGACCGTGGTGATTTTGGCCCATAAAGAACAATAAATGGCTTTGGACCCATCAGCGGCCCATGATTTAGTTGGGCCGTTTCCAACCCGTGTTTTCTTTTGGCCTTTTAAGGGCCCATAATATCTAGGGCTCATTTTCGGTCCTCGATTACTTCCGGTCTGTTACCGGCCTGTTCTGTTACAGGGGCAAATACATGCCATTGTTAAATTCGGCCCATTTGTGGCCCATTCATCCATTGGGACATTACTACTTGATAACCCACAAGTATAGGGGATCGCAACAGTCCTCGAGGGTAGAGTACTCAACCCAAATATATTGATTTGACACAAGGGGAGCCAAAGAATATTCACGAGTATTAGCAGTTGAGTTGTCAATTCAACCACACTAAAAGACTTAATATATGTAGGAAAGTTTTTAGTAGCAAAGTAGTATGGCAGTAACGCTAACAGTGGCAATAGTAACAGTAGCAGTTTTTAGTGATTGTAACAGAGTAGCAACGAAAGTAACTTAACAAAGACCAATATGTGAAAAGCTCATAGGCATTGGATCGGCAATGATAATTTTGTTGGATAATATTCATCATGTAGCAGTTATAACCTAGGGTGACACAGAACTAGCCCCCATTCATCAATGTCATGTAGCCATGTATTCCATACATAGTCATATATGCTTATGGAAAAGAACTTGCATGACATCTTTTATCCGACCCTCCCATGGTAGCAGGGTCCTAATGGACACTAAGGGATATTAATGCCTCTTTTTAATAGAGAACCGAAACAAAGCATTAGCACTTAGTGAATACATGAAATCCTTGAACTACAGTAATCACAGGAAAGAATCCCAATTATTGTCACCTTGGGGTATGCGAATCATAACTCGTAATAGGCGTCTGCAAGTTGCAAGATAGGATCAAGAACACACATATATTCATGAAAACATAGAAAAGTCATAGCAACATCAATCTCAGAGCATAGTGGGTTCTAGGGATCAAACCCTAACAAAATTAACTCAATTACATGATAAATCACATCCAACCCATCACCGTCCGGCAAGCCTACGATGGAATTACTCACTCCCGGCAGTGAGCATCATGAAATTGGTGATGGAGGAAGGTTGATGATGACGATGGCAACGGATTCCACCCTCTGGAGCCCTGAAGGGACTCGAGATCAGCCCTCCTGATGAAGAACATGAGGTGACGGCGGCTCCGTATCGTAAAACGCGATGAATCCTTCTCTCTGAATTTTTTTTCTCGGTGAATAGGTATATATGGAGTTGGAGTTAGGGTTGTAGATGGTCCAGGGGGGCCACAAGCCCGCTCTGGCATCTTTTTCTGCTAGTATTTTTTATATATTCCATAAATATTCTCCGTAAATTTTTAGGTCAACCGAGAATTTTTATTTTTGCACAAAAATAACACCATGGAAATTCTGCTGAAACAATGTCAGTCCGGGTTAGTTCCATTCAATTTATGCAAATTAGAGTCCAAAAAAGGGCAAAAAAGTTTGGAAAAGTAGATATGATGGAGACGTATCAACTCCCCCAAGCTTAACCCATTGCTTGTCCTCAAGCAATTCAGTTGACAAACTGAAACTGACAAAAAAACTTTTACAAACTTTGTTTGATCTTGTTGTTGTAAATATGTCTAGCCAATATTCAGATTTTCAACAAAGATTATGAACTAACCATATTGACAATAACATTTAGGTATCACATTTACTCATATCAATGGCATAATCAACTAGTGAGCAATAATGAGATTTCTCGGATGACAACACTTTTTTCAAAACAATCATGATATAATATGACATAATGGTATCTCGCTAGCCCTTTCTGAGACCGCAAAACATAAATGCAGAGCACCCTAAAAGACCAAGGACTGACTAGACATTATTATTCATGACAAAAGAGATCTAGTCACACTCATACTCAACATCAATTCAAAACAAAGCATATGAATGACAATAGTGCTCTCCAGTTGGGGATTTTAATAAGAGGATGATGACTCAACAATAAAAGTAAATAGATGCCCCCTTCATAGAGGGAAGCAGGGATTTGCACAGGTGCCAGAGCTCTAATCTTTTAAAACATAGATGAATATAATTTCGAGAGGCATGCTTTCATTGTCAACATAACAACCAAAGGGTCTCACTATCTTCCATGCTAGACACATTATAGGTGGTTCCCAAATAGTCTGGTAAAGTTTTACTCCCCCTCCACCAACAATCACACTCCACGGCTAGCCGAATCCACAGGTACCGTACATACCAACAACAGTCCTGGGGGAGTTTTGTTTCATTATTATATTTTGATTTGACTTTGATCATGGAACTGGGCATCCTGATTACCAGCCACTTTCTCATGATTGACACGTGAATAAACATTCATCGTGAGAATAACCCACCTAGCATGGAAGAGAGTGATAGCCCCCGGTCGCTACATGAGCGATTTAGGCATACAAAACAGATTATTATTTGAAGGTTTAGAGTTTGGCACATGCAAAATTACTCGGAACGACAAGTAAATACCACATATAGGTAGGTATGGTGGACTCATATGGAACAACTTTGGGTTTAAGGTAGTGGATGGACAAGCAGTATTCCCGATTAGTACAGGTGAAGGCTTGCGAAAAGATTGAGGAGCGACCAACTAGAGAGCGACAACGGTCATATATATTTTGGGGAACGCAATATTTCAAAAAAATCCTACGATCACGCAATATCTATCTAGGGATGCATAGCAATGAGAGGGGATAGTGTGCCTACCTACCCTCATAGACCAAAAGCGGAAGCGTTGAGTACCGTGGTTGATGTAGTTGAACGTCTTCGCGATCCAACCGATCAAGTACCGAACGGACGATACCTCCGTGATCTGCACACGTTAAACTCGGTGACGTCCCTCGAACTCTAGATCCAGCTGAGGCCGAGGGAGAGTTTCATCAGCACGGCATCATGTTGACGGTGGTGATGAAGTTACCGACACAGGGCTTCGCCTAAGCACTACGACAATATGACTGAGGTGTGTTTTTGTGGAGGGGGGCACCGCACACGACTAAAACAATTGTCAAATTTTGTTCTAGGGGTGCCCTACCCACGTATATAAAGGAGGAAGGGGGAGGGAGGCAGCCTAGGGAGTGCCCAAGTAGGAGGAATCCTACTTGGGCCCCTAGTCCAATTCGGCCCCCCTTACCATATTTAGACAAGGGGGAAAGGAAGGAGGGGGGAGGGGAAGGAAGTAGCATTCGTACTTCATACTTTCCTTTTCCTCCTCTCCATTTCCTTTCTCCCCACGTGGCTACCCTATAGGGGGCACACCAGCCCCTTGTGGGCTGGTGTGTTCCCTTACTTGGCCCATTAAGCCCATATCTTTGTCGGGGTTTGCCCGGAACCCCTTCTGGTGACCCGGTATCATCCGGAACACTTTCGTAGTCCGAATATATCCTTAAAATATATGAATCTTTACCCCTCGACCATTTGGAGACTCCTCGTCATGTCCGTGATCTCATCTGGGACTCCAAACAAACTTCAGTACATCAAATCACATAACTCATAATACAAATCGTCATCGATCATTAAGCGTGTGGACCCTATGGGTTCGAGAACTATGTAGACATGACCGAGACTCATCTCCAGTCAATAACAAATAGCATAACTTGGATGCTCATATCGTCTCCTACATATTCTACAAAGATCTTTATCGGTCAAACCGCATAACAACATACGTTGTTCCGTTTGTTATCGGTATGTTACTTGCCCGAGATTCGATCGTCAGTATCATCATACCTAGTTCAATCTCGTTACTCGCAAGTATCTTTACTCATTCTGTAATGCATCATCCCGCAACTAACTCATTAGTCACATTGCTTGCCAGGCTTATAGTGATGAGCATTACCGAGAGGGCCGAGAGATACCTCTTCGATACATAGAGTGACAAATCCTAATCTCGATCTATGCCAACTCAACAAACACAATTGGAGACACCTGTAGAGAATCTTTATAATCACCCAGTTATGTTGTGACGTTTGATAGCACACAAGGTGTTCCTACGGTATTCGGGAGTTGCATAATCTCATAGTCAGAGGAACATGTATAAGTCATGATGAAAGCAATAGCAATAAAACTAAATGATCATTTATGCTAAGCTAACGGATGGGTCATGTACATCACATCATTCTCTAATGATGTGATCCTATTCATCAAATGAGAACACATGTCTATGGTTAGGAAACTTAACCATCTTTGGTTAACGAGCTAGTCAAGTAGAGGCATACTAGGGACACTCTGTTTGTCTATGTATTCACACATGTACTAAGTTTCCGGTTAATACGATTCTAGCATGAATACTAAACATTTATCATGATATAAGGAAATATAAATAACAACTTTATTATTGCCTCTAGGGCATATATCCTCCAGTCTCCTACTTGCACTAGAGTCAATAATCTAGTTCACATCGCCATGTGATTTAACACCAATAGTTCACATCGTCATGTGATTTAACACTCTATAGTCCACATCGCTATGTGACCAATACCCAAAGGGTTTACTAGAGTCAATAATCTAGTTCACATCTCCATGTGATTAACACCCAAAGAGTACTAAGGTGTGATCATGTTTTGCTTGTGAGAGAAGTTTAGTCAACGGGTCTGCCACATTCAGATCCGTATGTATTTTGCCAATTTCTATGTCTACAATGCTCTGCATGGAGCTACTCTAGCTAATTGCTCCCACTTTCAATATGTATCTAGATTGAGACGTAGAGTCATCCAGATTGGTTTCAAAGCTTGCATCGATGTAACTCTTTGTCACCTCCATAACCAAGAAACATTTCCTTATTCCACTAAGGATAATTTTGACCGATGTCTAGTGATCCACTCCTGGATCACTATTGTACCCTCTTGCCAAACTCATGGCGAGGTACATAATAGGTCTGGTACACAACATGGCTTACTTTATAGAACCTATGACTGAGGCATAGGGAATGACTTTTCATTCTCTTTCTATTTTCTGCCGTGGTCGGGTTTCGAGTCTTTACACAACTGCATACCTTGCAACACAGGCAAGAACTCCTTCTTTGACTGTTCCATTTTGAACTACTTCAAAAACTTGTCAAGGTATGTACTCATTGAAAAAATCTATCAAGCGTCTTGATCTATCTCTATAGATCTTGATGCTCAATATGTAAGCAGCTTCACCAAGGCCTTTCTTTGGAAAATTCCTTTCAAAAACTCCTTTATGCTTTCCAGAAAATTCTACATTATTTCTGATCAACAATATGTCATTCACATATACTTATCAGAAAGGCTGTAGTGCTCCCACTCACTTCCTTGTAAATATAGGCTTCACCGCAAGTCCGTATAAAACTATATGCTTTGATCAACTTATCAAAGCATAAATTCCAACTCCGAGATGCTTGCACAAGTCCATAGATGGATCATTGGAGCTTGCACATTTTGTTAGCACCTTTAGGATTGACAAAACCTTTTGGTTGCATTATATACAATTCTTCTTTAAGATATCCATTAAGGAATGCAGTTTTGACATCCATTTGCCAAATTTCATAAAATGTGGCAATTGCTAACATGATTCGGACAGACTTTAAGCATCGATACGAGTGAGAAAATCTCATCATAGTCAACATCTTGAACTTGTAAAAATCCTTTTCGACAAGTCAATCTTTGTAGATAGTAACACTACTATCAGCGTCCGTCTTCGTCTTGAAGATCCACTTATTCTCAATGGCTCGCCGATCATCAGGCAAGTCAATCAAAGTCCATACTTTGTTCTCATACATGGATCCCATCTCAGATTTCATGGCCTCAAGCCATTTCGTGGAATCTGGGCTCATCATCGCTTCCTCATAGTTTGTAAGTTTGTCATGGTCTAGTAACATGGCTTCTAGAACAGGATTACCATACCACTCTGGTGCGTAACGTACTCTGGTTGACCTATGAGGTTCGGTAGTAACTTGATCTGAAGTTTCATGATCATCATCATTAACTTCCTCACTAATTGGTGTAGGCATAATTGGAACTGATTTTTGTGATGAACCATTTTCCAATTCGGGAGAAGGTACAACTACCTCATCAAGTTCTACTTTCCTCCCACTCACTTCTTCTGAGAGAAACTCCTTCTCTAGAAAGGATCCATTCTTAGCAACAGATAACTTTCCTTCGGATCTATGATAGAAGGTGTACCCAACAGTTTCCTTTGGGTATCCTATGAAGACGCATTTCTCCGATTTGCGTTCGAGCTTATCAGGTTGAAACTTTTTCACATAAGCATCGCAACCCCAAACTTTAAGAAACGACGGCTTAGATTTGTTGCCAAACCACCATTCATATTTTGTCGTCTCAATAGATTTAGATGGTGCCCTATTTAACATGAATGCAGCTGTCTCTAATGCATAACCCCAAAACGATAGTAGTAATTCGGTAAGAGACATCATCGATCGCACCATATCTAATAAAGTACGGTTATGATGTTTGGACACACCATTATGTTGTGGTGTTCCAGGTGGCATGAGTTTGTGAAACTATTTCACATTGTTTTAATTGAAGGCCAAACTCATAACTCAAATATTCGCCTCTGCGATCAGGTCATAGAAACTTTATTTTCTTGTTACGATGATTCTCTACTTCACTCTGAATTCTTTGAACTTTTCAAATGTTTCAGACTTATGTTTCATCAAGTAGATATACCCATATCTGCTCAAATCATTAGTGAAGGTGAGAAAATAATGATACCCGCTGCGAGCCTTAAGACTCATCGGACCGCATACATCAGTATGTATTATTTCTGATAAGTTAGTGGCTCGCTATATTGTTCCGGAGAATGGAGGTTTAGTCATCTTGCCCATAAGGCATGGTTCGCAAGCATCAAGTGATTCCAAAAACCCATCAACATGGAGTTTCTTCATGCGCTTCACACCAATATGACCTAAACGGCAGTGCCACAAATATGTTGCACTATCATTATCAGCTTTGCATCTTTTGGCATCAATATTATGAATATGTGTCTCACTACGATCGAGATTAAATAAACCATTTATTTTGAGTGTATGACCATAGAAGGTTTTATTCATGTAAATAGAAAAACAATTATTCTTTGACTTAAATGAATAACCGTATTGCAATAAACATGATCCAATCATATTCATGCTCAACGCAAACACCAAATAATATTTATTTTTGGTTCAACACTAATCCTGAAGGTAAAGGGAGTGTGCGATGGTGATCTTATCATCCTTGGAATCATTTCCAACACACATCGTCACCTTGCCCTTAACTAGTCTCTGTTTGTTTTGCAACTCTTGTTTTGAGTTACTACTCTTAGCAACTGAACCAGTATCAAATACCGAGGGATTGCTATAAACACTAGTAAAATACACATCAATAACATGTATATCAAATATAGCTTTGTTCACTTTGCCATCCTTCTTATCCACCAAGTATTTGGGGTAGTTCCGCTTCCAGTGACCATTCCCTTTGTAGTAGAAGCACTCAGTTTTAGGCTTAGGTCTAGCTTTGGGTTTCGTCACGGGAGTGGAAACTTTCTCTCCATTCTTTCTTGAAGTTCCCTTTCTTTTCCTTTGCCCCTTTTCTTGAAACTAGTGGTCTTGTTAACCATCAACACTTGATGCTCTTTCTTGATTTCTAGCTTTGCTGATTTTATCATCGCAAAGAGCACGGGAATCATTTTTGTCATCCCTTGCATATTATAATTCATCACGAAGTTCTAGTAACTTGGTGATAGTGACTAGAGAACTCTATCAACCACTATCTTATCAGGAAGATTAACTCTCACTTGATTCAAGTGATTGTAGTACTTAGACATTTTGAGCACATGCTCACTCGTTGAGCTATTCTCCTCCATCTTGTAGGCAAAGTACTTGTCAGAGGTCTCATACCTCTCAACTCGGGCACGAGTCTGAAATACTAATTTCAGCTCTTTGAACATCTTATATGCTCTGTGGTGTTCAAAACGTTTTTGAAGTCCCGGTTCTAAGCCGTAAAGCATGGCGCACTAAACTGTCAAGTAGTCATCATACCGAGCTTCCCAAACGTTCATAATGTCTGCATCTGCTCCTGCAATAGGTACGTCACTTAGAGGTACATCAAGGACATAATTCTTCTATACAGGGATAATCCTTGGATCACGGACCCAGTCCACATGATTGCTACTATCATCTTTCAACTCATTTTTCTCTAGGAACATATCAAAATAAAGGGGGAGCTACATCACAAGCTATTGATCTACAACATAGATATGCAAATACTATCAGGACTAAGTTCATTTTAAATTAAAGTTCAATTGATCTTATTACTTAAGAACTCCCACTTAGATAGACATCCCTCTAGTCATCTAAGTGATCACGTGATCCAAATCAACTAAACCATGTCCAATCATCACGTGAGATGGAGTAGCTTTCAATGGTGAACATCACTATGTTGATCATATCTACTATATGATTCACGCTCGACCTTTCGGTCTCAGTGTTCCGAGGCCATATCTGCATATGCTAGGCTCGTCAAGTTTAACCCGAGTATTCTGCGTGTGCAAAACTGGATTGCACCCGTTGTATGTGAACGTTGAGCTTATCACACCCTATTATCACGTGGTGTCTCGGCACGACGAACTGTAGCAATGGTGCATACTCAGGGAGAACACTTATACCTTGAAATTTAGTGAGAGATCATCTTATAATTCTACCGCCGTACTAAGCAAAATAAGATGCATAAAATATAAACATCACATGCAACCTGCCATCATCATCTTGTGCCTTTGATCTCCATCTCCAAAGTACCGTCATGATCTCCACCGTCACCGGCATGACACCATGATCTCCATCATCTTGATCTTTATCAACATGTCATCACATGGTCGTCTCGCCAACTATTGCTATCGCATAGTGATAAAGTAAAGCAATTATATGGCACTTGCATCTTATGCAATAAAGAGACAACCATAAGGCTCATGAGTTGTCGATAACTTTAACAAAACATGATCATCTCATACAACAATTTATATCTCATCACGTCTTGACCATATCACATCACAACATGCCCTGCAAAAACAAGTTAGACGTCCTCTACTTTGTTGTTGCAAGTTTTACGTGGCTGCTACGGGCTTCTAGCAAGAACCATTCTTACCTACGCATCGAAACCACAACAATTTTTTGTCAAGTGTGCTGTTTTAACCTTCAACAAGGACCGGACGTAGTCAAACTCAATTCAACTAAAGTTGGAGAATCAGACACCCATTAGCCACCTGTGTGCAAAGCACGTTGGTAGAACCAGTCTCATGAACGTGGTCATGTAATGTCGGTCCGGGCCGCTTCATCCAACAATACCGCCGAATCAAAGTAACACGTTGCTGGTAAGCAGTATGACTATTATCGCCCACAACTCTTTGTGTTCTACTCGTGCATATAACATCTACGCATAGACCTGGATCAGATGCCACTATTGGGGAACGCAGTATTTCAAAAAAAATCCGACGATCACACAAGATCTATCTAGGGATGCATAGCAACGAGAGGGGAGAGTGTGTCTACGTACCCTCGTAGACTGGAAGTGAAAGCGTTGAGTAACACGGTTGATGTAGTCGAACGTCTTCGTGATCCAACCGATCAAGTACCGAATGCACGGCACCTCCACGATCTGCACATGTTCAGCTCGGTGACGTCCCTCGAACTCTAGATCCAGCTGAGGCCGAGGGAGAGTTTCATTAGCATGACGGCGTGTTGACGGTGATGATGAAGTTACCGACGCAGGGCTTCGCCTAAGCACTACGACAATATGACTGAGGTGTGTTTTTGTGGAGGGGGGCACCGCACATGGCTAAAACAATTGTCAACTTTTGTTCTAGGGATGCCCTCCCCTACTTCATACTTTCCTTTTCCTCCTTGACGGTGTCCTCGACTAGGGGGTACTCACCACGTCGTCTCCCGATAGCTGGATCGGGCCGAGGACCCCCATGGCGGTTCACTCATGGGCCACTTTGGGCATCCCATGCCGCACACGAGGAAGATTCCACAAGGCTTGGTGATCAAGACAAGGACTCCTCTCCACCAATGTATTCGACTAGGACTCTTGTTATCCTAGGCCTCCGGTTCATTATATAAGCCGAGGCCAGGCTAGTCGATAGATCATTATGACATTATTCATCATACCCTCAGGTTTTAGACCACAACATATGATCTCACGATAGATCAACTCTGTACTTGATACTCCATTAATATAAACAAGAGCAGGACGTAGGGTTTTACCTCCATCAAGAGGGCCCGAACCTGGGTAAAACATCGTCTCCTTTGTTCTTGTTACCATTGATCCGAGAATCCACAGCTCGGGACCCCCTACCCCGAGATCGGCCGGTTTTAACACCGACAACTGTGCCCTGCCTCCAATCGTCATGTTCCGACGAGGGCCTTCATCAACATCAACTCCGATCTCTTTCATGATCATGGAGGAATCATCCATGGAGCTCGGGGGCTCAACGTCAACATTGCCCTCAGCCGACCGTGCTATTTTTTTGAACAGCAAACTTGTATCCACCACCACCACCACCTCGAGCATCGCTTTGACAATTCCTTTGGTGGAATTATGCGGAATTGAGTCTACAACAACACTATAAAATTTCGTCGCGTTCCAATGGAGCAATCTCTGCCGATCTCCGATATACCGGAGCCCTGACGAATCTGGAGAGTTTGGAGCGTGGTGTCCAGCATCTAGCTTGGATATCCTTTGGAAGATCCAACCTTTGATAAGCTGCGGAATTCCTATATCTACCATCTCTCAAAATTTCAGCTCGATCCAACCGTTCAAACTTCGGGAACCTTCCGATTACTGCATCATTTTTCGGATGTGTTTTCTGCGCGAATACGAATCTGACCTGGGTTCATCTCTTTTCATGACCGAGATATTGGACAACCTTTTTTGGAAGAATCTCTTTCTAGGGTATTTTATTTTGTTTCCGAACACATGCTCACAAATTTTTCTCCTTTTGGGAGGTAAACTTCACCTTCACGCTGGTGTCAAATCAGTCCGGCAATATTGCTTCACGGCTGTTGATCTGCCCTAGACACATCATCGCTTTGTTGAGCCGAGCTCAACTTCTTCGGATCATCATCTCGGCGAGCCGAACTAGTGTTTAGAATCGCAAAGGATAAATCTTCACCAACATCACCACCCCACAGATCACACGAAGCGGGCACACCGGCATCGCTGCATGGTCACTTCATCAAGCCAGCATTGACCGCGTCACAAGTTACGACCTACGTTAGCATGGCCGCATTGTTGCTTCTTCAAGCCGATGTCCATCACGCTGAACTGTTTCAACACCTCGGCTGACACGGCAGCTGCAACTTCTCCTTACCGGCCTGCTCCGTCACCTCGGCTGGACCGGGGGCTTCACCATATCTTCATCAAACCTACTCTGGTGACTTCGGCGTCACCAGCCGACATGCTTCGACTAATCGGCTGACATGGAGGCTTCGACACCTCGGCTGGACTAGGGACTTTGCTATTTCTTCATCAACATACCCCGATGACTTCGGCGTCGGTTTGCACTATTTCCTGTGCAAAGGTAAATGATCTAGGTCGGGCAGTGTTGTCACCTCGGTGTACAGACATACCACGTCACCTCGGTTGGACCGGGGGCTTCGTCATCACTTCATTAACCCACGCCAGGTACTTTGGCGTCACATTGTCGGCCTGCATCGGCCGTGCTATGTCGCCAATACGGAGCGTCGAGCTCTTCGCTCTGCCACCTCGGGACCGACTTGGGGGCTGGGACCTCGTCCCGCCGTATGCTCGGACCACGTCATCAATGCCGAACACAATAAACAGCTAAGTCGCTTTTATGCTCAAAGTTTTAAATTTTTAAATTTTGTTCGGTTCGACCAAGCATTATAGTTTTTTTGGCAAAGAGTTGTTTGTGAAAAACTTCCTTGTCAAAACTTTGTTTGTGACACACAAATTCAAATACCCCGTTTACTTGGGGGCATCCTTTATGAAGCCTTCCCTCTTGCAGATGATTATACTTGTAGGGCTTCGTTCCTTGTTCGTGTATTACGCCACAATATGCACCATGTTGACTTAAGTGTTCCGCAAGCTGGGTTGCCTTGCTCCTGTGTTTACCCCTACGTTCCCGATTGTTCGGCTAGGGAGTAAAGGGATCACCTCTGCGATTGTCACGATTGGGTTGTCGGCGTTCTGGGAACGGTGGTCCCCAGACCTGCCTGCCTACGGCTCGCGGCGTGGCTGAGCCAGCAGGCTGTACGGCCCATCTTCACCAACAGAGCATCCAAGACCGTCGCGAGGGTTCAAGCCTCGCGAGGCGGATGACACAAGACCTTCTCGGGAGTAGCCTAGCTAGGCAGGCTCACGAGGAGCGGAGATATCAAGGCGGGACAAACCTCATGAGACCCTCGTGACGTGAGCCATGACGTATGGCACCAGGCGGGCGCCAGCGCGCGCAGCATCCTTGTTTCCTCTTTGGTGCTAAGGAGGCAAGCGCAGGCGAAGAGTACCGAGGCATCAGTCAAAGGTTGCTATATTGGTGCAACGAGACCAAGACCAGGAGGATGGCAAGACAGAGGTCATCGTGGAGCCCAAGACGGCATCACCACCAGAGCCTTTGGCAGGCGAAGACCACTTTTGTCAGGATAGCTTGTACTAGCTGTCCCCCTTCGAATTAGCCCGCCATTGTTGGCTCCCTTCCTGCTCGATATTTGGGAAGAGGACCAGGGCCAGTATAAATAGGACTAGCCACCACTTTAGACGAGGAGGATCATTGAGTCCACCCACACACACACAAGCTCGCCGAGCTCAAGAACACCTCAACCTCAAGAGGCTGTTCTTCCCTTGTACTGTTCATCATCAGCCCTGGAGGCAATCCACCACCACCACACTGGAGTAGGGTATTACACCAGAACGGTGGCCCGAACTAGTATAAATCTTGTGTCATTCTGTGTGCGAGTTCGTCGAGTTCGTCCACGAGATCTTAGTGAGCTAGGGCGTTGATTGGTTGGAAGGAAAGACTTCGCGCGCACCCTAGTGTTCGAACCTTAAGGGTTTGCCGGAACCCCACATCCGACATTTGGCGCGCCGGGTAGGGGTGCGCTGGGGCTTCTCTCCACCAACCAGCGCCCTGTATCGCTGCACTATGCTCCCATGGCAAGTGCCCCGCTACCAACCTCTGCGGTCGACACCAGTAGCAGGGAGTCTGGGTACCGAGCCCTGGCCCTCGCTCTATGGCGAGTGCAATGGCCGGCCAGGTTCAGGCCGAAGATGCCGCCGCGTTACGATGGCGTGGCAGACTCGGCGCTGTTCCTGCTGGCATATGAGGAGGCTGTCCTCGAGGCCCGAGGCGACGATAAGATCATGGCAAACTTGTCCCCCCTAGTCCTTGGTGGCGAGCCGCGTGCTTGGCTGCTCAACCTCCCGGGATCCACGGTGACGTCCTGGGGGGAACTCCGCGACCTCTTCACTGCGCGCTACGCGGCGCTGGCACACCACGCAGTCGGAGCACTGCTGGGTGGCTCCCAAGCACCTCCTTCAAATCGCCACATCAAGCCTTTTTCCGTCAGATTGGGGCGTCCTGCAAGCGCCCAGGGGCTCCGCCGGGTTGGGCTACACCGGAGGCCGACCTCACCTTCGACTCGGAATACCACCCCGGCTCCACCGCCGGCTCAGGGATGCTCCCTATGCTCTGCACGCCCACCATCTGCAACGTGGCCATCACCAAGACACTCATCGACGGCGGCGCCGGCCTCAACTTGCTCTCCGTGGAAGCCTTTAGCCTTCTTCATGTGCTGCTTGAACGGCTCGGCCTCAGCAAGCCCTTCACAAGAGTGGATGGTGGAGCAGCTCACCCTCTGGGGTAGATCCGCCTCCCTGTCACCTTTGGCATGCGAGACAACTATCGCACCGAGCTGGTCAACACTTACATCGCCCGCATCGGTCTCCCGTATAATGCCATCCTCGGGTACCCGGCTCTCGCTCAGTTCATGGCGGTGACTCACCCGGCTTACAACCTCCTGAAGATGCCAGGGAGCAAGGGCGTCCTCACAATCAAGGCGGCCGCTAAGGAGGTCGTGGCAGCGCTCAAGCTCGCCTTGAAGACCGCGGCAGCAGCACAGCCAGCCGGCGTCGGTACACCCGAGGCCAAGGAAACTACGCTCACCAAGAAGGTGCCAGTCGACGAGGACGGGTCTTCAAGAGCCACCTTCACCATAGGAACCGGCCTTGACCCGGGACAAGAAGAAGCTTTGGTGAGGTTTTTGCGCATGAACAAGGAGATATTGGCATGGGAGCCCAATCAGCTGGTAGGGGTCCCGAGAGAGATAATCCAGCATCATTTGAGGGTGTGCCCCAACGTACTCCCCGTGAAGCAGCGAGCAAGACGGCAGTCCACAGAGAAGCAAGCCTTCATCGTCCAAGAGACATGCAAGCTGGAGGCGGCAGGTACCATCCGAGAAGTTCGATACCCCAAATGGCTAGCGAACCCCGTCGTAGTACCGAAGAAAGGCGTGAAGGAACGGATGTGCGTCGACTTCACCAACCTTAACAAAGCGTGCCCCCAGGATCCATTCCCACTTCCACGCATCGACCAAATCGCCGACTCCACCGCCGAGTGTGACTTGCTATGTTTCCTGGATGCATTCTTAGGATACCACCAAATCAAGATGGCGGTGGAGAACGTGGAGAAGACAGCCTTCTTGACACCATGCGGGGTGTACTGCTGCACCTGCATGCCCTTCGGGCTGCGCAACACGGGCGCAACCTTTCAACGGTTGATGCAAATCTCCTTGGGGCGGCAGCTCGGCAGAAACACAGAGGCCTACGTTGATGACATAGTGGCCAAATCTCGTGAGGTGAGGACGTTGATTCAAGACCTGGGGGAGACCTTCGAGAGCTTGCGCCAAGTGAACTTGAGGCTTAACCCGGAGAAGTGTGTGTTTGGCGTCCCCTCCGGCAAGCTACTGGAGTTCCTCGTATCCCACAGAGGGATCGAGGCGAACCCGGAGAAGATCAAGGCCATCGAAGACATGAGCCCACCGCAGACCCTCAAGGAAATGCAAAATCTAGTAGGGCGGGTGACCGTGTTAGGGCGTTTCATCTCCAAGCTAGGCGAGTGCGCCTTACCCTTCTTTAAGCTCATGAAGAAGAAGGGCCCGTTCGAGTGGACCCCAGAGGTTGACCGGGCCTTCCAAGACCTCAAGAAATACCTCACCAGCCCCCAAGTGATGGTGGCACCGCGGCCTCTCGAGCCTCTGGTGCTCTACCTTGCTGCCGCCCCATACTCCGCCAGCGCGGCGCTGGTGGCAGATCGAGAGGAGCACCAAGGCAAGGGTGTGCCGCGCCAAGCCAGAGCTGATGCAGCGCGGGGTCAGGAAGGCGCGGCAAAGCCATCAGCGCGGAAGACCAAGCCCAACAGGGCAACATCGCAGAAGCTCCTCAGAACGGCCAGGTCTCAAGAAACCCACCACCTCAGGATATGCCACAATCTCCGCAGGACCCGAGCCTCGACAGTGTGCCAGCCCTCGTCGAGCATCCGGTGTACTTCGTCAGCACCGTACTGCGGGACGCGAGGGCGCGCTACCCCATGCCGCAAAAGCTCATGCTCGCACTCTTGGTGGCCTCGTGCAAGCTGCGGCACTACTTCCAGGGTCACCCCATCAAGGTCATCTCAGCCTACCCATTGGAGAGGGTGCTTAGGAGCCCTAACTCAGCCGGAAGGATTGCTGAGTGGAACATCGAGTTACAAGCATTCCAGTTGGAGTTTAGCACTACAAGGGTCTTCAAGGGAGCCGTGCTCGCCGATTTTGTGGCAGAATGGACGGATGCCCCGGCTCTTGAGGAAGGAAAAGACCGGTCCACCTCGCCAGGAAGCGAGGCACCAGACGGTTGGGTCATGTATTTCGACGGCACCTTCGCGCATCAGGGCGTGGGGGCTGGAGCAGTGCTCATCTCTCCCACTCAGGACAAGCTCTACTACGCCGTGCAACTCTGTTTTCAGCATGGCAAGAAGGTCTCCAACAACATCATAGAATACGAAGGCCTCATAGCTGGCCTGGAGGCTACGGTGGCTCTAGGGGTGAAGCACCTCACCGTCAAAGGCTACTTGCAGTTCCTCGTCAACTTTTCCAACAAGGTATACGGGCCAAAGGACGAGCACATGGAGGCCTACCTCGCAGAGGTGCGCAAGATGGAAAAGCAGTCCTCGGGCCTGGAGCTGTAGCACGTGCCCCGGGGCACCAACAAGGAAGCTGATGACATCGCCAGGAGAGCATCCAAGCGGCAACCGCAAGAGCCCGGCATCTTCAAAGAGCGGCTCTTCAAGCCATGAGCTTCGCCACCTCTTTCAAGCATGACTCAGCCTCGGGAGAACTCCCGTAGCCCCCGGCCACGGGAGCGCCACGGGAGCCCGAGCCTGCGGCCCGACTTCAGGAGCTCGGCTGCTCTTGGCGCTCGAGCCCCAGGAAGTGTGCTGGATCAAGGAGTTCAAGGAGTACCTGATGCATGGGACGCTGCCGGAGAAGGAAGAGGACGCGGAATGCGTGGCCCGGCAGGCCACGACATACTGTATCCAAGACGGCGAGTTATACAGGAAACGACCGAACGATGTCACGCTGTGCTGCATCTCCAGCGATCAAGGAAGGGAGTTGCTGATTGACATACACGGCGGTGATTGCGGACACCACTCGTCATCATGGACCCTCGTCGGCAAGGTGTTCCGCACTGGGTTTTATTGGCCTACAGCACTCAACGACACGGCCGAGCTGGTGAGGTCCTGTGAAGCTTGCCAATTCCACGCCAAGCAAATCCATCAGCCTGCTCAGGGCCTCCAAACCATCCTGCTTACCTGGCCGTTTGCGGTCTGGGGGCTGGACATCCTACGCCCGTTTCCCCGGGCTCCAGGGGCCTACCGCTATCTCTATGTCCCCATCAACAAGTTCACCAAGTGGGCGGAAGTGGAAGCCGTCCGTACCATTCCAGCCGACTCTGCTTTCAAGTTCATCAAGGGCCTCATGAGCCGCTTCGAGGTCCCCAACCGCATCATCACAGATAATGGTTCGCAGTTTACTAGCAACCTCTTCAAAACCTTGGAACGCAGATCTGCTACGCTTCGGTGGCCCACCCCAGGAGTAACGGTCAGGCCGAGCGCGCTAACGTGGAGGTCCTGAGGGGCCTCAAGAACAGGACCTTCAAGAAGAAGCTGGAGGCCTGCGGCAGGGGCTGGCACGGTGAGCTCTAGTCCGTGCTGTGGTCCATCCGAACCACCGCCACCAAGCCAACGGGCGAGACCCCATTCTTCCTCGTCTACGGAGCTGAAGCAGTCCTCCTTCACGAGATCAAGCATCGCTCCGCAAGGGTCCTGGCGTTCGACGAAATGTGGCAGGACGCCATGCGGGGGATGGATCTCGTGCTGGGGGAGGAACGCCGTCGTGAAGCCGCATTGAGGGCAGCAAGGTACCAACAAGCGCTGCGGCGATACCACTGCCGCAACATCCGCTCCAGGATGCTCGGGGTGGGCGACCTCGTCCTGAGGCGGGCCCTCTCCAGGGAAGGGCCGCACAAGCTCTCACCCATGTGGGAGGGCCTGTTCAGGGTCGTCCATGTCTCCAGGCCAGGTGCAGCGCGCCTGGAGACGCAGGACGGGATACCTATCCAGAACGCCTGGAACATACAGCACCTCCGGAAGTTCTATCCATGAAGCAAGGCCCAGATCCTAAGAAGCAAGGCCCAGAGCCTAGGAAGCAAGGCCCAGAGCCTGATAAGAAAGTCCCAGAGCCTGTGAAGAAGGCCCGGTGCCTGTGAAGAATTGCCGCCCGTGACACTCTCATGTAATAATGAGTGGGGCTGTACATGCCCCGGAGTCTCAGGAGCGCCGGCCTCAAGCCCTTAGGCTCCCTCCCACGCCTAGTGGACAGCACTTAGCTCCGCGCTGGTGAGAAGACTTGAAGACTAGATTAGGTGTCGGACGTGGCTTTTCATTTTCTTTCCGTAGTTGACTTGCTTTTCCTCAATCAAAGTTTGCCTTTGGCGTGCCTTACCAATTTGATTCCCTCGCCTCTCACTGCACTTTTTCGGCTCGGATTTGCTCGTGTTCTCTCTCTTGCATGCCTTGTGAGGGGGCTAGGCAGGTGCCCTCGCGAGCATTTTTTTTTCTCCTTTCTGCCTTCTTGCGAGCCACCCTTGTTCAAGCTCAAAGGCTGGCGCACCTCTCCTAGTCCGTGCCGCTCGGGTACCGCGACGCAAAGCGCCAAGTCAGGGCCAGGATGAACAACAAATCTTTTAACACACTTCCTAACAAGTTTTTCACAGTTCCTGAGCGAATGCAGGCCATCAAGGCAAGATGAATGCGAGGAAATAAACGCTTCGCGAGGAAGAGGACGTCCTGAGTATACCAGGTTAAGTTATCTTTGCGCAAAATAACGACACAGCACGAGAACAGCATGCATACTGATATAACCAAGGAACCATAGTTCGATACACACCCTTCCTGGGCCCATGCTGGTTTCATTCTTGATGAGGAAAGTAGCAAAACAAAGTAGTGATTGCAGCGATCCGCGAGGACAGGCACCTAGCACTACCCCAAGCCTAGCCAGATCCTTCCTCACGCTTCACGGAGGTGTGGCGACGACGACCCACTGCCGCCTTCAAGGCGGGTGTGGCGGCTGGGCATAGCCGCCAGTGCTGGAGCTGTAGCCGGAGGAAGAGCCGCCGTAGCTGGACGAGACACGATCGCCGGAGAGGGCGGGCTCGCCCTCGTCCTCGTTGCGACCGTCCCCAAGGCCGAGTACCTCCCCACCATCGTTCGCCTCGGGGCAGCACCCGACGCGGCGACCATCTTCCTCAAACACCCTCACATAAAGGGTCGACCCACAATTGTACCTGAAGTGGAGGGTGCACCGCCTACCCAGGCCGCGCGCGCAGGCGAATGTCTGCCAGCCGTGGGCCAGGGCTATGTTGCCCGCAGCAGAAGTCTCGACCGCAACCCAAGAGGCCTTGCTGTAGCAGCCATCTGCCTGCAGCCAGAGTCCGCTTGGACCAGAGGCCGGCAGTTCGCTGACGAAGAAGTGCGGGAGTTGAAGCCAATTGCCGGCCGGGTTCTATGACCAGACGACGAACTCCGGCGACACCTCACCGTGTGAAAGCGCGGACAAGGAGGCCGCACCACCATGGCACGCCTCCCCTCATCAACTGGACCGCCATGGCTGGGATGACCCACTCCACGTGTCGTGGCATTGTCTCGACAATGGGCCATGGCAGGGGTCACGGCATATTTACGCGGGGGGCGCGGCCGCGCTTGAGCGCCGGGGAGCCAGGTCCCTCGCGAGGGGCTTTCCCCTTCTTGGCGGTGGAGAACTTCCTTTGTGGTGCCATGGGTGTCACTGCAAGCGATGGAGCAAGGAGGAAGGAGCAAGCAAGCAAGGAAGAGATGGGCAATGGGTGCTCTGCCCCCTCCCCATTTATGGCGAGAGAAGGCCAACCGGCGTCTCCCACGATCGCAGGTAATGATGGTTTTCCTTGCATGTCGCGGGGACCTGACAAGTCGAGCAGTTGCCGAGACAACATGGGGAAGCGGAGACGCCCATGTCCAATCAGCCGCCACGCGTCAATCGAGGCCGTAGGCTTTTGGGGCTCGCGGTGCACCGAACTTGGCCCTTGGCTTCGCCGCGAAGCCAAGCCCGAGTGCACCTTGGGCCCGGGGGCTACTGTCGGCATTCTGGGAACGGGGGTCCCCAGACTTGCCTGCCTGTGGCCCGCGGCATGGCTGAGCCAGCAGGCCGTACGGCCCATCTTCACCAACAAAGCATCCAAGATCCTCGCGAGGGTCCAAGCCTCGCAAGGCGGACGACACAAGACCTTATCGGGATTAGCCTAGCTAGGCAGGCTCACGAGGAGCGGAGATATCAAGGCGGGACAAACCTCATGAGACCCTCGTGACGTGAGCCATGAAGCATGGCACCAGGCGGGCGCGAGGCAGGCGCCAACGCGCGCAGTGTCCTTGTTTCCTCTTTGGTGCTAAGGAGGCAAGCGCAGGCGAAGAGTACCGAGGCATCAGGCAAAGGTTGCTATATTGGTGCAACGAGACCAAGACCAGGAGGACGGCAAGACGGAGGTCATCGTGGATCCCTAGATGGCGTCACCACGAGAGCCTTTGGCAGGCGAAGACCACTTTTGTCAGGATAGCTTGTACTAGTTGTCCCCCTTCGAATTAGCCCGCCATTGTTGGCTCCCTTCCCGCTCGATATTTGGGAAGAGGACCAGGGCCAGTATAAATAGGACTAGCCACCACTTTAGACGAGGAGGATCATTGAGTCCACCCACACACACACACACAAGCTCGCCGAGCTCAAGAAAACCTCAACCTTAGGAGGCTGTTCTTCCCTTGTACTGTTCATCATCAGCCCTAGAGGCAATCCACCACCACCACACTGGAGTAGGGTATTACACCACAACGGTGGTCCGAACCAGTATAAATCTTGTGTCATTCTATGTTCGAGTTCGTCGAGTTCATCCATGAGATCTTAGTGAGCTAGGGCGTTGATTGGTGGGAAGGAAAGACTTCACGCGCACCCCGGTGTTCGAACCTTAAGGGTTTGTCGGAACCCCACGTCCAACACGGGTCATCCGAGCTCGGACCTTAGACTGGGTGAAGCCGAAAGCTAGCGCTCTTATTGTTTTCAATCATGGTCGGCACACAATGGAACTCATGAGTACAAAAAATCTATTGCACAAGTCTCATAGTAACAATGAGCAATCGAAGAAAGGTATCGGCGGGATACTATTTTCTTTGAAGATGCTTCTTACACTTCATCGGTAATATAGTATAAGTTCCCTGAGCGTGCTTTGTCTGTTACAGCCTTATGGCCTGATTGCCTGGTTATCGGAAACACCATCGATATTCCCGACAGATGGAGTACATAACACTTTTCGGCCCTTGATCGAAGAGGGAGAAGCCGACGGTTGGTTAAGACGCGTTTAAAGTTCGGGTGAACACATATATGATATAAGTACTTCGGTACATACAATCATTATACATAAAATTATTTTACCCAAATCACTTGGGGGCTCTTAAATTTATGTGAGCTATTTTATAATAAGTGTTCTTCTTCTTAGTCATTGCAAAGTCTTTTTCTATCACTCCTTTTTTGACGCGAGTGTGTGGTCAATAGCCGAGGAGCCTAATTTCTCTCTCAAAGCCACTAGAGTTTAGTTTGCTAAACTGGCCTAACGAGAAGTACTCCGCCTTCGGGATAGGAGGTTGAAGCTGTAGGCTGACCCGCTTAAAGTCTTGAGATAGGAGTGTCATTTTAAAGCACGACAAAAGCTCAATTTTTAAGAACAATTTTCGGATTGGCACCGAACACTCAATCTAGTTCGGACGTCAAGTTTTTACTGATATCTTTTGGTTTTCCAAGCCTATGGCACTTTTAAACTATTTGTGTGTTTCCAGCATAAGTCCCGCAGTGCAACGCCGGACACCTTTAGAGGTTTGACAAAAACATTCTCGGATAATGCTATATATGCATCGGTTTCAAATTGTGTCTTCGGTCAATAGTTGGGTTGCCCGACTCCCGTGCTTTCCTCCTACGTTCCGCTTTGTTCGGCTAGGTGTGCAAAGGGATAACCACCGCGATTGTGCTTCCAGCTCGCATGGTTAAGCGCCTCAGTGGAGAAAGCCGAAAACCGACTGTCACAATAAGCGTAAATTGGTCAGCGATCCGATGACTTTATTAACCTATAAGATCGATAGAGGTCACTGATGGGGAACGTAGTAATTTCAAAAAAATTCCTACGCACACGTAATATCATGGTGATGCATAGCAACGAGAGGGGAGAGTGTGATCTACGTACCCTTGTAGATCGACAACGGAAGCGTTTGGTTGATGTAGTCGTACGTCTCCACGGCCCGACCGATCAAGCACCGAAACTACGGCACCTCCGAGTTCTAGAACACGTTCAGCTCGATGACGATACCCGGACTCCGATCCAGCAAAGTGTCGGGTAAGAGTTCCGTCAGCACGACAGCGTGGTGACGATCTTGATGTACTACCGTCGCAGGGCTTCGCCTAAGCACCGCTACAATATTATCGAGGACTATGGTGGAAGGGGCACCAAACACGGCTAAGAATATGATCACGTGGATCAACTAGTGTGTTTAGGGGTGCCCTCTACCCCTGTATATAAAGGATCTAGGGGAGGAGGCCGGCCGGCCCTCTATGGCGCGCCAAGGAGGAGTCCTCCTCCTAGTAGGAGTAGGACTCCTACTAGGAGGGGGAAAGAAGTGGGGAGGGAGAGGGAAAAAAGGGGGGGCGCCGCCCCCCTCTCCTAGTCCAATTCAGACCAGGGGGGAGGAGGCGTGCAGCCCACCTCTGGCAGCCACTCTCTCTATCCACTAAGGCCCATATGGCCCATTACTTCTCTCGGGGGGGGGGGGTTCCGGTAACCCTCCGGCTCTCCGGTTTTCTCCGAAATCACCCGGAACACTTCCGATGTCCGAATATAGCCGTCCAATATATCAATCTTTATGTCTCGACCATTTGGAGACTCCTCGTCATGTCCGTGATCACATCTGGGACTCCAAACTAACTTTGGTACATCAAAACTCATAAACTCATAATATAACTCTCATCGAAACCTTAAGCGTGCGGACCCTACGGGTTCGAGAACAATGTAGACATGACCGAGACACGTCTCCGGTCAATAACCAATAGCGGAACCTGGATGCTCATATTGGCTCCTACATATTCTACGAAGATCTTTATCGGTCAGACCGCATAACAACATACGTCGTTCCCTTTGTCATCGGTATGTTACTTGCCCGAGATTCGATTGTCGGTATCTCAATACCTAGTTCAATCTCGTTACCGCAAGTCTCTTTACTCGTTCTGTAATACATCATCCCGCAACTAACTCATTAGTTGCGATGCTTGCAAGGCTTAAGTGATGTGCATTACCAAGAGGGCCCAGAGATACCTCTCCGACAATCGGAGTGACAAATCCTAATCTCGAAATATGCCAACCCAACATGTACCTTTGGAGACACCTGTAGAGCTCCTTTATAATCACCCAGTTACGTTGTGACGTTTGGTAGCACACAAAGTGTTCCTCTGGCAAACGGGATTTGCATAATCTCATAGTCATAGGAACATGTATAAGTCATGAAGAAAGCAATAGCAACATACTAAAGGATCGGGTGCTAAGCTAATGGAATGGGTCATGTCAATCAGATCATTCACCTAATGATGTGATCTCGTTAATCAAATAACAACTCCTTGTTCATGGTTAGGAAACATAACCATCTTTTATTAACGAGCTAGTCAAGTAGAGGCATACTAGTGACACTCTGTTTGTCTATGTATTCACACATGTATTATGTTTCCGGTTAATACAATTCTAGCATGAATAATAAACATTTATCATGATACAAGGAAATAAATAATAACTTTATTATTGCCTCTAGGGCATATTTCCTTCAGTCTCCCACTTGCACTAGAGTCAATAATCTAGATTACACAGTAATGATTCTAACACCCATGGAGCCTTGGTGCTGATCATGTTTTGCTCGTGGAAGAGGCTTAGTCAACGGGTCTGCAACATTCAGATCCGTATGTACCTTGCAAATCTCTATGTCTCCCACCTGGACTAGATCCCAGATGGAATTGAAGCGTCTCTTGATGTGCTTGGTTCTCTTGTGAAATCTGGATTCTTTTGCCAAGGCAATTGCACCAGTATTATCACAAAAGATTTTCATTGGACCCGATGCACTAGGTATGACACCTAGATCGGATATGAACTCCTTCATCCAGACTCCTTCATTTACTGCTTCCGAAGCAGCTATGTACTCTGCTTCACATGTAGATCCCGCTACAACGCTTTGTTTAGAACTGCACCAACTGACAGCTCCACCGTTTAATGTAAACACGTATCCGGTTTGTGATTTAGAATCGCCCGGATCAGTGCCAAAGCTTGCATCAACGTAACCTTTTACGATGAGCTCTTTGTCACCTCCATATATGAGAAACATATCCTTAGTCCTTTTTAGGTATTTCAGGATGTTCTTGACCGCTGTCCAGTGATCCACTCCTGGATTACTTTGGTACCTCCCTGCTAGACTTATAGCAAGGCACACATCAGGTCTGGTACACAGCATTGCATACATGATAGAGCCTATGGCTGAAGCATAGGGAACATCTTTCATTTTCTCTCTATCTTCTGCAGTGCTCGGGCATTGAGTCTTACTCAACTTCACACCTTGTAACATAGGCAAGAACCCTTTCTTTGCTTGATCCATTTTGAACTTCTTCAAAACTTTGTCAAGGTATGTGCTTTGTGAAAGTCCAATGAAGCGTCTTGATCTATCTCTATAGATCTTAATGCCTAATATGTAAGCAGCTTCACCGAGGTCTTTCATTGAAAAACTCTTATTCAAGTATCCCTTTATGATATCCAGAAATTCTATATCATTTCCAATTAGTAATATGTCTTCTACATATAATATCAGAAATGCTACAGAGCTCCCACTCACTTTCTTGTAAATACAGGCTTCTCCAAAAGTCTGTATAAAACCAAATGCTTTGATCACACTATCAAAGCGTTTATTCCAACTCCGAGAGGCTTGCACGAGTCCATAAATGGATCGCTGGAGCTTCCACACTTTGTTAGCTCCCTTTGTATCGACAAAACCTTCTGGTTGCATCATATACAACTCTTCTTCCAGAAATCCATTCAGGAATGCAGTTTTGACATCCATCTGCCAAATTTCATAATCATAAAATGCGGCAATTGCTAACATGATTCGGACAGACTTAAGCATCTCTACGGGTGAGAAGGTCTCATCGTAGTCAATCCCTTGAACTTGCCGAAAAACTTTTGCGACAAGTCGAGCTTTGTAGACAGTAATATTACCGTCAACGTCAGTCTTCTTCTTGAAGATCCATTTATTCTCAATTGCTTGCCGATCATCGGGCAAGTCAACCAAAGTCCATACTTTGTTCTCATACATGGATCCCATCTCAGATTTCATGGCTTCAAGCCATTTTGCGGAATCTGGGCTCACCATCGCTTCTTCATAGTTTGTAGGTTCATCATGATCTAGTAGCATGACTTGCAGAACAGGATTACCGTACCACTCTGGCACGGATCTTACTCTGGTTGATCTACGAGGTTCAGTAGTATCTTGTTCTGAAGTTTCATGATCATCATCATTAGCTTCCTCACTAACTGGTGTAGGTGTCACAGAAACATTTTTCTGTGATGCACTACTTTCCAATAAGGGAGCAGGTACAGTTACCTCGTCAAGTTCTACTTTCCTCCCACTCACTTCTTTCGAGAGAAACTCCTTCTCTAGAAAGTTTCCGAACTTAGCAACAAAAGTTTTGCCTTCGGATCTGTGATAGAAGGTGTATCCAATAGTTTCCTTTGGATATCCTATGAAGACACATTTCTCCGATTTGGGTTCGAGCTTATCAGGTTGAAGCTTTTTCACATAAGCATCGCAGCCCCAAACTTTCAGAAACGACAACTTTGGTTTCTTTCCAAACCACAGTTCATAAGGCGTCGTCTCAACGGATTTTGATGGTTCCCTATTTGACGTGAATGCGGCCGTCTCTAGAGCGTATCCCAAAACGATAGCGGTAAATCAGTAAGAGACATCATAGATTGCACCATATCTAGTAAAGTATGATTACGACGTTCGGACACACCATTACGCTGTGGTGTTCCGGGTGGCGTGAGTTGAGAAACTATTCCACAATTTTTCAAATGTACACCAAACTCGTAACTCAAATATTCTCCTCCACGATCAGATCGTAGGAATTTTATTTTCTTGTTACGATGATTTTCTACTTCACTCTGAAATTCTTTGAACTTTTCAAATGTTTCAGACTTGTGTTTTATTAAGTAGATATACCCATATCTGCTTAAGTCATCTGTGAAGGTGAGAAAATAACGATATCCTCCACGAGCCTCAATATTCATCGGACCACATACATCTGTATGTATGATTTCCAACAAATCTATTGCTCTCTCCATAGTACCGGAGAACGGTGTTTTAGTCATCTTGCCCATGAGCCACGGTTCGCAAGTACCAAGTGATTCATAATCAAGTGGTTCCAAAAGTCCATCAGTATGGAGTTTCTTCATGCGCTTTACACCGATATGACCTAAACGGCAGTGCCACAAATAGGTTGCACTATCATTATCAACTCTGCATCTTTTGGCTTCAACATTATGAATATGTGTGTTACTACTATCGAGATTCAATAAGAATAGACCACTCTTCAAGGGTGCATGACCATAAAAGATATTACTCATATAAATAGAACAACCATTATTCTCTGATTTAAATGAATAACCGTCTCCCATCAAACAAGATCCAGATATAATGTTCATGCTTAACGCTGACACCAAATAACAATTATTTAGGTCTAATATTAATCCCGAAGGTAGATGTAGAGGTAGCGTGCCGACTGCGATCACATCGACTTTGGAACCGTTTCCCACGCGCATCGTCACCTTGTCCTTAGCCAATCTTCGCTTAATCCGTAGTCCCTGTTTCGAGTTGAAAATACTAGCAACAAAACCAGTATCAAATACCCAGGTGCTACTGCGAGCATTAGTAAGGTACACATCAATAACATGTATATCACATATACCTTTGTTCACCTTGCCATCCTTCTTATCCGCCAAATACTTGGGGCAGTTCCGCTTCCAGTGACTAGTCTGCTTGCAGTAGAAGCACTCAGTTTCAGGCTTAGGTCTAGGTTTGGGTTTCTTCTCTTGAGTAGCAACTTGCTTGCCGTTCTTTTTGAAGTTCCCCTTCTTCTTCCCTTTGCCCTTTTTCTTGAAACTAGTGGTCTTGTTGACCATCAACACTTGATGCTCCTTCTTGATTTCTACCTCCGCAGCTTTCAGCATTGCGAAGAGCTCGGGAATAGTCTTATTCATCCCTTGCATATTATAGTTCATCACGAAGCTCTTGTAGCTTGGTGGCAGTGATTGGAGAATTTTGTTGATGACGCAATCATCTGGAAGATTAACTCCCAATTGAATCAAGTGATTATTATACCCAGACATTTTGAGTATATGCTCACTGATAGAACTGTTCTCCTCCATCTTGCAGCTATAGAACTTATTGGAGACTTCATATCTCTCAATCCGGGCATTTGCTTGAAATATTAACTTCAACTCCTGGAACATCTCATATGCTCCATGACGTTCAAAATGTCGTTGAAGTCCCGATTCTAAGCCGTAAAGCATGGCACACTGAACTATCGAGTAGTCATCAGCTTTGCTCTGCCAGACGTTCATAACATCTGGTGTTGCTCCAGCAGCAGGCCTGGCACCCAGCGGTGCTTCCAGGACGTAATTCTTCTGTGCAGCAATGAGGATAATCCTCAAGTTACGGACCCAGTCCGTGTAATTGCTACCATCATCTTTCAACTTTGCTTTCTCAAGGAACGCATTAAAATTCAACGGAACAATTGCACGAGCCATCTATCTACAATTAAGCAAAAAAACAAGCAAGATACTATTGGGTACTAAGTTTCATGATAAATTTAGGTTCAATTAATTTAACTTAAAGAACTCCCACTTAGATAGACATCCCTCTAATCCTCTAAGTGATTACGTGATCCAAATCAACTAAACCATGTCCGATCATCACGTGAGATGGAGTAGTTTCATTGGTGAACATCACTATGTTGATCATATCTACCATATGATTCACGCTCGACCTTTCGGTCTCCGTGTTCCGAGGCCATATCTGTATATGCTTGGCTCGTCAAGTATAACCTAAGGATACCGCGTGTGCAACTGTTTTGCACCCGTTGTATTTGAACGTAGAGCCTATCACACCCGATCATCACGTGGTGTCTCAGCACGAAGAACTTTCGCAACGGTGCATACTCAGGGAGAACACATCTTGATAATGAGTGAGAGATCATCTTATAATGCTATCATCAATCAAAGCAAGATAAGATGCATAAAAGATAAACATCACATGCAATCAATATAAGTGATATGATATGGCCATCATCATCTTGTGCTTGTGATCTCCATCTCCGAAGCACCGTCTTGATCACCATCGTCACCGGCGCGACACCTTGATCTCCATCGTAGCATCATTGTCGTCTCGCCAACCTTGTGCTTCCACGACTATCGCTACCGCTTAGTGATAAAGTAAAGAATTACAGCGCGATTGCATTGCATACAATAAAGCGACAACCATATGGCTCCTGCCAGTTGCCGATAACTCGGTTACAAAACATGATCATCTCATACAATAAAATTTAGCATCATGTCTTGACCATATCACATCACAACATGCCCTGCAAAAACAAGTTAGACGTCGTCCAATTTGTTGTTGCAAGTTTTACGTGGCTGCTACGGGCTTAAGCAAGAACTAATCTTACCTACGCATCAAAACCACAACAATAGTTTGTCAAGTTGGTGCTGTTTTAACCTTCGCAAGGACCGGGCGTAGCCACACTTGGTTCAACTAAAGTTGGAGAAACTGTCACCCGCAAGCCACCTATGTGCAAAGCACGTCGGGAGAACCGGTCTCGTGTAAGCGTACGCGTAATGTCGGTCCGGGCCGCTTCGTCCAGCAATACCGCCAAACCAAAGTATGACATGCTGGTAAGAAGTATGACTTATATCGCCCACAACTCATTTGTGTTCTACTCGTGCAAATAACATCAACATATAAAACCTAGGCTCGGATGCCACTGATGGGGAACGTAGTAATTTCAAAAAAATTCCTACGCACACGCAAGATCATGGTGATGCATAGCAACGAGAGGGGAGAGTGTGATCTACGTACCCTTGTAGATCGACAACGGAAGCGTTTGGTTGATGTAGTCGTACGTCTCCACGGCCCGACCGATCAAGCACCGAAACTACGGCACCTCAGAGTTCTAGCACATGTTCAGCTCGATGACGATCCCCGGACTCCGATCCAGCAAAGTGTCGGGGAAGAGTTCCGTCAGCACGACGGCGTGGTGACGATCTTGATGTACTACCATCGCAGGGCTTCGCCTAAGCACCGCTACAATATTATCAAGGACTATGGTGGAAGGGGGCACCGCACACGGCTAAGAATATGATCACGTGGATCAACTTGTGTGTTTAGGGGTGCCCTCTACCCCCGTATATAAAGGATCTAGGGGAGGAGGCCGGCCGGCCCTCTATGGCGCGCCAAGGAGGAGTCCTCCTCCTAGTAGGAGTAGGACTCCTACTAGGAGGGGGAAAGAAGTGGGGAGGGAGAGGGAAAAAAGGGGGGGCGCCGCCCCCCTCTCCTAGTCCAATTCGGACCAGGGGGGAGGAGGCACGCAGCCCACCTCTGGCAGCCCCTCTCTCTCTCCACTAAGGCCCATATGGCCCATTACTTCTCTCGGGGGGGTTCCGGTAACCCTCCGGCTCTCCGGTTTTCTCTGAAATCACCCGGAACACTTCCGGTGTCCGAATATAGCCGTCCAATATATCAATCTTTATGTCTCGACCATTTGGAGACTCCTCGTCATGTCCGTGATCACATCTGGGACTCCAAACTAACTTGGGTACATCAAAACTCATAAACTCATAATATAACTCTCATCGAAACCTTAAGCGTGCGGACCCTACGGGTTCGAGAACAATGTAGACATGACCGAGACACGTCTCCGGTCAATAACCAATAGCGGAACCTGGATGCTCATATTGGCTCCTACATATTCTACGAAGATCTTTATCGGTCAGACCGCATAACAACATACGTCGTTCCCTTTGTCATCGGTATGTTACTTGCCCGAGATTCGATTGTCGGTATCTCAATACCTAGTTCAATCTCGTTACCGCAAGTCTCTTTACTCGTTCTGTAATACATCATCCCGCAACTAACTCATTAGTTGCGATGCTTGCAAGGCTTAAGTGATGTGCATTACCAAGAGGGCCCAGAGATACCTCTCCGACAATCGGAGTGACAAATCCTAATCTCGAAATATGCCAACCCAACATGTACCTTTGGAGACACCTGTAGAGCTCCTTTATAATCACCCAGTTACGTTGTGACGTTTGGTAGCACACAAAGTGTTCCTCTGGCAAACGGGATTTGCATAATCTCATAGTCATAGGAACATGTATAAGTCATGAAGAAAGCAATAGCAACATACTAAAGGATCGGGTGCTAAGCTAATGGAATGGGTCATGTCAATCAGATTATTCACCTAATGATGTGATCTCGTTAATCAAATAACAACTCCTTGTTCATGGTTAGGAAACATAACCATCTTTTATTAACGAGCTAGTCAAGTAGAGGCATACTAGTGACACTCTGTTTGTCTATGTATTCACACATGTATTATGTTTCCGGTTAATACAATTCTAGCATGAATAATAAACATTTATCATGATATAAGGAAATAAATAATAACTTTATTATTGCCTCTAGGGCATATTTCCTTCAGTCACCCCATGTTAAATGATTGGCTGATCATAACATTGGCTGAAGTGTTTACGGCTTGACCTTGGCTGTCACCGAACACTAACCGGGGGCTCGTAACTAGCCTCCCCAATTTAAAGCTCCTATGACTACGTGAAATTTATAAAGCCCGCATATCTGATTGCCTCGTTTCCGCTAACACAACCGCCTTCGGGCACCGAGATGTCGGCTAAGGGTTGTTTTGTTATTGCGAAAACACCATGTGTAACATCTACAAGGGGGTGGAAGCCAAGAATGGGCCACTTTCAACTGATAAACGGTCGCACCGGAGTCAAAATAAACATATCATCGGCGTTTGTATTTCATATACGAGGGCTGCCTTCTACAATCATTGTTATAAAGCCATAAATATGCATCAATTTGACTTAAGATTTTGGCCAAGCTGGGTTGCCTGGCTCCTGTGCTTACCCCTACATTCCCGATTGTTTGGCTAGGCGGTAAAGGGAGCACCTTTGTGATTGTTACTACCGGGTCATCCAGCTTTGTACCTCAGACTGGGTCAAGCCGAAAGCTAGCGATCTTAAAGGATATAATTGGTCGGCAATGACAGAAGTGAAATTTTTGGTTCATTAATACTATAGAGTTCGGGAACTTTCCCCGAACTAAATCCTCAATATTTTCCTCCCACATTTATCGGAGGTGAGGTTTTATGATCATGATCAGCATGACAACCCAAAGAAAGGAACTGATAGCAGGACTATTTTCTTCAGAAGATGTTTCTTACGTTAAAACGTAATATAACATATCTCTCTGTGTACCTTTGTTTATAAAACCGTATGGCCGGATTGCCTTGTTTGTCGTAAATCTTTGCCCTCATAAAGGCTTTATAAAGTGGGACAAACACTCCCTGGCTACTGGTCGAGGAGGTTGAAGCCGATGGTCCGTCAACAAAGTTTTGTACAATGCGGATCTGAGCATTAATGATGTAAAGTACTTGGGTACATAGAACCATTACACATAAATTGTGAGCAAAAATCAATTTTTTCGCAGCCAATCTTTTAAAGAGTCAATGTCACAGTCTCTTTGAGACAATCGAGCAGCTGACATAACGCTCTCATAGTTCCTTATTGGCATTGATTTCCTATCTATTAATTCCCTTGAGGCCGATCTTGGCGAGCTCAGCTTTTGTTAGCTCTAACTCCTTTATGAGATCTTTATTCCCTTTCCGAGAATTTTGTGTTAAACACAACAAATTTTTTCTGTCAAACGGATATCGATCCTTAATTCGGCCACCCGTGCCCACATTAAGGCTCAGGGGCTACTGGGCTTTGCACTCATTATTTATAAATAATAAAAGGGCACATCGATCTCCTGATCTGGTGTTGCCACCCGAACAGTGGCTCGAGGGCTATTGCATTGCCTATTAAATGCAGAAAATTCAAAGTGCTCATTGTTTGGCATAACCGAACTATGGACAAGCGCATCTTCGGACGACAATAAGTACCATATGTTACTTATCCGACATCGGGCTGATATATCACAGCGACTTCTCATGACCATCTCTCACGGGCCCGTCCCTCGATCACTATTACCTCAAATATATTACACGGGGTTTCTATTCCTACGTATGTTACTGAGCTAGGAGTTGATCCTCAGGCCGATTTCGCGAATCGACCTGAGTCTCAGGGGCTACTGGGATCACCGGTTTCAGGTTTTCCTTCAGGTGCATCTCGGGTTTTAGACCGACACACACCTTGAGGGCTACTGGTTATACATATTGACAGCAAATAAACTTACATGCATTGGAAATAAAATACGCAAATAAATAGCCCATGACCGAGGTGCTGAACCCCCTCGAAAGCATTTCGGGATATAGCTCGGATGCAAGTGGCTGGCTCCATAGAGGGTCTTTCCGGCATTAAGCTCGGCTAAACTCCAACTTTTTCGAACCAAGGTGATCTATGACACCTCGGATACGGTCCGGCGTTGGAGCTCGGATACAATCCGGCATTGGAGCTCGTAAACGGTCCGACGCTGGTGCTCGGCTCTAAGAAGATACCTCAAATGCGGTCCGGCATTGGAGCTCGGATGCAAGAGGACACTGCCGCATGACAAATACTTCAAATCCTAGGTGTGGCATAAAAATAATAAGCCATTCATAAAGGCCAAAGACTTAAAGGGCTCCTCGGATACCCGACATGTGAGATCTTCAGATTTAGCTCAGCAATCCTCAAGATAGAAGATGGGAAGATTTGTTGAACCAGTTTTCAAGGCCAACGACCGAAGACGAAGAACAGTTCAAAAGAACCGAGGAGCGTCCCCAACTTGAAGACCGGTTTAGGGGGCTACTGACGGTGTCCTGGACTAGGGGGTACTCACCACATCGTCTCCCGACCAGCTAGATCGGGCCGAGGACCCCCATGGCGGTTCACTCATGGGCCACTTCGGGCAGCCCATGCCGCACACGAGGAAGATTCCACAAGGCTTGGTGATCAAGACAAGGACTCCTCTCCACCAACGTATTCGACTAGGACTCTTGTTATCCTAGGCCTCTGGTACATTATATAAGCCAAGGCCAGGCTAGTCGATAGATCATTATGACATTATTCATCATACCCTCAGGTTTTAGACCACAACATATGACTCGCGGTAGATCAACTCTGTACTTGATACTCCATTAATATAAACAAGAGCGGGACGTAGGGTTTTACCTCCATCAAGAGGGCTCGAACCTGGGTAAAACATCATCTCCTTCGTTCTTGTTACCATTGATCCGAGAATCCACAGCTCGGGACCCCCTAGCCCAAGATCTGCCGGTTTTGACACTGACACTCCTCCCCTTTTCCTTTCTCCCCACGTGCCTGGCCCTATAGGGGGCACACCAGCCACTTGTGGGCTGGTCTGTTCCCTTACTTGGCCCATTAAGCCCATATCTTTGCCGGGGTTTGCCCGGAACCCCTTCCGGTGACCCGGTATCACCCGGAACACTTCCGATGTCCGAATATAGCCTTCCAATATATGAATCTTTACCTCTCGACCATTTTGAGACTCCTCGTCATGTCTGTGATCTCATCCGGGACTCCTAACAGACTTCAGTACATCAAATCACATAACTCATAATACAAATCGTGATCGAACGTTAAGCATGCGGACCCTACGGGTTCGAGAACTATGTAGACATGACCGAGACACATCTCCGTTCAATAACCAATAGCGGAACATGGATGCTCATATTGGCTTCTACATATTCTACGAAGATCTTTATTGATCAAACCGCATAACAACATACGTTGTTCCCTTTGTCATCGGTATGTTACTTGCCCGAGATTCGATAGTCGGTATCATCATACCTAGTTCAATCTCGTTATCGGCAAGTCTCTTTACTCATTCCGTAATGCATCATCCCGCAACTAAATCATTAGTCACATTGCTTGCAAGGCTTATAGTGATGAGCATTATCGGTAGGGCCAAGAGATACCACTTCGATACACGGAGTGACAAATCCTAATCTCGATCTATGCCAACTCAGCAAACACCATCGGAGACACTTGTAGAGCATCTTTATAATCACCCAGTTACGTTGTGACGTTTGAAAGCACACAAGGTGTTCCTCCGATATTCGGGAGTTGCATAATCTCATAGTCAGAGGAACATGTATAAGTCATGATGATAGCAATAGCAATAAAACAAAACGATCATTTATGCTAAGCTAATGGATGTGTCATGTCCATCGCGTCATTCTCTAATGATGTGATCCCGTTCATCAAATGACAGCACATGTTTATGGTTAGGAACTTAACCATCTTTGATTAATGAGCTAGTCAAGTAGAGGCATACTAGGGACACTCTGTTTGTCTATGTATTCACACATGTACTAAGTTTCCGGTTAATACAATTCTAGCATGAATAATAAACATTTATCATGATATAAGGAAATATAAATAACCACTTTATTATTGCCTCTAGGGCATATTTCCTTCAATACATACATTGAGGTTAATAAACATTGAATGCAAGCATGAGTAGGATATAAACACCACAAACATAAATATCGTGGAGGCTATGTTGTTTTTGATTCAACTAAATGTGTGAACATTACCCAAGTCAAGCCACTTGAATCATTCAAAAGAGGATACCATCCTACCATACTACATCATAACCATTTTAAATGCATGTTGGCACACAAGATAAACCATTATCCACTCCTAGCTAATTAAGCATGGCATGAGTAACTATAATCTCTAATTGTCATTGCAAACATGTTTTATTCATGATAGGCTGAATCAAGAACGATGAGCTAATCATTTTACAAGAATAAAATAGGTCGAGTTCATACCTGCTTTTCCTCATCTCAATCATTTCATCAAATATCGTCATTATTGCCTTTCACTTGCACAACCAAATGATGTGAATAATAATAGTGCACGTGCCGTGGACTATAAGCTGAAATCTGCAAACATTTATTCAAAGGAGAAGACAAGGTAATATGGGCTCTTTGCTAGATCAGCATTAATGCATAAGAGAGCCACTAAACATTTTCATCCTGGTCTTCTCCTTTTGACCAAAAAAAGAAAGGAATTTCAAAGAAACACATTGAAATGTTTTCGGAGTTTTTACTTTTCTGAAGAAAGAAGAACGAAAACGAGAAAAACTATTTACACAGAAAGCTCACAATGAGCAAAAGAAGAACGAGAAATGTTTTTGGGTTTTCTTTTAATACTACAACTAATGCAACTGGAAAGAAAAACGAAAAAGAAGTGAGAAATATTTTTGGATTTTATCAAAGTTTTTCAAACACACAAGAAGAAAGCAAGAAAAATAAACTAACATGGATTATACAATGAAAAAAGATCCGACAACTGGAATGAATGAATGTAATGTTGGTGAGAAATACATAGGCCACCAAAGCTTAGACTTTTGGCCTAAGTTGGTCTAGGGACACGACTCGAAGTAACCCTCTCCTGGATACTGTGGAGGATCCTGAGGGTCCCACTGGTTGGCGAGCTCCTGTGGCTCCCACTGGTAAATAAGCTCCTGATATGGCTCAGGTGCCGGTGCTGGCTCAGTTACGGGGGGTTGCGTCAGTTCCCAGTATGCATAAATGTCCTCGGGCATAATCATGTACCTGCCTGAATGAATATCGAACAAAGAAGGTGCACGCAAAGTAATGATCTCACAAGTGCCCTGAAAGAATACTAAGTTATAGCGCAGTCAGTGGGTCTTATCCTCATTGTTAATAAAGTGATGCGCTACCATACTGGCATAGTCCAAATATTTGGTGGGTAGCCGCATCTCCTCTTTTTCATCATGCCTAATAGTGATTTCACAAAAATTAGCAAGGCGGGAGGCATAAACACCGCCAAGAATAGCACCCTTCGTCCGGTTTTTGTGTGTAACCGATGAGCAACCATAGCGCGCAAACTAAAATTTTGGTCAGCATATAAAGCATGGTGCAAAATAAAAAGGTTAGGTGAAATGAGAGTTCCACTCTCTCCACGACTAGTAAGACATCCCCCGACAAATAATGCATAGTAACGTAAAACAGGAAAATGTAAACTAGCCACTCTTGCTTCCACACTCCTCTCTCTTCCCCCACAATATTTTCAGAAATAAAATCATCCATGTCTCTAGGATGTGGCTCACTGATGCTGCCCTCATAAGGTATTTTGGAAACATCACAAAAATCATATAATGTCATCTCCTTAGGCTCATCATACAAATGAAATTCTACCGTGGGTGGTGTCTTCTTAGGATAAAAATGAAAGTTTTGCACAAAGGTATTAGTGAGTAGGAGGTATTGGTCACACTTATCTTGGAGGAAAGGCATGATTCCGACATTATTCGCCAAGAAATATAAATCTTCGTAAATTCCCGCCTCCTTCAAGAATATATCACTTGGCCACTCACGCGGCCAAACCTCCGCTGCACGCGGAAGATTGTAGTTGGGCTTCTTCTTCGGAGTTTCCTCTGAATCATGGCTTGATGAGCCCCTTAACCAACTCCTCATGGTTCTTTTTTTCTCTGAAAATTTCTGAAATTTTTAGTGACTCAAAATGAAAGTGAACCAAACTCAACAAAATTGGTAGAAACTACTCCCACAAGTGACTAGAGGCTATATCATGCAACAAAACTACCTTGGACCATATAAATTTGACATGCAAGCTCAAGAACATGGTCACCACAGCAGCAAAAATTTGCAATATATAAAGCACTAGAACAAAAAAGTAATTGGATCATTGGAGGAGTCATATACCGAAGAACAATCCCCCAAAATAGTTTCAGATACAGAGCTCCGAGCAGTGAGATTGAAAATGGCAGCAAGATGAGCAAGAACACAGATTTGAGCAATGGTGTGATTTAGTCTGGAGGAAGACGTAGTGGATGGGTGGCTGGAATAAGTGAGGGGGCCTACATGGGTCCCACAAGCCTCCTAGGCACGCCAAGGGGGTGGGCGCGCCTTGTGGGCTTGTGATTCATAGGTGCACCCCCTGGGGTGTGTTCAGTGCCAAAAATTTTCAAATATTCTAGAAAAAATGATATAAAATTTTCAGGGCATTTGGAGAACTTTTATTTTCTGGACATTTTTTATTGCACGAATAATTCAGAAAATAGTAAGATAATAATATTTCTACTTTATTAAATCTAAATAACAGAAAGTAAAATACGGGTATAGAAGGTTGTGTTTACTAAATTCATCTGTCTCATTCCCATCAAAAGTAATCCATTAATAAGGTTGATCAAGTCTTATTAACAAAGTTCTTTCGCATGACATGAAACCAGAGAATTTTCGTATAGCACTAGGTTACCTCAGCGGGGATATGCATGTCCCCAAAAATAAGAATATCATATTTCTTTTTGACAGTACGAATAGGGAATTCAAAACCTCCAATAGTAATTGTCGAAAATTTTCCAATAGAGTTGATACTATTTACTCAAGGTTGTTTCTTTAGAAAGTGTATCGTATGCTCGTTACCATTAACATGAAAAGTGACATTGCCTTTGTTGCAATTGATGGAAATATGCCCTAGAGGCAATACTAAAATGGTTATTATTATATTTCCTTAATCATGATAAAGGTTTGTTATTCATGCTAGAATTGTATTGACCGGAAACTTAAATACATGTGTGGATACATAAACAAATACCGTGTCCCTAGTGAGCCTCTACTAGACTAGCTCGTTGATCAAAAGATGGTTAAGGTTTCCTAACCATAGACACGAGTTGTCATTTGATAACGGGATCACATCATTAGGAGAATGATGTGATGGACAAGACCCATTCGTTAGCTTAGCATATGATCATTCAGTTTATTGCTACTTCTTTCTTAATGTCAAATTCATATTCCTTCGACTATGAGATCAGGCAACTCCTGGATACCAGAGGAATACCTTGTGTGCTATCAAACGTGACAATGTAATTGGGTGATCATAAATATGCTCTACAGGTATCTCCGAAGGTGTGTGTTGAGTTGGCATGGACCGACATTATGATTTGTCACTCTGTGTATCGGAAAGGTATCTCTGGGCCCTCTCGGTAATACACATCACAAGAAGCTTGCAAGCAAAGTGCCTAAGGAGTTAGTTACGAGATGATGTATTACGAAACAAGTAAAGAGACTTGCAGTAACGAGATTGAACTAGGTATGAGGATACCAACGATCGAATATCGGGCAAGTAACATACCGATAGACAAAGTGAATTATGTATGTTGTCATAAGGTTCGACCGATAAAGATCTTCATAGAATATGTAGGAACCAATATGGGCATCCAGGTTCCGCTATTGGTTATTGACCGGAGAGGCATCTCGGTCATGTCTACATCATTCTAGAACCCGTTGGGTCCACACGCTTAACGTTCGCTGACGATATAGTATTATATGAGATATGTATGTTGGTGACCGAATCTTGTTCCGAGTCCTGGATGAGATCATGGACATGATGAGGAGGTCCGGAATAGTCCTAAGGTAAAGATTGATATATGGGGTAATAGTGTTTGGTCTTCGGAAGGGTTCCGGAATTCACCGAAAGGGGTTTCAGATGTTTCCCGAAATGTCAGGGTATGAGCACACTTTATTTGGGCTAAGGGGTAAAGTCTACGGGGCTTTTGGTAAGTGCAAAGGCAGTTTTGCGGAGGCCAGGGGCCAGACACCAGGAACCCTGGCATCTGGGTCCAGACGCCAGAACCCTGGCATTTGGGTCCAGACCCGGCATCTGGGTCCAGACGCCGGGAACCCTAGTGTTTGGTCCTAGAGTCCGAGAAGGACTCTTGCCTTTCAGGAAAAATCGACTTTGAAGAGGCTTTTACTCCAAGTTTCGACACCAGGGCTCAACATAAATAGAGGGGTAGGGCTAGCACCCAAGACAGATCAAGATTCACCAAGTCATGTGCCGGCAACCCCGTCCCCTCTACTTTATCCTCCGTCATAGTTTCCGTTGTGCTTGGCGAAGCCCTATGGAAATTGTTCTGCACCACCACCATCACCACGCCGTTGTGCTGCCGGAACTCATCTACTACTTCGCCTTCTTGCTGGATCGAGAAGGCAAGGACGTCATCGAGTTGAACGTGTACTGAACGCGGAGGTGTCGTACGTTCGGTACATGATCGTGGCAGATCGTGAAGGTGTATGACTACACCAACCGCGTTGATAAACGCTTCCACTTAGCGATCTTCAAGGGTATGAAGATGCTCTCCCCTTCTCATCGCCATTCATCCCCATGGATAGATCTTGCGTGTGCATAGATTTTTTTTGCTTTCCATACAACGTTCCCCAATAGCAATCAATACTAGACCCTGCAGTATTCAAATAGGGTCTACCAAGGATGATCGACATACGGTCATCCTAGGGTATAACAAGAATAACAAAGTTCGTTAAGATAGTAACATTTGCAACTATGACAGGTACATCTTCACAAATACTGCTGGGTGTAGCAGTTGATTTATCAGCCATTTGCAAAGAGATTTCAGTTGGTGTCAACTTGTTCAAATCAAGTCTACGATATAAAGGGAAAGGCATAACACTAACACCGCCTCCTAGATTACATAAAGCAGTTTTAACATAATTTCTTTTTAATGGATCATGGTATAGTTCGTATTCCTGGATCTCCTAGTTTCTTTGGTATTACACCTTTAAATGTAAAATTAGCAAGCATGGTGGAAATTTCAGCTTCCAGTATCTTTCTTTTATAAGTAACAATATCTTCATATACTTAGCACAAGGAGACATTTTCAGAATATCAGTCAAATGCAAACGCAAAAAGACAGTTCTAAGCATTTCAACAAAGCGCTCAAATTCTTCATCATCCTTATTCTTTGAAGCTTTAGGAGGAAAGGGCATAGGTTTTTGAACCCATGGTTCTCTTTCTTTACCATGTTTCCTAGCAATGAAATCTCTCTTATCATATCTTTTATTTTTAGGTTATGGGTTATCAAGATCAACAGCAGGTTCTATCTCCACATCATTATAATTACTAGGTTGAGCATCAACACGCGGATCGCCCCATGATCCACTGCTTCGAAGCCGTCCATGTGATCCAATGGTGCGGAGCCTGCCCTCGGAATTACTTCTAGAAGACCACATCTGAGGGCTGTCGCTTGGCGCTAGGGTATGATCGGATGGCTGACATTCGGAGCTAGGGTTAGGCGAAACCCCGCGGGGTTTAGAGGGGTTTTGAGCTGGTCAACGGGGTTTCAAAGGCTTTTACTGAGCATAAATAATTTAAAAAATCGAAAAAATATGAAACCTTCACCGTTCGTCGTTTTATAGGACACACTAACGAGGAAAAATACTAAACTTGGTATACTTACATTTAGAGAAAAAAACCTAGCTAGCATGATCGAGGTAAAATGAGCACCATTAATTAAAAAAATCAAAAAAATATAAAACCTGCGCACATTGTTGTCTTGTGTGACATGTTACCAACAAAAAATCATAAACTTTGTCTATGGACATTTTCATGAAAAAACCTTCACACATATGAGCTATCATGTACAACGTTTCATAGAGATCAAGGAGAGGAGGTAGGGTTTCCCTTCGGTTTTTGAAAATTTTAAAAATCAAAAAATCACCAAAGCTTGATTTCAAAGTGAATAAGAAGGATCTGAACTTAGTTTTCCATTTTCATATGGTAAACGTGTTATTTAATGGTTTTCTATTAAAGTATATTTTTTTGAAAAAATGTAAAAATAGAAATATTAATTCAATAAATAGTGATTCTTCGAATCTACACTATATAGATTGATTTGGTGTTAATAAAAAAAATTGGCTCATTTGGAGTAGGTCCAAAAAAATTGATTACAAATGGGGTTGTTTACCCTAGCTTGGGAGCTCATTGGAGCACATTTCTCGTGACTACAAGTTTTGTAGACGCAAAAGAGATCGGATTGATCACCTAACATTTATAATAGTTCAGCAAAGTGTGCAACTCACACCACAGGGGAAGGGACTGAAGTGTTGGTTCAAATTCAAAGTTTGCCTCGGTAGTTCATATTCAAAATTTACATATAGAATTATTACACCTTACAAGTTTTCACAGTACTTTAAATTGACGACAGAATTCTTATTACAAATCTTTAAAGTTCAAAGTTTATGACTTGCATTCAAGTTCAATTTCAAATCTTTGCCTTGCTCCTTGTGTTCCAGGATGGGTTAACCGTCTTGCTTTCGGTTTCCCTGGTTGGGATATTTTGTGCTTTTGAAAGCTTTGTCTTGTTGCTTCTGATCTTCACTTCTGCTGGTGGCGGTTTTGTTGAGCTTTGACTGATCAAGCAAGTGATGACTAGTTGACGGTCATCTATGGGCTCACTAATCTTTAAAGGATCTTCAGACAAATAACTTCCTCCTCTGTTATAGCTTGAAAACCTTCATAAGCCATGGTTTCAAATTCCGCATCAGACGATGGTTCAACCGAAGTTTCTTCCTCTCTAGGTGTTTTCTGTCTTGTGCCTCTAATTATCCTAGAGCTGGGTCAAACAGAAATAAGCTTAGCCATCGATAAAAAAGAGAACACATGCAAAAAATGGAAATATTGCACACATACCAAGTTGCTACTTCAGTTGCTTCATTCTCTAAACTTGTTGCATTCTCCTCTGCTGCTGCATTATCCTCTAAACTTGCTGCATTCTCCTCTGCTGTTGCATTCTCCTTTGCATTCATTGCTGCCGATTGTTCCTCTTCTCCAAATGATGCATCAACTGGATTGGTACAACACCTAGCAATATGCCCTAAGATACCACATCTTTTGCACTTACGCTGTTTTTTTACACGACCCTCTTCACCAGCTCTTATCATGTTTTTCCTGGTGATCTAGTCAGTACAGGAGAATGGAGTTTGAATCCTGGGTCTACTATGTTCCATTGGTCTTTTCCCAAGAGTGCAGGCACATTTTCAGCATAAGCAGCCCTAAATTTGGCAACAGAGAAATATTCAGAGCAATACTGATCAACTTCACCATCTTCACCTCCAATAATAGTCATGAGATGTAGGGCATGTATGCACGGCTTCCCGTGGATCTGCCATTTCCTACAACTGCATTCATTGGTTGCAAGGTTCATTGGATATCTCCATTCCCCATTTTTACTGTCAGTGTATGTCACCTCAGCCTCATATGTCGACGGTCGAATGCATTTCATTCTTAGTCCTCTTGCCTTGGCAAGCAATGCCTTAATCAGAGACGGGAGCATAAGATGGCCAACATATTGTGTTTCTGCAATTCTTTTACGAAGAGCCATCTTTACCATGATCACCTGCCTGATCTTATCAATATCTTGCCACAACAAAATCGCTTTCACTGACTTGAACTTTGCATTGAAACACTCATTGAGGTTATTGGTCACATATTCTACTTTGCAGATTTCATTGAATTTGCTTCTTGACCACAACTTTCCATGATGTTCATCCATGTACTCCTTCACCAAAGGATTATGAGCATACAACACTCTCAAATGGTGCTCATGCTTCCTCAAGCTGCATGTGTATGATGCTGGCCATAGATTCTCATCATAAACTTTGCCTTTGAATTTCTTTTTAAAATTCTGCGCTAGGTGTCACATACATTCCCTATGTTCAACTCCAGGGAATACAATTTCTACTGCAGTTTCTAAACCCCTGCAAGCATTTGTGTGTATAACTAAACCTGAGGGTGTACCTATAATGTTGCGCAATTGCTGCAGAAACCAGACCCAACTCTCCTCACTCTCTACCTCCAACACACCAAATGCAATTGGGAATAGCCAGTTGTGTCCATCAACTGTAGAAGCTGCTGCTAGCTGGCCTCTCCATCTTCTATTCAAAGCAGTCGCATCGACAGACAAATAGGGCCTACAACCATTCAGAAACCCCTGCTAACAAGCCTTGAAACAAACAAAAGCCCTCCTGAAGCACTCCTTCTCCATTACCTTCCCTTTTAATTTGTACTTAACTGTATGCTTGTCAATCTCTACAACACTCCCTGGACTAGCCGTCTCCACTTCAGCTTTAAAGGTGTAAAGCAACTGAAAACTCTCATTCCATGGACCATTAATCCTATCAAGAGCCCTTTCCTTCGCATAGAAAATCTTCATGTATTGTACATTAATCTTGTACTTCTCAAATATCTTCCCATGGAGTGATGTTGGACCAATTGTTGGTGTTTCCCTCACCCAATCCAAGATTCCATCTGCCACCCACCTAGTCTTTGCAAGCTTAGATTTATCCTTTCCCCCTCCCCCTCTAGGTGGGCAAGTGTGCCTGTGTGGGTTGCTTTTTATCTAAAACAAAATGAAAAATGATGTCAAATACAATTAAGAAATAGTACACATGATCTGAATATAGAATGGATAAATAATCTGATAACAACATTCAGTTGTAATACCTGAATCAATTTGCTCTTTCGCATAGTGGATGCATGCAACCTCCAGCTACACCTATCATAAGGGAAATGAACAATGAACCTTCCTGGCTCACTCCTATCAATCTCATACGAGTTTTCAGTGAGAATGCAATATGTAGTCACTGCATTACGACAGTCCACCATCGATTCGAATACGGTTCCTGGAGTAAGGTTAGGATTCTCCCTGTTCCACTCAACTGTGGCATGTCCTCAACATCATATTCTTGTAAAACTAAGAAGTCGATGTTCTCCTCCCTCTCTTCATCATCAGTGTCATCAAGTCTAGCACGGCTGCTAGGCTCCTCTGCATATTCATCTTCCACTGCCTGTTGACTGACTCTATCAACCAGTTCAGGGAATAGAATCTCATCCTCATCATCATGTCGAGGCCCTTCCTTGTTAGGCTCTGCATCTACTTCTACATCAGGTGCAGAAGGGAGAGGAGAAGTGGCAAAATTAGCGGCAGCCGACATGTTGTGGCTTTCAGAACCACTAGGTTTACTTGGTCTCGACCTACAAGGAGTGCGAGGACACTCACTACTAGCAAAGACAGATGATGTCTGAACACCCTTCGGGATACGTTGTTTGCGTGCCTGAAGCACACCGATATGGATTTTACCAAAACGGTTGTCAGCATTCAAACTAAATAGCAATCCCAGATGCTCATCACAAGTTAATGGGAGAAATCTCTGTTCGGTACTGTCAAAATATCTTAGTTCAACAGCATCGGCAGGGCTCCACGGATACTCACAACAGAGTGCCTCGCGGAAATATCTGAACGAAACGATGGTTTCTACCACTTTAGGATAGAAAAATCCAGAATTCACACACGGTTTAGTTCCACGCAGCTCGCTAGTTTCCATTCTAATCGCCAGCCGAAAAGCAAGTGCAGGATCAACCCTATTCGATTGAAATAAGATAAAGGGCGCAATTAGGCCGAAAATTTTCAGATAAATTGCGCTGATTCACGCCAACGGTGGTCAAATACAGCCTAATTTACGGATCTCCTAATCAATTTGAGAGGAAAACGATGCTTACCCAGGTGGAATCCATGAATTATCAGCCTCTGATTCGACCCAATCATCTCCACGGTCGATGGGCCGGACGGGGTGCCCCCCAACATTGCTTCCTAATCCTAGATGGGGAGAGAGGGTAGATGCGGCGGAGGTGGCATGACTGCGGTGGAGGCGGCAAGAGTGCGGCGGAGGCGGCACGACGGCGGCAGAGGCGGCACGACGACGGAGGAGGGGGCGGCGCGGAAGTGACTGGATCTGATTCAGGTTATAGTGAGTGTCAGTTTCGCAGCCCCACTGGTTACCATGTAACGGTCAAAATGTGGACTCCGCCCTATGCGGCCCCACTAGTTAGAGTTAACGGTCAAGCCATTGACCCGAAGGCAACGTCTTCTGCGACCAGTTCTGAGGGTTTCGGGCAAGGGAGTGGGGAAAAGTGAGCAAAAGTTAAGAGCATGGGGATGAATGAGTAGAACTAACGAACTAGGCGCACATAAATAAAAATCCCTTCCTTATATCATGATAAATGTTTATTATTCATGCTAGAATTGTATTAACCGGAAACTTAGTACATGTGTGAATACATAGACAAAACAGAGTGTCCCTAGTATGCCTCTACTTGACTAGCTCGTTAATCAAAGATGGTTAAGTTTCCTGACCATAGACATGTGTTGTCATTTGATGAATGGGATCACATCATTAGAGAATAATGTGATGGACAAGACCCATCCATTAGCTTAGCATAAATGATCGTTTAGTTTTATTGCTATTACTTTCATCATGACTTATACATGTTCCTATGACTATGAGATTATGCAACTCCCGAATACCGGAGGAACACCTTGTGTGCTATCAAACGTCACAATGTAACTAGGTGATTATAAAGATGCTGTACAGGTGTCTCTGATGGTGTTTGTTGAGTTGGCATAGATCAAGATTAGGATTTGTCACTCCGATTATCGGAGAGGTATCTCTGGGCCCTCTCGGTAATGCACATCGCTATAAGCCTTGCAAGCAATGTGACTAATGAGTTAGTTGCGGGATGTTGCATTACGGAACGAGTAAAGAGACTTGTCGGTAACGATATTGAAATAGGTATGATGATACCGTCGATCGAATCTCGGGCAACATACCGATGACAAAGGGAACAACGTATGTTGTTATGCGCTTTGACCGATAAAGATCTTCGTAGAATATGTAGGAGCCAATATGAGCATCCAGGTTCCGCTATTGGTTATTGATCGGAGATGTGTCTCGGTCATGTCTACATAGTTCTCGAACCCGTAGGGTCCGCACACTTAACGTTTGATGACGATTTGCATTATGAGTCATGTGATTTGATGTACCGAAGGTTGTTCGGAGTCCCAGATGAGATCACGGATATGACGAGGGGTCTCAAAATGGTCGAGACGTAAAGATCAATATATTGGAAGACTATATTCCGACATCGGAAAGGTTCTGAGTGATTCGGGTATTTTTCGGAGTACCGGAGAGTTACGGGAAATCGCCGGGGGAAGTAGTGGGCCTTAATGGGCCATACGGGAAAGGAGAGAAGGGCCTCAAGGGTCGCCCCCCCATGGCAAGTCTGAATTGGACTAGGGAGGGGGCTGCGCCCCCTCTCTTTCCTTCTCCCTCTCCTACTCCCTCCCTCTCTCCCCTCTTGGAAAAAGGAAGGGGACTCCAACTAGGATTGGGAATCCTAGTTGGACTCCCCCTATAGGCGTGCCCCTCCTAGGCCGGCCTCCTCCTCCTCCCTCCTTTATATACGTGGGCAGGGGCACCCCAAAGGCACTCCATGATTTGTCTTAGCCGTGTGCGGTGCCCCCCTCCACAATTACACACCTCGGTCATATCGCCGTAGTGCTTAGGCAAAGCCATGCGCCAGTAACTTCATCATCACCGTTGCCACGCTGTCCTGCTGACGAAACTCTCGTTCAGCCTCAACTGGATTAAGAGCCCGAGGGACATCATCGAGCTGAACGTGTGCTGGACGCGGAGGTGCCGTACGTTCGGTACTTGGATCGGTTGGATCGCGAAGACGTTCGACTACATCAACCGCGTTACTAAGAGCTTCCGCTTTCACTCTACGAGGGTACGTAGACTCACTCTCCCCTCTCGTTGCTATGCATCTCCTAGATATATCTTGCGTGATCGTTGGAATTTTTTTGAAATGTTGCGTTCCCCAACAGTGGCATCCGAGCCAAGTCTATGCGTAGATGTTATATGAATGAGTAGAACACAAAGGAGTTGTGTGCGTGGGTATATACATATTGCTTGCTGATACGTCTCCAACGTATCTATAATTTTTGATTGCTCCATGCTATATTATCTATTGTTTTGGACATTATTGGGCTTTATTATCCACTTTTATATTATTTTTGGGACTAACATATTAACCGGAGGCCCAGCCCAGAATTGCTGTTTTTGCCTGTTTTAGGGTTTCGAAGAAAAGGAATATCAAACGGAGTACAAACGGAATGAAACCTTCGGGAACGTGATTTTCTCACCGAATACAACTCAGGAGACTTGGACCCTACGTCAAGCCAATTAACAGGACGCCACGAGGTAGGGGGCGCGCCTGCCCCCCTGTTGCTCTACCGACGTACTTCTTCCTCCTATATATACCCACGTACCCCCAAACGATCAGATACGAAGCCAAAAACCTAATTCCACCGCCACAACTTTCTGTATGCACGAGATCCCATCTTTGGGCCTGTTCTGGAGCTCCGCCGGAGGGGGCATCGATCATGGAGGGCTTCTACATCATCATCCAAGCCCCTCCGATGAAGTGTGAGTAGTTTACTTCAGACCTACGGGTCCGTAGTTAGTAGCTAGATGGCTTCTTCTCCCTTTTTGGATCTCAATACAATGTTCGCCCCCTCTCTCGTGGAGATCTATTCGATGTAATATTCTTTTTGTAGTGTGTTTGTTGAGACCGATGAATTGTGGGTTTATGATCCAGTCTATCTATGAATAATATTTGAATCTTCTCTGAATTCTTTTATGTATGATTGGTTATCTTTGCAAGTCTCTTCGAATTATCAGTTTGGTTTGGCCTACTAGATTGGTTTTCTTGCCATGGGAGAAGTGCTTAGCTTTGGGTTCAATCTTGCGGTGTCCTTTCCCAGTGACAGAAGGGGCAGCAAGGCACGTATTGTATCGTTGCCATCGAGGATAACAAGATGTGGTTTATTTCATAGTGCATGAATTTATCTCTCTACATCATGTCATCTTGCTTAAGGTGTTACTCTGTTTTTAACTTAATACTCTAGATGCATGCTGGATAGCGGTCTATGAGTGGAGTAATAGTAGTAGATGCCGAATCATTTTGATCTACTTGTCACGGACGTGATGCCTGTATACATGATCATGCCTAGATATTCTCATAATTATGCTCAATTCTGTCAATTGCTCAATAGTAATTTGTTCACCCACCGTAGAATACTTATGCTCTTGAGAGAAGCCACTTGTGAAACCTATGCCCCCCGGGTCTCTTTCTCATCATATCAATCTCCATCACTTTATTATTGCTTTGCTTTTTACTTTGCCTTTTACTTTTCACTTTGCATCTCTATACCAAAAATACCAAAAATATTATTTATCATATCTATCAGATCTCACTTTCGTAAGTGACCGTGAAGGGATTGACAACCCCTAGCGTGTTGGTTGCGTTGAGCTATTGTTTTTGTGTAGGTACGAGGGACTCGCGCGTAGCCTCCTACTGGATTGATACCTTGGTTCTCAAAAACGGAGGGAAATACTTATGCTACTTTGCTGCATCATCCTCTCCTCTTCGGGAAAATCCAACGCAGTGCTCAAGAGGTAGGAAGAAGAATTTATGGCGCCGTTGCCGGGGAGTCTGCGCAAAAGTGAACATACCAAGTACCCATCACAATCCCTATCTCCTGCATTACATTATTTTCCATTTGCCTCTTGTTTTCCTCTCCCCCACTTCACCCTTGCCGTTTTATTCGCCCTCTCTCTCTCTATCCTCGCTCTCTTTCTCTATTTGCCTCTTTTTGCCCGTTTGCCTTTTGTTTGCTCGTGTGTTAGATTGCTTGTTTGTCGCGATGGCTCGAGATAAAACCAAATTGTGTGACTTCACCAATACCAACAACAATGATTTCCTTAGCACTCCGATTACTCCTCTTACCGATGCTGAATCTTGTGAAATTAATGCTGCTTTGCTGAATCTTGTCATGAAAGATCCGTTCTTCGGCCTTCCTAGTGATGATGCCGCTACCCATCTTAATAGCTTCATTGATTTGTGTGACATGCAAAAGAAGAAAGATGTCGATAATGATATTGTTAAATTGAAGCTATTTCCTTTTTCACTTAGATATCATGCTAAACTTGGTTTTCATCTTTGCCTAAAAATAGTATTGATTCATGGAACAAGTGCAAAGATGCTTTTATCTCTAAGTATTTTCCTCCCGCTAAGATCATCTCTCTTAGAAATGATATTATGAATTTTAAGCAACTTGATCATGAACATGTTGCACAAGCTTGGGAGAGAATGAAATTAATGATACGTAATTGCCCTACTCATGGTTAAAATTTGTGGATGATTATACAAAAAATTTATGCCGGATTGAATTTTGCTTCTAGAAATCTTTTGGATTCGGCCGCGGGATGCACTTTTATGGAAATCACCTTAGGAGAAGCTACTAAACTCCTAGATAATATTATGGTTAATTATTCTCAATGGCATACTGAAAGATCTACTAATAAAAAGGTGCATGCGATAGAAGAAAATAATGTTTTGAGTGGAAAGATGGATGAACTTATGAAATTATTTGCTAATAAGAGTGTTTCTTCTGATCCTAATGATATGCCCTTGTCTACTTTGATTGAGAATAATAATGAATCTATAGATGTGAATTTTCTTGGTAGGAACAATTTTGGTAACAACGCGTATAGAGGAAATTTCAATCCTAGGCCTTATCCTAGTAATCCCTCTAATAATTATGGTAATTCCTACAACAATTCTTATGGAAATTATAATAATATTCCCTCTGATTTTGAATCTAATATTAAAGAATTTATTTCTTCTCAAAAGAATTTTAATGCTATGATTGAAGAAAAAATGGTTAAGATTGATGATTTGGCTAGGAACGTTGATAGAATTTCTCTTGATGTTGATTCTTTAGAGCTTAGATCTATTCCTCCTAAGCATGATATCAATGAGTCTCTCAAATCCATGAGAATTTCCATTGATGAGTGCAAGTAAAGAACCGCTAGGACACGTGCTATGAAAGATGCCTTTATTAAAGCGTGTTCTTCTAGTTCCTATGAAAATAATGATGAAGATCTAAAAGTTATTGATGTGTACCCTATTAAATCTTTGTGTTCCAATATTAATCTTGATAATTATGGTACTGAATATGATCCACCTTTACCTAGAAGGCTTTCTAAAAATTCAGAGTATTTAGATCTTGATGGTGAAATTGATAAAAGTGGGATTAAAAGAAATAAAACCCTAGATGATGCTAAACCCACTATATTGGATTTCAAGGAATTTAATTATGAAAATTTCTCTTTGATTTATTGTGTTTCCTTGTTGCAATCGGTGCTAAATTCTCCTCATGCTTATAGTCAAAATAAAGCCTTTACCGAACATATCATTGATGCCTTGATGCAATCTTATGAAGAAAAAACTTGAGTTGAAAGTTTCTATCCCTAGAAAACTTTATGATGAGTGGGAACCTACAATTAAAATTAAAATTAAAGATTATGAGTTTTATGCTTTGTGTGATTAGGGTGCTAGTGCCTCTACTATTCCCAAAACTTTGTGCGATTTGCTACATTTCCGTGATTTTGATGATTGCTCTCTAAACTTGCATCTTGCGGATTCCACTATTAGAAAACCTATGGGAAGAATTAATGATGTTATTATTGTTCCAAACAGGAATTATGTTCCTGTATATTTTATCATTCTTGATATAGATTTCAATCCTTCTTACCCTATTATTCTCGGTAGACCTTTCCTTAGAACGGTTGGTGCAATTATTGATATGAAAGAAGGGAATATTAGATTTCAATTTCCATTAAAAAAGGGCATGGAACACTTCCCTAGAAAGAAAATAAAATTACCATATGAATCTATCATGAGAGCCACTTATGGATTGCCTACCAAAGATGGCAAAACCTAGATCTATTCTTGCTTGTTATGCCTAGCTAGGGGCGTTAAACGATAGCGCTTGTTGGGAGGCAACCCAATTTTATTTTTATTCCTTGCTTTTTGCTCCAGCTTAGTAATAAATAAATTATTTGGCCTCTGTTTTGGTTGTGTTTTTTGTGTTTAATTAGTGTTTGTGCCAAGTAGAACCGTTGGGAAGACTTGGGGAAAGTCTTATTGACCTTGCTGTAAAAACAGAAACTTTAGCGCTCATGAGAACTGCTGTAATTTTTATTTTTAAAGTGCTATTTAGTTAATTATTTTTGAAGATGATTAATATATAAATTCCTCACTTCCAGAAATTTATTTTAGAATTTTTGGGGTTCCAGATCTTGCGCTAGCTACAGATTACTATAGACTGTTATGTTTTTCACAGATTCTGTTTTTCGTGTGTTGTTTGCTTATTTTGATGAATCTATGGCTAGTAAAATAGTTTATGAACCATAGAGAAGTTGGAATACAGTATGTATAACACCCATATAAATAAAGAATGATTTCATTACAGTACCTTGAAGTGGTCTTTTGTTTTCTTTCGCTAACGGAGCTCACGAGATTTTCTACTTTAAGTTTTGTGTTGTGAAGTTTTCAAGTTTTGGGTAAAGATTTGATGGATTATGGAACAAGGAGTGGCAAGAGCCTAAGCTTGGGGATGCCCATGGCACCCCCAAGATAATATAAGGACACCTAAAAGCCAAAGCTTGGGGATGCCCCAGAAGGCATCCCCTCTTTCGTCTACTTCTATCGGTAACTTTACTTGGAGCTATATTTTTATTCACCACATGATATGTGTTTTGCTTGGAGCGTCTTTTATGATTTGAGTCTTTGCTTGTTAGTCTACCACAATCATCCTTGCTGTACACACCTTTTGAGAGAGCCATACATAATTTTGACTTTGATAGAATACTCTATGTGCTTTACTTATATCTTTTGAGTTTTATAATTTTGCTCTAGTGCTTCACTTATATCTTTTAGAGCACGGTGGTGGATTTGTTTTATAGAAACTATTGATCTCTCATGATTCACTTAGATTATTTTGAGAGTCTTAATAGCATGGTAATTTTCTTAAAATCCTAATATGCTTGGTATGCAAGATTAATAATAAAACTTTCTTATGAGTGTGTTGAATACTAAGAGAAGTTTGATGCTTGATGATTGTTTTGAGACATGGAGGTAATAATATCAAAGTCGTGCTAGTTGAGTAGTTGTGAAATTGAGAAATACTTGTGTTGAGGTTTGCAAGTCCCGTAGCATGCACGTATGATAAACGTTATGCAACAAATTTGAAACATGAGGTGTTATTTGATTGTCTTCCTTATGAGTGGCGGTCGGGGACGAGCGATGGTCTTTTCCTACCAATCTATCCCCCTAGGAGCATGCGCGTAGTACCGAGGTTTTTGATGACTTGTAGATTTTTGAATAAGTATGTGAGTTCTTTATGACTAATGTTGAGTCCATGGATTATACACACTCTCACACTTCCATCCTTGCTAGCCTCTTCGGTACCGTGCATTGCCCTTTCTCACATTGAGAGTTGGTGCAAAATTCGCCGGTGCATCCAAACCCCGTGATATGATATGCTCTTTCACACATAAACCTCCTTATATCTTCCTCAAAACAGCCACCATACCTACCTATTATGGCATTTCCATAGCCATTCTGAGATATATTGCCATGCAACTTTCCATCATTCCGTTCATCATGACACATTCATCATTGTCATATTGCTTAGCATGATCATGTAGTTGACATAGTATTTGTGGCAAAGCCACCATTCATAATTCTTTCATACATGTCACTCTTGTTTCATTGCATATCCCGGTACACCGCCGGAGGCATTCATATAGAGTCATCTTTGTTCTAGTATCGAGTTGTAATCATTGAGTTATAAATAAATAGAAGTGCGATGATCATCATTTTCTAGAGCATTGTCCCAAGTGAGGAATAGATAAAAAAAGAGGAAAGGCCATAAAAAAGAGAAGGCCCCCAAAAAAGACAAAGGCCATAAAAAAAGAGAGAAGGCCCAAAAAATGAGAGAAAAAGAGAGAAGGGACAATGTTACTATCCTTTGCCACACTTGTGCTTCAAAGTAGCACCATGATCTACATAGTACAGAGTCTCTCATGTTATCACTTTCATATACTAGTGGGAATTTTTCATTATTGAACTTGGCTTGTATATTCCAACAATGGGCCTCCTCAAGTGCCCTAGGTCTTTGTGAGCAAGCAAGTTGGATGCACACCCACTAGTTTCTTTTGTTGAGCTTTCATACATTTATAGCTCTAGTGCATCCGTTGCATGGAAATCCCTACTCCTTGCATTAACATCAATCAGTGGGCATCTCCATAGCCCATTTATTAGCCTCGTTGATGTGAGACTTTCTCCGTTTTTGTCTTCTCCACATAACCCCCTTCATTATATTCCATTCCACCTATAGTGCTATGTCCATGGCTCACGCTCATATATTGTGTGAAAGTTTATAGGTTTCAGATTCCTAAAGTATGAAACAATTGCTTGGCTTGTCATCGGGGTTGTGCATGATGATATCATTCTTGTGTGACGAAAATGAGACATGACTAAACCATATGATTTTGTAGGGATGAACTTTCTTTGGCCATGTTATTTTGAGAAGACATAATTGCTTAGTTAGTATGCTTGAAGTATTATCATTTTTATGTCAATATGAACTTTTGTCTTGAATCTTTCGGATCTGAATATTCATACCACAACTTAGAAGAATTACATTAAAATTATGCCAGGTAGCACTCCGCATCAAAAATTCTGTTTTTATCATTTACCTACTCGAGGACGAGCAGGAATAAAGCTTGGGGATGCTTGATACGTCTCCAACGTATCTATAATTTTTGATTGCTCCATGCTATATTATCTACTGTTTTGGACATTATTGGGCTTTATTATCCACTTTTATATTATTTTTGGGACTAACCTATTAACCGGAGGCCCAGAACAGAATTACTGTTTTTTGCCTGTTTTAGGGTTTCGAAGAAAAGGAATATCAAACGGAGTCCAAACGGAATGAAACCTTCGGGAACGTGATTTTCTCACAGAATACAACTCAGGAGACTTGGACCCTACGTCAAGCCAATTAACAGGAGGCCACGAGGTAGGGGGCGCGCCTGCCCCCCCCCCCCGGCACGCCCTCCACCCTCGTGGGCCCCTGTTGCTCCACCGATGTACTTCTTCCTCCTATATATACCCACGTACCCCCAAACGATCAGATACGGAGCCAAAAACCTAATTGCACCGCCGCAACTTTCTTTATCCACGAGATCCCATCTTGGGGCCTGTTCTGGGGCTCCGCCGAAGGGGGCATCGATCACGGAGGGCTTCTACATCATCATCCAAGCCCCTCCGATGAAGTGTGAGTAGTTTACTTCAGACCTACGGGTCCATAGTTAGCAGCTAGATGGCTTCTTCTCTCTTTTTGGATCTCAATACAATGTTCTCCCCCTCTCTCGTGGAGATCTATTCGATGTAATCTTCTTTTTGCGGTGTGTTTGTTGAGACCGATGAATTGTGGGTTTATGATCCAGTCTATCTATGAATAATATTTGAATCTTCCCTGAATTCTTTTATGTATGATTGGTTATCTTTGCAAGTCTCTTTGAATTATCAGTTTGGTTTGGCCTACTAGATTGGTTTTTCTTGCCATGGGAGAAGTGCTTAGCTTTGGGTTCGATCTTGCGGTGTCCTTTCCCAGTGACAGAAGGGGCAGCAAGGCACGTATTGTATTGTTGCCATCGAGGATAACAAGATGGGGTTTTTATCATATTGCATGAAATTATCCCTCTACATCATGTCATCTTGCTTAAGGCGTTACTCTATTTTTAATTTAATACTCTAGATGCATGCTGGATAGCGGTCGATGAGTGGAGTAATAGTAGTAGATGCAGGCAGGAGTCGGTCTACTTGTCTCGGACGTGATGCCTATATACATGATCATACCTAGATATTCTCATAACTATGCTCAATTCTGTCAATTGCTCAATAGTAATTTGTTCACCCACCATAGAATACTTATGCTCTTGAGAGAAGCCACTAGTGAAACCTATGGCCCCCGGGTCTCTTTCTCATCATATCAATCTCCATCACTTTATTATTGCTTTGCTTTTTTACTTTGCCTTTTACTTTTCACTTTGCATCTCTATACCAAAAAAACCAAAAATATTATTTATCATCTCTATCAGATCTCACTTTCGTAAGTGACCGTAAAGGGATTGACAACCCCTAAGCACGTTGGTTGCGTTGAGCTATTGTTTTTGTGTAGGTACGAGGGACTCACGCGTAGCCTCCTACTGGATTGATACCTTGGTTCTCAAAAACTGAGGGAAATACTTATGCTACTTTGCTGCATCATCCTCTCCTCTTCGGGGAAATCCAACGCAGACCGACATTACATGACCGCGTTCATGAGACTGGTTCTACCGACGTGCTTTGCGCACAGGTCGCTGGCTAGTGTCAGTTTCTCCAACTTTAGTTGAATCGGATTCAATGAATAGGGTTCTTTCCGAAGATCAAAAATCAATCACTATACCACGTTGTGGTTTTTATGCCGTAGGTAAGAACTATTCTTGCTAGAAGCCCGTAGCAGCCACGTAAAACTTGCAACAACAAAGTAGAGGATGTCTAACTTGTTTTTCCAGGGCATGTTGTGATGTGATATGGTCAAGACGTGATGAGATATAAATTGTTGTATGAGATGATCATGTTTGGTTAAAGTTATTGGCAACTGGCAGGAGCCTTATGGTTGTCTCTTTATTGCATAAGATGCAAGCACCATATAATTTCTTTACTTTATCGCTATGCGATAGCAATAGTTGCAAAAGCAATAGTTGGCGAGAGGGCCATGTGACAACACATTGATAAAGATCAAGATGATGGAGATCATGGTGTCATGCCGGTGACCATGGAGATCATGGCGGTACTTTGGAGATGGAGATCAAAGGCACAAGATGATAATGGCCATATCATGTCACATATTTTGATTGCATGTGATGCTTATCTTTTATGCATCCTATTTTGCTAAGTACGGCGGTAGCATTATAAGATGACCTCTCACTAAATTTCAAGGTATAAGTGTTCTCCCAGAGTATGCACCATTGCTACAGTTCATTGTGCTGAGAGACCACGTGATGATCGGGTGTGATAAGCTCTACATTCACATACAAGGGTGCAAGCCAGTTTTGCACACGCAGAATACTCGGATTAAACTTGACGAGCCTAGAATATGCAGATATGGCCTCGGAACACTGAGACCGAAAGGTCGAGCGTGAATCATATAGTAGATAGGATCAACATAGTGATGTTCACCATTGAAAACTACTCCATCTCACATGATAATCGGACATGGTTTAGTTGATATGGATCACGTGATCACTTAGATGATTAGAGGGATGTCTATCTAAGTGGGAGTTCTTAAGTAATATGATTAATTGAACTTTAATTTATCATGAACTTAGTACCTTATAGTATTTGCATATCTATGTTGTAGATCAATTGCTCGCGTATAGCTTCCCCATTTTATTTATGATATGTTCCTAGAGAAAACTATGTTGAAAGATGTTAGTAGCAACGATGCGGACTAGCTCTATGATCTGAGGATTATCCTCATTGCTGCACAGAAGAATTATGTCCTTGATGCACGGCTAGGTGACGGACCTATTGCAGGAGCAGATGCGGACGTTATGAACTTTTGGCAAGCTCGGTATGATGACTACTTGATAGTTTAGTGCGCCATGCTTTACGGCTTAGAACCGGGAATTCAAAAATGTTTTGAACGCCACGGAGCATATAAGATGTTCCAAGAACTGAAATTGGTATTTCAGACTCATGCCCGTGTCAGGAGGTATAAGACCTCTGACAAAGTACTTTGCCTACAAAATGGAGGAGAATAGCTCAGCTAGTGAGCATGTGCTCAGAATGTATGGGTACTACAATCGCTTGAATCAAGTGGGAGTTAATCTTCCAGATAAGATAGTGATTGACAGAGTCCTCTAGTCACTATCTCCAAGTTACTGGAACTTCGTGATGAACTATAATATGTAAGGGATGAAGAAAATGATTCCCAAGCTCTTCGCAATGCTGAAATCAGCGAAGGTAGAAATCAAGAAAAGCATCAAGTGTTGATGGTTGACAAGAGCACTAGTTTCAAGTAAAAGGGCAAGGGAAAGAAAGGGAACTTCAAGAAGAATGGCAAGTAAGTTGCCACTCCCATGAAGAAGCCCAAAGCTAGACCCAAGCCTGAAACTAAGTGCTTCTACTGCAAAGGAAATGGTCACTCGAAGTGGAACTGCCCTAGATACTTAGCGGATAAGAAGCATGGCAAAGTGAACAAAAGTATATTTGATATACATGTTATTGATGTGTACTTTACTAGTGTTTGTAGCAACCCCTCAGTATTTGATACTGGTTCAGTTGCTAAGAGTAGTAACTCGAAACAGGAGTTGCAAAATAAATAGAGACTAGTTAAGGGTGAGGTGATGATGTGAGTTGGAAGTGATTCCAAGGTTGATAAGATCACCATCGCACACTCCCTTTACCTTCGGGATTAGTGTTGAACCTAAAATAAATGTTATTTGGTGTTTGCGTTGAGCATAAATATGATTGGATCATGTTTATTGCAATACGGTTATTCATTTGAGTCAAAGAATATTTTTTGTTCTATTTACATGAATAAAACCTTCTATGGTCATACAGTCAATATAAATGGTTTATTGAATCTCGATCATAGCGATACACATATTCATAATATTGAAGCCAAAAGATGCAAAGTTAATAATGATAGTGCAACTTATTTGTGGCACTGCCGTTTAGGTCATATTGGTGTAAAGCGCATGAAGAAACTCCATGCTGATGGACTTTTGGAATCACTTGATTATAAATCGCTTGATGCTTGCGAACCATGCCTCATGGGCAAGATGACTAAGACTCCGTTCTTCGGAACAATGGAACGAGAAACAGACTTGTTGGAAATAATACAAACTGATGTGTGCGGTGAAATGAGTGTCGAGGCTCGTGGCGGGTATCGTTATTTTCTGACCTTCACAGATTATTTGAGCAGATATGGGTATATCTACTTGATGAAATATAAGTCTGAAACATTTGAAAAGTTCAAAGAATTTCAGAGTGAAGTGGAAAATCATCGTAACAAGAAAATAAAGTTTCTACGATGTGATCGCGAAAACAAATATTTGAGTTACAAGTTTGGTCTTCATTTGAAACAATGTGGAATAATTTCGCAACTCATGCCACCTGGAACACCACAATGTAATGGTGTGTCCGAACGTCATAACCGTACTTTTTTAGATATGGTGCAATCTATGATGTCTCTTACCGAATTGCCACTATCGTTTTTGGGTTATGCATTCGTGACAGCTACATTCACGTTAAATAGGGCACCGTCTAATAATCCGTTGAGACGACACTGTATGAACTGTGGTTTAGCAAGAAACCTAAGTTGTCGTTTCTTAAAGTTTGGGGTTGTGATGCTTATGTGAAAAAGTTTCAACCTGATAAGCTCAAACCCAAATCGAAGAAGTGCATCTTCATAGGATACCCAAAAGAAACTGTTGGGTACACCTTCTATCATAGATCTGAAGGCAAGATCTTTGTTGCTAAGAGTGGATCCTTTCTAGAGAAGGAGTTTGTCTCGACAGAAGTGAGTGGGAGGAAAGTAGAACTTGATGAGGTAATAGTACCTTCTCCCTTATTGGAAAGTAGTTCATCACAGAAATCAGTTCCAGTGATTCCTACACCAATTAGTGAGGAAGCTAATGATGATGATCATGAAAACTTCTGATCAAGTTACTACCAAACCTCATAGGTCAACCAGAGTAAGATCCGCACCAGAGTGGTATGGTAATCCTGTTTTGGAGGTCATGTTACTTGACCATGACGAACCTACGAAATATGAGGAAGCGATGATGAGCCCAGATTCCACAAAATGGCTTGAGGCCATGAAATCTGAGATAGAATCCATGTATGAGAACAAAGTGTGGACATTGGTGGAATTGCCCGATGATCGGCAAGCCATTGAGAATAAATGGATCTTCAAGAGGAAGAGAGACGCTGATAGTAGTGTTACTATCTACAAAGCTCGACTTGTTGAAAAGGTTTTTTTTGACAAGTTCAAGGTGTTGACCACGATGAGATTTTCTCACTCGTATCGATGCTTAAAGTCTATCTGAATCATGTTAGCAATTGCCACATTTTATGAAATCTGGCAAATGGATGTCAAAATTGCATTCCTTAATGGATTTATTAAAGAAGAGTTGTATATGATACAACCAGAAGGTTTTGTCAATCCCAAAGGTGCTAACAAAATGTGCAAGCTCCAGCAATCCATCTATGGACTAGTGCAAGCATCTCGGAGTTGGAATATACGCTTTGATGAGTTGATCAAAGCATATAGTTTTATACAGACTTGCGGTGAAGCATGTATTTACAAGAAAGTGAGTGGGAGCACTACAACATTTCTGATAAGTATATGTGAATGACATATTGTTGATCAAAAATAATGTAGAATTTTCTGGAAAGCATAAAGGAGTGTTTGAAAGGAGTTTTTCAAAGAAAGACCATGGTGAAGCTTCTTACATATTGAGCATCAAGATCTACAGAGATAGATCAAGACGCTTGATAAATTTTTTCAATGAGTACATACCTTGAAAAGTTTTTGAAGTAGTTCAAAATGGAACAGTCAAAGAAGGAGTTATTGCCTGTGTTGCAAGGTGTGGAGTCGAGTAAAGACTCAAAACCCAACCACAGCAAAAAAAGAAAGAGAATGAAAATTCATTCCCTATGCCTCAGTTATTGGTTCTATAAAGTATGCTATGCTGTGTACCAGACCTATTGTGTACCTCACCATGAGTTTGGCAAGAGGGTACAATAGTGATCCAGGAGTGGACCGAACAATGGTCAAAACTATCCTTAGTGGAATAAGAAATGTTTCTCGGTTATGGAGGTGACAAAGAGTTCGTCGTAAGGAGTTACGTCGATGCAAGCTTTGACACCTATCTGGATGACTCTAAGTCTCGATCTAGATACATATTGAAAGTGGGAGCAATTACCTAGAGTAGCTCCGTGCAGAGCATTGTAGACATAGAAAATTTGCAAAATACATACGGCTCTGAATGTGGCAGACCCGTTGACTAAACTTCTCTCACAAGCAAAACATGATCACTCTTAGGGTGTTAATCACATAGTGATGTGAACTAGATTATTGACTCTAGTAAACCCTTTGGGTATAACTCACATGGAGATGTGACTAATCACATAAAGATGTGAACTATAGGTGTTAATCACATGGCGATGTGAACTACATTATTGACTCTAGTGCAAGTGGGAGACTGAAGGAAATATGCCCTAGAGGCAATAATAAAGTTGTCATTTATATTTCCTTATATCATGATATATGTTTATTATTCATGCCAGAATTTTATTAACCAGAAACTTAGTACATGTGTGAATACATAGACAAAACAGAGTGTCCCTAGTATGCCTCTACTTGACTAGCTCGTTAATCAAAGATGGTTAAGTTTCGTAACCATAGACATGTGTTGTCATTTGATGAACAGGATCAAATCATTAGAGAATGATGTGATGGACAAGACCCATCCGTTAGCTTAGCATAAATGATCGTTTAGTTTTATTGATATTACTTTCATCATGACTTATACATGTTCCTCTGACTATGAGATTATGCAACTCCCGAATACCGGAGGAACACCTTGTGTGCTATCAAATGTCACAACGTAACTGGGTGATTATAAAGATGCTCTACAGGTGTCTCTGATGGTGTTTGTTTAGTTGGCATAGATCGAGATTAGGATTTTTGTCACTCCGATTGTCGGAGAGGTATCTCTGGGCCCTCTCGGTAATGCACATCACTATAAGCCTTGCAAGCAATGCGACTAATGAGTTAGTTGCGGGATGTTCATTACAGAACGAGTAAAGAGACTTGTCGGTAACGAGATTAAACTAGGTATGATGATACCAATGATCGAATCTCGGGCAAGTAATATACCGATGACAAAGGGAACAACGTCTGTTGTTATGCGGTTCGACCGATTAAGATCTTCGTAGAATATGTAGGAGCCAATATAAGCATCCAGGTTCCGCTATTGGTTATTGACCAGAGATGTGTCTCGGTCATGTCTTCATAGTTCTCGAACCCGTAGGGCCCGCACGTTTAACGTTCGATGACGATTTGCATTATGAGTTATGTGATTTGATTTACCGAAGGTTGTTCGGAGTCCCGGATGAGATCACGGACATGACGAGGAGTCTCAAAATGGTCGATACATAAAGATCGATATATTGGAAGGCCATATTCGAACATCGGAAAGGTTCCGAGTGATTCGGGTATTTTTTGGAGTACCGGAGAGTTACGGGAATTCACCGGGGGAAGTAGTGGGCCTTAATGGGCCATACGGGAAAGGAGAGAAGGGCTTCAAGGGTTGCCCGTGCGCCGCCCCATGGCAAGTCCGAATTGTACTAGGGAGGGGGCGGCGCCCCCCTCTCTTTCCTTCTCCCTGTCCTACTCCTTCCCTCTCCCCCTCTTGGAAAAAGGAAGGGGGCTCCAACTAGGATTGGGAATCCTAGTTGGACTCCCCCTATAGGCGCGCCCCTCCTAGGCCGGCCTTCTCCTCCTCCCTCCTTTATATACGTGGGCAGGGGGCACCCCAAAGGCACTCCAAGATTTGTCTTAGCCGTGTGCGGTGCCCCCTCCACAGTTACACACCTCGGTCATATCGTTGTAGTGCTTAGGCGAAGCCCTGCGCCTGTAACTTCATCATCACCGTCGCCACGCTATCGTGCTGACGGAACTCTCTTCGGCCTCAACTGGATCAAGAGCCCGAGTGAGGTCATCGAGCTGAACGTGTGCCGAACACAGAGGTGCCGTACGTTCGGTACTTGGATCAGTTGGATCACGAGGACGTTTGACTACATCAACCGCGTTACTGAACGCTTCCGCTTTTGGTCTACGAGAGTACGTAGACTCACTCTCCCCTCTCGTTGCTATGCATCTCCTAGATATATCTTGCGTGATCGTAGGAATTTTTTTGAAATACTGTGTTCCCCAACAGGCACCATTGGTAAGAAGCTTTGGCGTATCTCCGCCAAGTGTTCTTCGGCATAAGCGATGAGAACTGGGCTGTTAAGTAGTACCGTCAAACAGGCTTTCTCTACCAATTCTCCGGGTGCGTGCCAGTGATAATCCCCAAGTGCAGGGAATCATCGTAGCAATTGCCAATGGTGGAAGTGATAAGTATGGAGTGTCAAGCCCACAAGGAGCTAATGGTAAGATCAATATTCTCTCAAGTCCTATCTGCCACTGATACGGCTCTACGTACACCGAACATTTGCTTCCAACTAGAAACGAGAAATAAAACTACGTTGTGGGTATGAAGAGGATAACTTTGCATGATATCGGAGAGCTAAAACATAAATGTAGGTGATGCTATCATAAAGTTAGAATATATTACTAAATATTATAAATAGCGAGTGTGGAATAATGATGGATCGGTGTGCGGAATTGTCTTAGGCAATTGGTAATAAGACCGGTAGTCGTCATTGCAATTTCATATGAGGGAGAGGCATAAGCTAACATACTTTCTCTTCTTGGATCATATGCACTTATGATTGGAACTCTAGCAAGCATCCACAACTACTAAAGATCATTAAGGTAAAACCCAACCATAGCATTAAAGCATCAAGTCCCCTTTATCCCATACGCAACAACTCCCTTACTCGGGTTTATGCTTCTATCACTCAAGCAACCTACTATAAGCGAATCATGAACGTATTGCAACACCCTACATCCGGAATCCCTCTCACTTGCGCGACACGGAGGGCACAATAGGACATCACCAAAATAAAACATACAACTTGTACAAATCTAGATCATCAATCAACCCAAAGACAAAGGATATCTACTCAAAACATCATAGGATGGCAACACATCATTGGATCATAATATGTGGCATAAAGCACCATGTTCAAGTAGGGATTACAGAAGGGTGCGAGAGAGTGGACCGCGTAAAAGAGATGAGGGTGGTGATGATAATGGTGATGTTGATGAAGACGATCATCGAGGTGATGATTCCCCTCCCGATGGCACTCCGGCGCCACCGAGAGAGAGGAGGAGAGGTTCTCCCCCTTGTGCCTCTTCCTCCATGGCCTCCCCCCTAGATGGGGAGAGGTTCTTCCTCTGGTCCTTGGCCTTCATGGTGATGATGGCCCTTCCGGGATCCTCCTCCAAAGCCTCCAGTGATGATGGCCCCCTCCGGCAGTGTGCCAGAGAGGGCCTAGATTGATTTCTCGCGGCTACAGAGGCTTGTGGCGGCGGAACTTCCGACCTAGGTTATTTTCTAGAGGTTTGGGCATTTATAAGAGAGGTTGGCATCGAGAACAAGTCAGGGGGCCCCACGGGAAGTCCACGAGGCACAGGGGCGCGCCCAGGGGGGTGGGCGCGCCCCCACCCTCATGGGGCCCACGGGAATCCCCTCCGGTAGATTTTTGTTCCAGTATTTTTTATATTTTCTAGAAAAAATCTCCATTTATTTTCATCGCATTCGAGAACTTTTATTTCTGCACAAAAACAACACCACGGTAGTTCTGCTGAAAATAGTGTCAGTCCGGGTTAGTTCTAATCAAATCATACCAAAATCATATAAAACTATTGTAAACATGGCATGAATACTTCATAAATTATAGATATGTTGGAGACGTATCAGCCAGCATGGACCGGCTTACCTTTCAGCCTTCCCTCGTGGTGAGAGAGGGGCAAAGCTATAGGTCTTTGTTTCATGTATTCGGTGCAAAACTCGACCACCTCCTCCGCAGTATAACCTTGTAGGATGCTTGCCTATGGATGGTTTCGGTTCCGACAAAAGCGCTTCAGTATTCCCATGAACCGCTCGAAGGGATACATGTTGCGAAGAAACACAGGACCACAATACTTTATCTCATCAACAAGGTGCACAGTGAGATGGACCATGACATCAAAGAATGAGGTGGGAAAAAGATCTCTAGGTTGGACAATATTCTTGCAATATCATCTTGCATATGATCCAACTCTTCAGGATTTACAACTTTCTGCCATAGTTGGTTGAAGAAATCACATAGGTCAATGAGTGTGTTTCTTATATCTTTGTCCATCAGATTCCTGATGGCCACCAGGAGGATTTGTGTCAACATTACGTGGCAATCATGTGACTTCATGTGTCCCAACTTCATTTTACCTAAGCTCACATCCATGAGACTTCTGATGTTTGCGCAGTAGGAAGATGGTGTCTTAACTGATAACAAATAGGTGAAGAACCATGTTGCTTCTTTTGTACTTAAACTGTAACTTTGGCGAGCTTTGATGAATTTGTCATCATCTTCTGCTTCACTCTTGCGTTTTGATTTATTAGCAAGCATCTTGAGCCGTGAACCGTCACCATCCTTTCTTTTACCTTTAATCTTGAGCAGGGTACCAAGGATGGTTTCACATACGTTCTTCTCTACGTGCATGACATCGATGTAGTGACGTACACGTAGAATCTCCCAGTAAGGTAATTTCTAGAACACCGATTTCTTCTTAAACACTTGACCCTTGGGTGTTTGTTTCACCATCAAATGGTGGTTCTTGCCAAGCACAACATTAATTTTTTAGCCATGTTGTGGACCACCTCCCCGTCATAGGGTCTTGGGCCTGCACCTGCCTCTGTCGTACCATCAAATTCAGCTTTCATCTTTCGGTATGGGTTATTTTTTCGAAAGAACCTACGATGACGCAAATACACTGTTTTGCACAAGTTGGGAAGTCTTTTGCTAGCTGTCATATCCATGCATGTGACACACCCTACATCTCCCTTTGTTTTCTGCTCCGGTGTGTTGCCTAATGTCGGCATATCTTGAATGGTGTGCACCAGCATCGCATGTAGATCAAAAATATCCTTTCTGTAAGCATCATAACATTTTACAGCAGGCGCATCTATCCACACTGTCAGCAGTTCTTCTACCAGTAGCTGAAAGTAAATGTCGATGTCATTTCCAGGTTGCTTCAGGCCGTGGACAATCATTGACTTCATAATGTATTTTTTCTTCATACACAACCAAGGAGCTAGGTTATATATGCACAGAAGCATCGGTCATGTCCTGTGATTGGTGCTCATATCGCCAAAAGGATTCATCCCGTCAGTACACTCCCCGAGCCTTATACTTCTAGGATCCTTGGCAAATTTTTCATACTTTTTGTCGATTAATTCCCACTGAGCCCCATATTTCGGGTGCCTCATAAACCTATCTGCAATTCGCTCATCATGATGCCACCACAACTTCTTTGCCTCTCTAGGGTTTGCAAACAAATGCCTCAACCTTGGAATTAAAGGCAAGTACCAAACAACCTTGAACGGGATTCCTGTCTTGATCTAGTCGTCCAATTTGTACTTGTCCTTTGCTCTCATGCGCTTGTATCATGGATGCTTGCATGTGGGACATGCACGCGAATCTTTGTACTCACCACGGTACAATATACAATCATTCACACAAGCGTGTATCTTTTGTACTTCGGCAAAAAAATTTCTTCGCTTCATTCGTGCTGCTGGGGAGCACATTATCTTCCGGAAGAATTTCTTTGAAAAGACCTAACATCTCTGTGAAGTCCTTGTTTGATAGACCGTTTGCTGCTTTAAATCTGAGAAGCGCCAGGGTGGTACTCAACCTGGAATATTTCTTTTTGCAACCTGGATACAATTCTTTCTTGGAGTCTGCATCAATGGTTGGCATATCCTTGTACCCAATGATATCCTTTTTTGGGCCCTCGAAATCTGCAATCATAGCAGCAAAATCTGGCATATCAAGATCGTCGTCATCTGCATCAATGTGTTGCTTTTCCAGTGGGCGTTTAGGCTTTCCGGTGTTCCATTGGTAGCTTGACGCCTCTGCCCCGATGTTAGATTCAACATCCATGTGACACTGATCGGGGTTTGGCATCTTGCTGCCCTGGGTATCTTCATCCATGACCTCCTCTTCATCGTGCCTGGTCCGACTTGTATATCCATCCATGAATCCCCTAGAGGCTAAGTGCATCTGGACATCTGCAACTTCATGTGACTCTGTATTGGCACAATCAGTACATGGACACATGCCGTAATCCACATCACCAATTATCCTCTTTGTACTTTCAACCAAATTCATGAACTATGTCACGCCACTGATAAAATCTGTGGTTTTTCGATTCTACATCCATCGAGTCGTCCCATCTGCAGCACACGAATGGTAATTAAAAACAAAACAACAACATTAATACACGGATTAACCACTGCCCAAAGATGTGTGCATAAATCACAAGGTTTTATTTTAATAATTACTGAGGGCGCTCCATGTTGTTATCTAGACGTGCAATGACAAAAACTAATGGCCAGTCAATTTACACGTAGAGTACTAGTACAACACTACCCTTAGGAATTGAATACCTTTATTAAGACACTCACGAAAAGAATACCTTAATTAATTAGTCGCGCGGCGACCTCCGCCCAGTAGACAGACAAGCGCGATGCGGCGGCACGCCAAGACAGCAGGGTCGACGAGCAAAGCATAGTGCAGCTGCCGCCTGAAGTTCGACCTCCACTATCCCGCCATCGACCACGATGGATGTGCTTGAATCATGCTGTCGCCGACCTCGATGGTTGAGCTCTTCCTATCTCCCGCCGCAGACCGAGGATTGACCTCCTATGACGCCGCCACTGCCCACCGACCGAGGATTGACCTCTTCTCCAGTAGCCGCTGCCTAGGTCACTGCTGCCATCTCTATATGAAGAGCGGCTATTTTTTTACGGATATCCGTAGAGCGGCTGTTTACACGGTATCTCACGGTAACTCAATTATATGGACAGGGTAGTACATCACATACGGTTATGTAACGGCAACCGTGTCTAACCTATGTTGTCTTCTCACACGGTTTGGTGCGAAAATCGTGTTTAACATTGTAATACCTAACACACAAACGACATGTATAAACAGTGCACCGTATACAACATATAGTGCCATAAGTAGTTCCCGACCGTTAGCTTATCTCCACAGTTTCCCCATTTCCCCCAAATCCCTACATAGCCTCCAAATTCCCTTGTGTGGCGCTGACATTGAGGGAATGCGGATGAGTGGTGCTGATGGTTTCGATGCAGCTGCTCCTGCTCGTATCGCCTCCATGACGGCGGGCGCCGCCGAGCACTTGCCTAAGGTCATGAGAAGGCAGGTGTACTACGGATCCGAATCGTCCTGTTAGGTTCCAATCTATCCCCATCTATTTTAGGATGTCCAAAGTATAGCTCCTTGCCGAATCCGTCCTGAATGACCCCCGCCCCCAGGAAAGCAATCTGTCACCGGATCCGGAGCATGACTCCAGACTCCCGCAACACGGGTTCGACTGCGAGTTTTGCGCCACCGAGAAGTACCAAAAGCTGAGTTGTGTGCACAAGCACACTCCCGCTCGATGTGTATGCACGGAGGGATTTGACATTGGCAGGCGGTTTCTCAGTTGCCCCTTAGAGGTTAGTGCTAATTAAGTTCATCATTTTACTTCAGTTAATGCCACCGCTCATCCAGAATACTATTTAACATTGGCAGAGATATGAGGCTTGTGCCTTTGTTAACTGGCTTGTCGGAGTAATTGGACATGGATACCCCGAAGACGGCGAGACAAGAATTCAAGACATCGGGGCTAGCAAAGCCCCTCGGTCCAACTACCTGGCCGGCGGCTGGCTGCTGGATGTTGACTGCTCCACCAGGCCGACTGCTGGCTGCTGACTGCTCCACCAGGCCGATTGCTGGCTGCTGACTGCTCCACCAGGCCGACTGCTAGCTGTTGACTGCTCCACCAGGCCGACTGCTGGCTGCCGACTGCCCGGCCACCCCTGCCGGCTGCTGGCTGCCGACTTCCCGGCCGCTCCTGCCAGCTGCTGGCTGCCGACTGCTCCACCAGGTCGGCTGCTGGCTGCCGACTGCTCCACCAGGCCGGCTGCTGGCTGCCGACTGCTCCACCAGGCCGGCTGCTGGCTGCCGACTGCTCCACCAGGCCGGCTGCTGGCTACCGACTGCTCCTCTAGGCCGGCTGCTCGAAGTCAACTGCAGCCCGACGCGACCCCGACGTGACGGCCGTCCCCGGCACTGTTCACGTGTCACCTCAGCCATCATGTACAGTGTCCCTTGTCACCGGGCACTATTTATGAAGTGACCCAGGGGACAAGGATGACACCCCACCATACCCCCTTGCTCCCATACCACCACATAGCTTAGATAGTAAGCTAGCTACACACTATATATAGCAACCATCCATCCATCCACTACACACTCTCACATGCACATACGCATGAGCATACACATGCTCACGGCCATGAGCCATGAGCATGGTCGGCCACTAGAGCATGCTACATACATGCATATATGAAACCAGATGCCTGTGACACTGCTTTCAGATATAGCTCCAGGAGCAACTCTGTACCAGATATACTCAGACATGCAGGAGTAGGGGTATTATCTCTCCGGAGAGCCCCGAACCTGGGTAAACTACCGCGTGCCACTCGCATACCCGCTCCCGGGCCTATCAGTAGTAGTCTTTGTTGGAAATATGCCCTAGAGGCAAAAATAAAAGCATTATTATTATATTTCCTTGTTCATGATAATTGTCTTTATTCATGCTATAATTGTGTTATCCGGAAATCGTAATACATGTGTGAATAACAGACACCAACATGTCCCTAGTGAGCCTCTAGTTGACTGGCTCGTTGATCAACAAATAGTCATGGTTTCCTGACTATGGACATTGGATGTCATTGATAACGAGATCACATCATTAGGAGAATGATGTGATGGACAAGACCCAATCCTAAACATAGCACAAGATCGTATAGTTCGTTTGCTAGAGTTTTCCAATGTCAAAGTATCTTTTCCTTAGACCATGAGATCATGTAACTCCCGGATACCGTAGGAGTGCTTTGGGTATACCAAACGTCACAACGTAACTGGGTGACTATAAAGGTAGATTACGGGTATCTCCGAAAGTGTCTGTTGGGTTGACATGGATCAAGACTGGGATTTGTCACTCCGTATGACGGAGAGGTATCACTGGGCCCACTCGGTAATGCATCATCATAATGAGCTCAAAGTGACCAAGTGTCTGGTCACGGGATCATGCATTACGGTACGAGTAAAGTGACTTGCTGGTAACGAGATTGAACGAGGTATTGGGATACCGACGATCGAATCTCGGGCAAGTAACATATCGATTGACAAAGGGAATTGCATACGGGGTTGATTGAATCCTCGACATCGTGGTTCATCCGATGAGATCATCGTGGAGCATGTGGGAGCCAACATGGGTATCCAGATCCCGCTGTTGGTTATTGACCGGAGAGTCGTCTCGGTCATGTCTGCTTGTCTCCCGAACCCGTAGGGTCTACACACTTAAGGTTCGGTGACGCTAGGGTTGTGAAGATATGTATATGCAGTAACCCGAATGTTGTTCGGGGTCCCGGATGAGATCCCGGACGTCACTAGGAGTTCCGGAATGGTCCGGAGGTAAAGAATTGTATATGGGAAGTGCTGTTTCGGCCATCGGGACAAGTTTCGGGGTCACCGGTATTGTACCGGGACCACCGGAAGGGTCCCGGGGCTCCACCGGGTGGGGCCACCTATCCCGGGGGGCCCCATGGGCTGAAGTGGGAGGGCACCCAGCCCATAGTGGGCTGGGGCGCCACCCCCCCAAGGGCCCATGCGGCTAGGGTTGGGGGAAACCCTAAAGGGGGCGCCCCCCCCCTTGCTTGGGGGGCAAGCCTCCCACCCTAGGCTGCCGCCCCCCATAGTAGATCCATCTACTAGGGCCGGCGCCCCCCCATGGCACCCCTATATATAGTGGGGGAGAGGAGGGACTTGATGAACCAGCCCCTGGCGCCTCCCTCTCTCCCCGTTACGTCTCTCTTCCTCGTAGTATAGGCGAAGCCCTGCTACTGTGACGCCCTGCATCCACCACCACGCCGTCGTGCTGCTGGATCTTCCTCAACCTCTCCTTCTCCCTTGCTGGATCAAGAAGGAGGAGACGTCTCCCGTCCCGTACGTGTGTTGAACGCGGAGGTGCCGTCCGTTCGGCGCTTGGTCATCGGTGATTTGGATCACGTCGTGTTCGACTACATCATCACTGTTCTTTTGAACGCTTCCGTGCGCGATCTACAAAGGTATGTAGATGCATCCAATGACTCGTTGCTAGATGAACTCCTAGATGATCTTGGTGAAACGAGTAGGAAACTTTTGTTTTCTGCAACGTTCCCCAACAGTCTTGCCCTCACACGAAGCCACTTTGTGGCATATGTCGTCTTGCACCCCCCCCCCCCCCCGTGAGAATACCACGACATTTGGCGCCCACCGTAGGGCGATACTATGCTACCGCGCTGCTACTGGTTTCGTAGTCCGGGCGGTACCCCTTTTTCTTCATCACCTCCACCGCGACGTTGCGCCGTCTCTCCGATGGCGGTCGGGGGCTCGACATCGACGCACCCCCGGAGTGGCCGCGAGGGGCGGCGCGTCTTCGCCGTCGGCCTCGCCATCTTCGTCATCACCACCGCAGCACCGGCCGTCCGTCCGCGCACGCGCCGCATGCGGGGTCTTGCTTCAGTCGGCCGTGTTCATCCACGCGCCGCTCGCGTTTGCTCCCCGCCGTGTTGCGCCTTGCTCCGGCCGAAACACGCGTTCGCTCCGCCATATATCATCCACACTAGCTGGGTAGATGCAAGTCAAACCATGGTCAAACCATTAGCCAAACACGCAAATCGGGTACGTCATGTACACTATCCAGATAAAGCTCGTACAATGGCCATACACTACCCAAAAATCTCTCACATAATAGTTAGACACCATGCCCAGATATTTTCCAAATGATTCACATACACTTACCGGATACGAGTCGGATCGTGTGTGTACAATGGTCAGATAATGGCCATAGGTACAAGCTCGCCTCCGCTTCGATCCGCCCACTCGCGTCCCGCCCCTACGCGCCGGCCACTTCACTGCTCCGCTCGGCTGCCTTCCCGTGCCAGCCGGCCGATCCTCTGTCCGCGCCCACACGCGACCCGCCCAGGCCTGCTGCTCCGCTCCACCTATGCCACACCACCCAGCGGCCGGCTCCTTCGCGCGCGCCGGGTCACCACAGCCCACCTGCTCCGCCCGCTGCGCTGGCCGGCTCCACCAGCACCCCGGCCGCCGGCCCGCCTCCTCCTCTGCAAGCCACCTTGCCTTCATCCGGCTTCGCGTAGTGCGCCGGCTCCAGCTGCACCACTCCTGTGCTCCGGCCTCGCGTCGCTCCACCTCCGACCGCCCGCGCCAGCTGCCCGCTGACTGCGTCCTGCGGCATGCCGACTGCGGCCTCTTCCCGGCGACCTCGGACGACTGTCGGCTTCGTTCGCCACCCGTCCGGTTGCCGCACAGCCGCCTGCTCCGCCCGCAGCACCGGGTTTGGCCTCGTCTGCTGGCCAGCTCGTCGCCCGCCCGCCTCGTCGCCCTCGCCGGCTCCTTCTGCTGCTTCCTGTAGCGACCAGACCTCAAACAGTCTGATCTCTGTGCTCCGGTGTCATCCCTGGATCAGTAATGCTGACACCACACAGTACTCGGAGGATTTATAACAGAGTAGCAATCACACACTTATTACATCGAGTGTCTCAAACGAGAACTTATTATAATAAATATGGCTTAAGGCCATCTAATAACGATAACAGCGGAAGGCTTGGAAGATAAGTGAGTCCATCAACTCCAACGGCATCACTGAGTATAGAACCACGACCTAAAAACTCCTTAATCATCGTCTGAAAAGTCTGTAACATTAACGTTGCAGCCCGAAACGGGTCAGCACATGGAATATGCTGGCAATGTAACACATAGAGGGTAAGGAATGAAACAACTATACTATATGCATATTTGGCCCGAAAAGGGTCAGCCCGAAATGTTACAGTTTTTCGTAAAGCCAATTTTTCCCTACTACAAAGGAATAAATTTTATTTCACTATCATGGTAGTTGTTAAACATTGAGAATGGTTGACAGCATCCTCAATCCCAATTAAGCATCATCATTAAACAAAACCCAACAAAATTAATTTAGAGTAACATGTTGAGAATCACATGATAATCCAGGTACTAGATACTCAAGATGTCCATAACCAGGGACACGGCTAACCATGATTAGTTTATTACACTCTGTAGAGGTTTGCGCACTTTTCCCCACAAGAATCGATCGCCTCCGTTTGGTTTCTCGCACTACAAGGTGTTTGAGAAGACGGATGACCGAGACATAGTCTTTCAGAAGCGCTAGCACCTTACGATCGGGTAGACCGTACCACCTACATCCCCTACATCTGCTAGTCTACCACTATAAGAGTTCGCACGACTTAGTCAACTATGCTAGAGCCCATAATAGCTTGTGGCTACACACGGAAGTTTCTAGTATGAATAGTCTCATGATCACTTTGAGCCTGGGTGGCGGTCCAAAAGAAAACAGGCAAGTCCTAGAATACCCAGGTGCCTCAATCCACCCAGATGTGTGTTTAATTTGCCACCTTAGATAAACCATTAATTAACAAAACTCACATCTGTCATGGATATCACTCACCCAATCCACGTGTACTAGCATAACATGGCATAATAAGCAAACGCGGAAGTAACTCCCAAAGGTTTGATAATAAACAGGTAATAGGTACTACCTCAACTACTTCCCATCCCACAATTTAATTAGATCCTAATCATGCAATGTGTGAGGATTTGATCTAATGCAGTAAAACTGGGTAGTAGAAAAGGTATGATCAAAGTGTTACTTGCCTTGCTGATGATCCGCGAAACCTAGAGATTCGAAGTAACAAGTGGCGCACTCCGGGTATTCTATCACAGACAAACAAACAAGCATACAATAAGTACTCATATAATGCACGGGTAAAACTCAAATAAGAGATCTAACCAGAAGGTTCAACTTAAGAACTCCGGTTTGCAAAAAGAATCAAATCGAATGAAACAACGAAAATCAAACGGCGAAAGAAAACAACTTCGTTCTACAAATCTGGATCTAGGGCAATTTTTACAGTAGCAAAATCTTGTTTAAGTTGGTTAAACGGATAGAGGGTTTCGAGACGAAACTCCAGGCACTTGAATCGCCTGATTCCGTTAAACGAGCGAAAAGTTATACTAAAACGAAAATCGGATCAGGAATCGCGATCAGAAAAATCGCGGATTTAATCCGAGAAAAAGAAAAAAACGACGAATGTTCGCTAGAACGAACAAACGGACGAACGCTCGCTATTTAAATAAACCAGAAAAATCGATATATTTAAAAAAACCTAAATCTAAAAAACCGATGAAAAACCAACGGTTTTTCGAAAAAACAAAAAAAACCGGCGCGGAAAATGAGGCGGCGAACCTCGGGCGGCGTGCGGCGGCGGCGGCGGCGCTGGCGCTGGCGGCGGCGGGCGTTGGGGCTGCGCGGCTTAGGGTTTCTGCTGGGGCTGGGCCTCCCCCGGCTTATAAAGGCTAGCCGGGCCGGAGTCCTAGTCGGACACGGCCCGTAGGTCGGTTCGTTTTTTTATTATTATTTCGCGCAGAAGAAAAATAAAAAAAAATACTAAACGGACTCGAAAAATTCCGAAATAAATTTTCACGGGCTTCTAAAATCAAGCCTCACAAGGTGAACATTTATTTGGGGCCTAAATGCAATTTTGAAAAACGCACATTTTTCCTAAATTCAAATAATGCACCGAAAAACTCCGAAATAAAAACTTATTTGATTTTATTATTAAATCCTCAATATTTCTTTATTTTGGGAAAGTCATTTTATTCCCTCTCTCATATTTTTGTAATAGAAATAATTGATGATAAAATAATTAAAATCAAATGATCCTATTCTCAAAATTTGAGAAAACTCAAATATGAAAATAACGAAATCCCCAACTCTCTCCGTGGGTCATTGAGTTGCGTAGAATTTCTAGGATCAACCAAAATGCAAAATAAAATATGATATGCAATGATGATCTAATGTATAACATTCCAAATTGAAAATTTGGGATGTTACAAACCTACCCCCCTTAAGATGAATCCCGCCCTCGAGATTCGGGTTGGCTAGGAAATAGGTGAGGGTGGTCCTTGAGCAATTCTTCCTCTCGTTCCCAGGTGGCTTCATCCTCTGTGTGGTGGCTCCACTGAACTTTGCAAAACTTGATAACCTTGCTGCGACTGACTCAATTGGCAAACTCAAGAATCTTAACGGGTCTCTCCTCGTAGGTCAAATCGTTATCCAACTGAATAGTTTCCAAAGGCACCGTGTCTCTCAACGGTATGCCAGCCATCTCCGCGTGACACTTCTTCAACTGGGAAACGTGGAACACATCATGAACTCCTGACAATCCTTCAGGTAATTCCAACCTGTAGGCCACTTCTCCCATACGCTCCAAAACTCTATATGGTCCTACAAATCGTGGCGCTAACTTCCCTTTAACTCCAAAACGCTTTGTTCCCCGAAGTGGAGATACTCGAAGATAAGCTCTATCTCCGACTTCGTAAACGGTCTCCTTGCGTTTAGAATCTGCATAACTCTTCTGTCTGGACTGGGCTACCTTGAGCCTATCGCGAATCGACTTCACCTTCTGTTCAGACTCTTTAATCAAATTAGGTCCAAACAACTGGCGGTCTCCAACTTCGTCCCATGACAACGGTGTCCCACACCTCCTTCCGTACAAGGCTTCGAAAGGGGCCATCTTTAAACTGGTTTGGTAACTGTTGTTGTAAGAGAACTCTGCATATGGCAAATTGTCGTCCCAACTAGATCCGTAATCTAGCGCACAAGCTCTCAACATATCCTCCAAAATCTGATTGACTCTCTCGGTCTGTCCATCTGTCTGTGGATGAAAAGCTGTACTGAATTCTAGCCTGGTACCCAAAGTTTCGTGCAACTGCTTCCAGAACTTTGAGGTAAACTAGGTTCCTCTATCTGATATGATACTCCTTGGAACTCCATGCGAACATACAATCCTGGTCATGTATATCTTTGCCAACTTAGCACTGGTGTAAGTGGTCTTTACTGGGGTGAAATGAGCTACTTTCGTCAATCGATCAACTACAACCCAAATCGAGTCGTAGCCTGAACGAGTCCTGGGTAATCCCGTGATAAAATCCATGCCTAACTTATCCCACTTCCATTCGGGTATCGGCAATGGTTGTAACAATCCTGCTGGCTTCTGATGCTCTGCCTTTACTCTCTGACATACATCACAAACTGCTACATAGTCCGCAATATCCTTCTTCATTCCGGTCCACCAGAAAATATCCTTAAAATCCAAATACATCTTGGTATTTCCTGGGTGAATCGAATATGGTGAATCGTGTGCCTCTTGCAGAATCAACTTCCTGATCTCCGGGTCATTGGGCACATAAACACGGTCTTCAAACCATAGGGTGTCGTGCTCATCCTCACGAAATCCTTTAGCTTTTCCTTTGCTCAGTTTCTCCTTTATAGCGGCAATCTCTTTGTCAGTCTTCTGAGCTTCTCTGATTCTATCCATCAAGGTTGACTGAATCTCCAATGCTGCTACATAGCCTCTCGGAACTATTTCCAAACATAATTCACGAAGATTTTCTGCTAACTCCTTGGGTATTTCTCCCGTCATTAACGTATTGACATGGCTCTTACGGCTTAAGGCGTCAGCTACTACATTAGCCTTTCCGGGATGGTATTGCAATCTCATATCATAATCCTTGATGAGTTCCAACCATCTCCTTTGTCTGAGATTCAACTCCTTCTGTGTGAAAATGTACTTCAAACTCTTATGATCCGTGTACACCTCACAATGGTTTCCAATGAGGAAATGCCTCCATGTTTTCAAAGCATGCACTACGGCTGCTAACTCCAAATCATGCGTGGCATAATTAAACTCATGAGGCTTCAGTTGTCTTGAGGCATATGAAACAACTCTCCCTTCCTGCATAAGCACTGCTCCAAGTCCTCGACGTGAAGCGTCGCAATACACCTCATAATCTTTGGTCTGGTCTGGCAAAATCAACACTGGTGAGGTAACCAAACGTTTCTTCAACTCCTGGAAACTAGACTCACATTCCTCCGTCCATATGAACTTGGTATCTTTCTTTAATAACTCCATCATAGGCTTCGCAATGTTTGAGAAATTCTCAATGAATCTCCGGTAGTATCCTGTGAGTCCAAGAAAACTCCGGATCTCTCCCACTGTAGTTGGTGCTTCCCACTTGGTCACGGTATCTACTTTGGTAGGATCTACTACTATACCTTCTCCAGATATAACGTGTCCGAGGAATCCTACTTCCTTCAACCAAAACTCACATTTGCTGAACTTGGCATATAATTGATGTTCTTTGAGCTTTCCAAGTACCAAACGCAAATGCTCCTTATGCTCCTCTTCATTCTTCGAATAAACCAGGATATCATCAATGAACACTACGACAAACTTATCCAAAAACTCCATAAATACTTTGTTCATAATGTTCATAAAATAGGCAGGTGCGTTAGTCAGACCAAATGACATAACAGTATACTCGTACAGCCCATACCTGGTAGTAAAAGCTATCTTAGGAATATCCTGTTCTCGAATCTTCAACTGGTGGTATCCAGTTCGCAGATCGATCTTGGAAAATACCTTAGCTCCTTGCAATCGATCAAATAGATCATTGATCATTGGTAGTGGGTACTTGTTCTTGATCGTTACTTCATTCAATCCTCGATAATCAACAACCATCCTTAATGATCCATCCTTCTTCTCCACTAGAAGTACTGGCGATCCCCAAGGTGAAGAACTTGGGCGAATATATCCCTTATCCAGTAACTCCTTAATCTGCTTCTTAATTTCTACCAAATCCTTTGTTGGCATCCTATATGGTCTCTTTGATATTGGCCCGATGCCTGGCAATAGCTCAATCAAAAACTCAATATCTCTATCCGGTGGCATGCCTGGCAACTCCTCTGGAAATACTTCAAGGAAATCCCTTACCACTAGTACTTCCTCCTGCACAACTCCTGTTAAGCAATTTACCTGAGTCCTCTTCGGCACATGTCGGGATACATACTTGATCCTTCTCCCTTCTGGGGTGGTAAGCAAAATTGACTTACTAGCGCATTCAATATTTCCTTCATACTTTGATAACCAATCCATGCCTAATATCACATCCAATCCTTGGGATTCCAATACTATTAGGTCCGAGGGAAAAACATAGTTACCAATCCTTAATGGTAACCGATCACACCATAGACTAGCCACATACTCTGCTCCAGGCGAGGTTACTAACATGGGTGACCTAAGGGCTTGGGTTGGTAGGTTATACTTATCCACAAATCCCTTGGAGATGTATGAATGCGATGCACCAGTATCAAAAAGAACGAGTGCGGTAAATGACTTAACCAGAAACTTACCTATTACTGCATCAGGCTGAGCTTCAACCTCCTCCATGCTAACGTGGTTCACCTGTCCCATATTAAAAGGGTGCGGCTTCTTCCCAGAGCTTCCATTGCCATTTCCATTTTGTATCTCAGGGCATTCATTGGCATAATGTCCGATCTTCGAACACTTAAAGCAAGTGACTTGGCTCAGGTCCTTCTTGGCTGGGGTTGATGGGTTGGTGCAATTCTGGCCATTGCTTCCTCCATTTCCATTTCCATTCTTGGTGCCATTGTGATTGTGCGAGCTACCTCCTCCATGGGTATGCTGAAAATGTCCTCCCGGTCTAGGGGTAAAACGTGGCTTCTGCTGAGCTCCTGAAGTGTACTTTCCTTGTCCATACTTCCTCTTGCGATTCTCAATTTGCTGCTGCTTCCCTTCAATCATAAGAGCACGATCTACCAACTCCTGGTAGTTGTTGAAGGTTTCTACCATCAACTGCATGCTCAACTCATCATTCAGTCCTTCCAGAAACTTCTCCTGCTTAGCTGCATCCGTAGCGACGTCATCTGGGGCATAACGTGCTAACTTACTAAAGTCCTCCACATACTGGCCAACTGTCCGTCCTCCTTGGCGCAAGTTGCGAAACTCACGCTTCTTCATGGCCATAGCTCCTGCTGAAACATGCGCAGTACGAAAAGCCTGCTGAAACTGGTCCCATGTGACAGTGTCGACAGGGAAAGTGGCTGTGAAATTCTCCCACCATGATGCTGCTGGTCCTTCAAGTTGATGTGCGGCAAACTTCACCTTCTCCGCATCTGTGCATCCTACTGTGGTCAACTCTCTAGCTGTCTTGCGGAGCCAATCATCTGCTACTATCGGCTCGGTGCTACTGGAAAACACCGGCGGATTCAGCTTAAGAAAACGGGCTAAGTGGTCAACTGGTGGTGGTGGTGGTGGGTTGTTGTTGTTGTTCCCCTGATTCTGATTCTGGACTAGCAACTGCATCAATGTGTTCTGCTGCTGGATCAACTGAGTGAGCTCCGGTGGAAAGGTAAATCCGGGGTCACGTCTTGGAGGCATCTAAGTGTTTTAGAAAAGATGAGATGTAAGAATAGAGGGGGTCTAAAGAGAAAACACTACCCATATGCACATGAGGCAAAATCAAACAATTCAATTCATTCAATCAAACAAGGGCATACAATCGATCTAACTATCGCAAAAGTGCTCGGACTACTATATTTACATGGTGGACTACTACTACTGATGAGGTGGTCTACTAGAAATATTCTTCGGTTGCAGACTCCATGATATCTGCTCCAGCTTCATCAACATAGTCGATGATGATGTAGTCTTCCGGGCTAATCTCCTTGGGTTCTTCGTCTTCCTCTACTGGTGTAGGGCCTCCCATAAATATTCCGATCTTCATTGTTAGGTCGGCATTCTTATCCACCAATACTTCAATTTCTTCTTCATAATCTTCACGTGTAGCCTTGAGTTCTTTCTCTAGTTCCTTGATTCTAGTCTTAGCCTTCTTCAGATCTATCATGTCGGCACACATCTGGTTCTCCTGTCGTTGAATGTGCTGGTTTAGCTCCTGGATAAAAGCTGCAATTGATCTATCCTTCCTAGTGTTGATCATCTCCCAGTGCTCATCTCAGCGCCCACAAATCTGGTAGATTGTATCCTTGAGGTCATTGCGGTAGACTTCTCCAATGCGTCCCATGGCGATGTGAGATTCCATGCTCATTCCCAGACTCCAAGTTGGTGCATCAAAAGAAAACTCTATGGGCTCAGTGACTGGCATGAACGTCCTTCCTGGAACTTGAACTTGAATCATCCAGCGCTCTTCTTCAGGTAAAGTGGCATTGTAGGTTCTGGTGAAGCTTGGTATTCCTATGTTCAGGTATCTAGTGACTTCCTTCAAGTGACGTCCAAAGGGTGTATCTTCATCTGGTTGCGTGAACTTATTCCTTGCATCCGCCATCCTAAAGAGTAGAAAAGATGAGAGGTCAGAAGAGAAGAGAGTGAATAGTGATCTAGGACTCTAACTTAGTGGTCGTGTCCTACAGTCAGTGTGTGCTCTGATACCATCTCTGTGGCGACCAGACCTCAAATATTCTGATCTCTGTGCTCCGGGGTCATCCCTAGATCAGTAATGCTGACACCACACAGTACTCGAAGGATTTATAACAGAGTAGCAATCACACACTTATTACATCGAGTGTCTCAAACGAGAACTTATTACAATAAATATGGCTTAAGGCCATCTAATAACGATAACAGTGGAAGGCTTGGAAGATAAGTGAGTCCATCAACTCCAACGGCATTACTGAGTATAGAACCACGACCTAAAAACTCCTTAATCGTCGTCTGAAAAGTCTGCAACATTAACGTTGCAGCCCGAAACGGGTCAGCACATGGAATATGCTGGCAATGTAACACATAGAGGGTAAGGAATGAAACAGCTATACTATATGCATATTTGGCTGGTGGAAAGCTCTATGGTTACAGTTTTTCGTAAAGCCAATTTTTCCCTACTACAAAGTAATAAGTTTTATTTAACTATCATGGTAGTTATTAAACATTGAGAATGGTTGACAGCATCCTCAATCCCAATTAAGCATCATCATTAAACAAAACCCAACAAAATTAATTTAGAGTAACATGTTGAGAATCACATGATAATCCAGGTACTAGATACTCAAGATGTCCATAACCGGGGACACGGCTAACCATGATTAGTTTATTACACTCTACAGAGGTTTGCGCACTTTTCCCCACAAGACTCGATCGCCTCCGTTTGGTTTCTCGCACGACAAGGTGTTTGAGAAGACGGATGACCGAGACATAGTCTTTCAGAAGCGCTAGCACCTTACGATCGGGTAGACCGTACCACCTACATCCCCTACATCTGCTAGTCTACCACTGTAAGAGTTCGCATGACTTAGTCAACTATTCTAGAGCCCATAATAGCTTGTGGCTGCACACGGAAGTTTCTAGTATGAATAGTCTCATGATCCCTTTGAGCCTGGGTGGCGGTCCGAAAGAAAACAGGCAAGTCCTGGAATACCCAGCTGCCTAAATCCACCCAGATGTGTGTTTAAGTTGCCACCTTAGATAAACCATTAATTAACAAAACTCACATCTGTCATGGATATCACTCACCCAATCCACGTCTACTAGCATAGTATGGCATAATAAGCAAACGCGGAAGTAACTCCCAAAGGTTTGATAATAAACAGGTAATAGGTACTACCTCAACTACTTCCCATCCCACAATTTAATTAGATCCTAATCATGCAATGTGTGAGGATTTGATCTAATGCAGTAAAACTGGGTAGTAGAAAAGGTATGATCAAAGTGTTACTTGCCTTGCTGATGATCCGCGAAACCTAGAGATTCAAAGTAACAAGCGGCGCACTCCGGGTATTCTATTGCAGACAAACAAACAAGCATACAATAAGTACTCATCTAATGCACGGGTAAAACTCAAATAAGAGATCTAACCAGAAGGTTCAACTTAAGAACTCCGGTTTGCAAAAAGAATCAAATCGAACAAAACAACGAAAATCAAACGGCGAAAGAAAACAACTTCGTTCTACAAATCTGGTTCTAGGGCAATTTTTACAGTAGCAAAATCTTGTTTAAGTTGATTAAACTGATAGTGGGTTTCGAGATGAAACTCCACGCGCTTGAATCGCCTGATTCCGTTAAACGAGCGAAAAGTTATACTAAAATGAAAATCGGATGAGGAATCGCGATCAGAAAAATCACGGATTTAATCCGAGAAAAAGAAAAAAACGACGAACATTCGCTAGAACGAACGAACGGACGAACGCTCGCTATTTAAATAAACCTGAAAACCCGATCTATTAAAAAAACTTAATCTAAAAAACTGATGGTATTTCGAAAAAACTAAAAAAAGGCGCGGAAAACGAGGCGGCGAACCTCGGCCGGCGTGCGTCCGGCGGCGCGGCGGGGCGGCGGCTGGACTGGCGCTGGCGGCGGCAGGAGCTGGGGTGGGCGGCTTAGGGTTTCAGCTGGGGCTGGGCCTCCCCCGGCTGATAAAGGCTAGCCGGGCCGGAGTCCTAGTCGGACACGGCCCGTAGGTTGGTTCATTTTTATTATTATTATTATTATTTCGCACAGAAGAAAAATAAAAAGAAATACTAAATGGACTCCAAAAATTCCAAAATAAATTTTCACGGGCTTCTAAAATCAAGCCTCGCAAGGTGAACATTTATTTGGGGCCTAAATGCAATTTTGAAAAACGCACATTTTTCCTAAATTCAAATAAAACACCGAAAAACTCCGAAATAAAAAGTTATTTGATTTTATTATTAAATACTCAATATTTCTTTATTTTGAGAAAGTCATTTTATTCCATCTCTCATATTTTTGTAATAGAAATAATTGATGATAAAATAATTAAAATCAAATGATCCTATTCTCAAAATTTGAGAAAACTCAAATATGAAAATAACGAAATCCCCAACTCTCTCCGTGGGTCATTGAGTTGCGTAGAATTTCTAGGATCAACCAAAATGCAAAATAAAATACGATATGCAATGATGATCTAATGTATAACATTCCAAATTGAAAATTTGGGATGTTACACTTCCCGTTTCGCACCTGCTGGGCCAGCCCCGCCTGCCGCCTGCTCCGCATTCGGGTCATCCTGCCGGCCCACCGGCTTCCCCGCCTCCCGGCCCACCGGCTTCGCTCGCCACTTGGCCGGCTGCCGGCTCCCCGCTCGCCCGTTGTCCGGCCCGGCCAGCTGCTGGCTCCCGCTATTCGGCTGCCCGTGGTCGGCTGGAGAAGAGAAAAAGAAAAGGGGCCGAAAGAAAAGAAAGTAAGAAGAAGAAAAGAGGTCCAGCGGCCCCAAGCGAGGACAAGAAGAAAAGTCAAGGGCCGACTCAAAAAAAGAAGGAAAGAGTGGGGTGCGGCTGGAGAAAAGTCTGCAGAAAAGTGGCTGGGCGCTACAAGGAAAGGGCCGACTGCCGACAGCCGACTGCTGGCAAAAAAAAAGGGGGGAGAGTACGGCTACTACAGCCGGCTAAAAAGGAAATACCGCGTCCGGCTTCTACATCCAGTGGGTGCGCTGACGCGCCCCGGCAAAGAAGAAGACAAAGTAGTTGCCGGGAGATCGGGCCCGACTGCTCAGCAGTCGGCCCAGATCTCGGGGGGCTACACCAAGCGGGTGCGCTGACGTGCCCCCGTGAAGAAGAAGACAAAGTAGTTGTCGGGAGATCCGGCCTGACTGCTCAACAGTCGGCCCAGATCTCGAGGGCTACACCCAGCGGGTGCGCTGACGCGCCCCGCGAAGAAGAAGACAAAGTAGTCGCCGGAAGATCCGGCCCGATTGTTCAGCAGTCGGCCCAGATCTCGGGGGCTACACCCAGCGGGTGCGCTGGCGCGCCCCCGCGAAGAAGAAGACAAAGTAGTTGCCGGGAGATCCGGCCCGACTGCTCGACAGTCGGCCTAGATCTCGGGGGCTACACCCGGCGGGTGCGCTGACGCGCCCCCGCGAAGAAGAACACAAAGTAGTTGCCGGGAGATCCGGCCCGACTGCTCAGCAGTCGGCCCAGATCTCGGGGGCTACACCTAGCGGGTGCGCTGACGCGCCCCCGCGAAGAAGAAGACAAAGTAGTTGTTGGGAGATCCGGCCCGACTGCTCAGCAGTCGGCCCGAATATCAGGGGCTGCTCCCAGCGGTTGTGCTGACGCGCCCCTGCGAAGAAGAAGACAACGTAGTTGTCGGGAGAACCGGCCCGACTGCTCAGCAGTCGGCCCAGATCTCGGAGGCTACACCCAGCGGGTGCGCTGACGCACCCCCACAAAGAAGAAGACAAAGTAGTTGTCGGCAGATCCGGCCCGACTGCTCAGCAGTCAGCCCGAATATCAGGGGCTACTCCCAGCGGTTGTGCTGACGCGCCCCCGCGAAGAAGAAGACAAAGTAGTTGTCGGGAGAACCGGCCCGACTGCTCAGCAGTCGGCCCAGATCTCGGGGGCTACACCCAGCGGGTGCGCTGACGCACCCCCACGAAGAAGAAGACAAAGTAGTTGCCGGGAGATTCGGCCCGACTGCTCAGCAGTCGGCCCGAATCTCGAGGGCTACACCCAGCGGTTGCGCTTACGCGCCCCTGCGAAGAAGAAGACAAAGTAGTTGTCGGGAGATCCTGCCCGACTGCTCAGCAGTCAGCCCAGATCTCGGGGGCTACACCCAGCGGGTGCGCTGACGCACCCCCGCGAAGAAGAAGACAAAGTAGTTGCCGGGAGATCCGGCCCGACTGCTCAGTAGTCGGCCCGAATCTCGGGGGCTACACCCAGCGGTTGCGCTGACGCGCCCCCACGAAAAAGAAGACAAAGTTGTTGCTGCGAGATCCGGCCCGACTGCTCAGCAGTCGGCCCGAATCTCGGGGGCTACACCTAGTGGGTGCGCTGGTGCGCCCCCACGGAAGATTGCAAACAAAAGAAGAGTTTTGTCCGGCTGCCAGCAGCCGGCAGAAGAGAAAAGGAAGAAAAAGGGCACTGCAAGATGCCTCACTGCCTGGCCGGTCGAGCCTGACCGGCCGGGACCCCCTTCGACCACCCGGAGGCTCGAAGACTACACCCAGCGGGTACGCCGGTGCGCTCCACGAGCGCCGAGCCGTGCCGGCTGTCTTCGATAAGGACCGTGACTGCACGAAAATCCATGTGAGCTCCTCACCGCATATTTTTTGCACCACGCAAGCACGGATTACCCCGAGCGATGCTTGGGGGCTGTCTCCGCATTTCATTACAGTTGCATCACTGTTCGCCCCGACGCCAGCCGGAGTTGGCCTAGGGGCTGGCCGCTTGGCCTGAGACGTTAGTTCCCGCAGACAGCTTAGTAACATGTGTGGTACCAAAGGCCCACTCTTAGCCACAGACCACAAAGCGACTGTTCGACTAGCAAGAGTGAATGCTGGAGGCCACCGACACGAAAAACGTCCGAGAAGAAAAACGGATCGGGCGACCCGACCGTTTCCTTTACAAGTATCTACTCGGTTGAATCTGCTCCCAGACTCTTAGTACTGTACACTCCATTTCGTGGCCCACTCTTAGCCACAGATCACAGAGCGGTTGTCCGTCAAGAAAGAGCACAACCCAAAAAGCGGAGGGAACACGAAAAGATTAAGGCGGCTGTCCAACTGTTGGCTGCTGACTGCTCCACCAGGCCGACTGCTGGCTGCTGGCTGCTCCACCAGGCCGACTGTTGGCTGCCGACTTCCCGGCCGCTCCTGCCGGCTGCTGGCTGCCGACTGCTCCACCAGGCCGACTGTTGGCTGCCGACTTCCCGGCCGCTCCTGCCGGCTGCTGGCTGCCGACTGCTCCACCAGGCCGACTGCTGGCTGCCGACTGCTCCTCCAGGCCGGCTGCCTGAAGTCAACTGCAGCCCGACGCGACCCCGACGTGACGGCCGTCCCCGGCACTATTCACGTGTCACCCCAGCCATCATGTACAGTGTCCCTTGTCCCTGGACACTATTTATGAAGTGACCCAGGGGACAAGGATGACACCCCACCATACCCCCTTGCTCCCATACCACCACATAGCTTAGATATTAAGCTAGCTACACACTATATATAGCAACCATCCATCCATCCACTACACACTCTCACATGCACTACACGCATGAGCATGGCCGGCCACTAGAGCATGCTACATACATGCATATATGAAACCAGATGCCTGTGGCACCGCTTTCAGATACAGCTCTAGGAGCAACTCTGTACCAGATATACTAGATATACTCAGACATGCAGGAGTAGGGGTATTATCTCTCCGGAGAGTCCCGAACCTGGGTAAACTACCGCGTGCCACTCGCATACCCGCTCCCGGGCCTATCAGCAGCAGTCTTGCCCTCACACGAAGCCACTTTGTGGCATATGTCATCTTGCACCCCCCCCCCCGTGAGAATACCACGACATGGCTGGATGAAGAATGGCATGGCAGGGCTCGGAGTGTTATCACCAAGCTCGCAGAAGATAACGTAAAGCTGAAGAAGAAACTGGTTGATCTGGAATGTATAATCAGTACGATGAAGCAAGAAAGAATCAATCACAGGAAACAGATGAAAGAAAGAGACAAGAAGGAATTAGCATGTGTAGTTGTGGTTGTCGCATTAGCCATGTTCTATGCGCTGTTTGCAATGATGATTAGGGGTTTTGTTTGACAGTATTGCTAAAGCACATCTAGATGTGCTCTAAGTAATGCACATCTAGGTCCTATGCCATTGATTTTACGCGAAGATACATGCATATATTTTTCTTTGTCTTTTTTCTTTTCCTTTCTAGTTTGATTATTACTGGCTTTATCAATAAGAAGAGCTCAATGTATTGGTTGCCAACTGTCCTACTCTGTTCGTACCGGTACCGGTGCATAATCCCAAAACTCGTTCCTTGTTTTTTTCCTAAAAAGGAAACCAGACAAATAGCCAATAGGAGTCCTGCGCAACTCCGGGAATTTGGAGTGACTGGGTACAAATAATTGTGGTTGATTATATCAGCGGTTAGATAATACGTCAACCCCCGCTTCAATCCCCGCTTCAATTGGCAGTTCCTCTTCTCTGCATACCGCACTTAAGTGCCCACCATCTTCATCGTCCCTGGCAGGCCGCGCTACACACTGACACACACTCTGCAGCCATGTCGAGCGACAGCGAGGACAACAGTTCGGCCAGCAGTCTGGCGCCCGATGATAGGTTAACATTGGAATCATCCTGCTCGTCTTCCATGAGTCCGGAGTCAAGCCCAGACCTCGATTATATCCGGTTCATGGAAGGGACGCTGCCTCCGGAGTCGTCAGACGACAACCAGATGGACGAGGAGCCATCGGAGGACGAAGAAGAGGACTACGATGATGATGAGGAGGAATGGTCGAACGAGGAGGAGGATGACGATGACAACAACGACGATGACGACGAAGGTGGCGATGAAAAGCCGACGGTCGGCAAGAAGCGTCCTTGCCAAGACGATGTTGCGAGGCCATCCAACAACAACAACAACAAGAAGAAGGACTAAATTAAGCAGACTGTATATATCTCTGTTTATCCTATCAATCTCATCGCAGACGATTAGTAAGATGTATTTGACAAAGATCTTCTACATTATCGCCCACAGGTTGGTTTGTTGAACTGTATGCCCTGACGAGCACACAATTCACAAAAAAGACTGTATGGGCTATCTATAATGATCGCACACAATTCTGATTACCGACCTGTTTGCCAGGTATCACACGCATCTTGTTACGCCAAATCATTAGTGTTCACCTCAATCATCGCAAACGGTTCATCGGAGTGAACTGTATGCCGTATATAGCACACACCTTGATTTGGCTGCCCGTTTCTATTGTTCTGTCTCATCGCAAACAGTTCGTACAGATCAACCGTATGCCCCTCATCGCACACGCAACTAAAATCTGGACCGTGTTTGATGTATCATCCATGGCAAATTTTTTGCACCTTTTTGACATTTTTTTACATCACCGTTTGCGATTAATGCATCGCACACAGTTTCGTCAAAGGGTCTCTGATCGTAGTGTCATGTTAGTAGCATCATGCAGCAGTGTAGGCCGCAGCTCCGAATTAAATGAACTTTATATGTAACTTGACTAGAAAGATGCGTAGATCATCATGGTGCACTTTAACTTGCTGTTTAACAACTTCAACATAATGTGTTAATCAGATCTGGACCAATTTGGAAATTTGCATATGGGGAGTTTCCAAAATTGTTGTATGTTGATTTCAGCCTCATTTAAACTTGCTTTGATGTATTGTTCTTGTATCCATCATCTCTTGCCATAAGTAGCATCATATAGCCTTGTCATGCATCATACTTGGTTGAGCATCATGTCATGTTTATGTGTTGTGTGTTTACCATGTTGTTTGCTTCTTTCCGGGTGTGCTTCTTCTCGATAGTTCCTATTTCATTGTGATCATGAGGATTCGTTCGTCTACGCTTGGTTCGTCTACGTGGCTTCATCTACTTCATGGACTCGTTCTTCTTCCTAGCGGGATTTCAGGCAAGATGAACGTCACCTTGGATCTCACTACTATCTTTGCTATGCTAGTTGTCTCGATGCTATCGCTATGTCGCGCTACCTAACACTTGTTTGTCAAGCCTCCCAAATTGCATGATAGCCTCCAACCTTTTCACCCTTCCTAGCAAACCATTGTTTGGCTATGTTACTACTTTGCTCAGCCCCTCTTATAGCATTGCTAGTTGCAGGTTGTTCCATGTTGGGAAATGGATATCATGGGATATCACAATATCTCTTATTTAATTAATGCATCTATATACTTGGTAAAGGGTGGAAGGCTCAACCTTTTGCCTGGTGTTTTGTTCCACTCTTTCCACCCTAGTTTCCGTCATGCCGGTGTTATGTTCCTTGATTTTGCGTCCCTAACACGGGGAGGGTTTATGGGACCCTCTTGACAGTTTGCTTTGAATAAAACTCTTCCAGCAAGACCCAACATTGGTTTTAACATTTGCCATAATAATATTGAACTAAATAATTAATTGGCATAGGGCGTCATGAACCCGATGATTCTTTCGACATAAACAGGGGGCAATGCTGATGGTGTTGGTCCCAAACTAGAGCCCCTTGCAGCGCCGCCACGGGGAAACTCGAGGACTGGTTTTAGTTGTACGGACTGCTCATTCGGATGTGGCCTGAGACGAGATACGCACGGCTACTATCAAGGTGTCGGCACGCCGGGAGGTCTTGCTGGATTAGTTTACCATTGTCAAAATGTCTTGTGCACCCGGATTCCGAGTCTAATCGGAGGGTCCCATGATGGAGGATTGTCTCCGCAGATCGTGAGCTTATCATGGGCTAAGTTGGGACACCCCTGCAGGGTTTAAACTTTTGAGAGCCGTGCCCGCAATTATGTGGCAGATGGGAATTTGTTAATATCTGGTTGTAGAGGACTCGAAGTAAACTCAATTGAAATACACCAACCGCATGCGTAACCGTGACTGTTTCTTTTCGGGGAAGTTCGAGAGGAGAACACGGTTGGGTTATGTTTGAACTTAATTTGTTCAGGATCACTTATTGATCATTACTAGTTTGCGAACGTTTGCGTAGTTTCTCATCTTACTCTTGTACTCGTAAGTTAGCCACCATACATGTTTAGCCGCTTGCGGCAACCTCACCACTTATCCTTTTCCATAACCATTAAGCTTTGCTACTCTTGATCGATACCCATGGTAATGGGATTGCTGAGTCCTCGTGGCTCACAGATTACTACAACAACAGTTGCAGCTATAGGTAATGTGATGATCATGATGTGAGAGCAATGTTTACTTGTTTTGGAGTTCTCCTTCGTCTTCGTCGATCTTGAGTTAGGTTCCTGGTCGGCAGCCTGGGCTAGCATGGTGGATGTCGTTTGAGTTTCTGTTTGTGTTTAATCCATAGTCGGATGTTGTTCTCATGTATGATGTTTGATGTATTCATGTGGCATTGTGTGCCTTTGTATGTATCCCCATTTGTTATGTAATGGTACGATGTAATGATATCCACCTTGCAAAAGTGTCTCCAATATGCGCTTCTATCCTTGGTGGGACATTCGAGCTCCTTTAGGATAGAGTCGCATATTGGGCATGACATATACGACATACGGTTCACTCAGACGAATTGTTTTCGATTAGGGAAGACAACAGAAACGGTTCAACTTAACAAGATGTGTGTGATACATGGCAAACAGCCAACTCGGATGAACGGAGCGCGTCGCGGCCGCCTCAATGGCGAGCAAAACCCTCGGACGAACGCGAGCAGAACGTGCCGCGGACGCCTCAACGGCGAGCAACCATGTGGTCAACCTTCTGCCATCAATAAATTTTGGCCTTGTTTCTCGTCACATTGCATATTACAATGCAATAAGTAATTGCAAATCTATTCACACCTATCAAACTAATATGTGTTCACACTTAGCACCGGGCTATAAAAACTAGCCACTCGAAAATTACTTCACAGTTCCTATCCTCATCACCCACAAAACTGGTCTTTCTTGTCAAGTCATTCCGCCATGACCGGTAGGAGGTGTTTAGGGTGGACAAATAACCAGGCACCAAAGACCAAGGGCGCAGAAGCACTAGAGAGGTCCCACGGCGAAGCCACAGCAAAGATGTTCCGGCGCGCCGCGGAGCCCTCGAGCAAGCTCTCATGGGCACACGAGGGCTCTCACAAGCGCATTCGCGGTGTTGGCCATCATGACGAGCCGGCGTTCCTGAAGTCCTTCGCCGGCAACGACGACATTCTCGCTGGCGTCACTACGCGGCAGGAGCTGCTCGATGGCTTGATGAAGCTTCTCAAGATCAGCGATGCCTCGGTTGACAAAGTGACCGGCCTCGTCGAGCAACTCATGGGTGACAATGCAAAGCTCCTCAAGGCGCTCGCCGAGAAGGAGGAGGAGGCCACCGGCTGGAAGATGATGCATGAGCAGAGCAGTGCCTCAGGGATGCCGCTGACTATGGTCGTCGAGGAACTGATGGGTGACTTGAGGAAACTTCGGATCGAGCGCGAGCAGGAGGTGGAGGAATCCGTGGCTGCTTTCAAGCAAAGTCGTGAGGAACTGAAGGAGCTGCAAGATGTCGTCGCCCGGTGATCCATCGATGAGTAGAGACAGTAACGACCCAGGTCGTTGTCTGCAATTTCCTTCTTCTCTTGCACCCGCATGTGGCATTTTAAATTATTCAGAATATGTAAGACAATTATTATCTGCGCCATTGTAAATTTGTCGTTGTATTATCCATTGCCATTTTATTTGTGGTCGTATTATCCATTGCCCTATGTGGCAATTTAAATTAGGGCGGAATACAAGTTGAAAACATGAACAAAGCAAATGCTGCCATGGGATCACAAGCAAACACCCTCCGTCCAGGTGCTTTAATTAACCCATTAATGGAGAAGTTGTGAGCGAGGTGGGCGGCAGCTGGTGCATGGAGGTCAAAGAGCTCGCTTCCTGGTGAGCCTGGGTGGCCTTGCTGCTCGCACGTGTCCCGTCGAGCCTGCGAGGTGGACAGGATGCACGAGTCCTGTCGAGCCTGCGCGGCGAACTGCTCGCACGCGTCCCATCGAGCCTACACGGCGGACTTCTTGCGCTCATCCCGTCTAATCAAATAGTTGCACGCATGCCACCAAGTATGGTTAAATTTCGACACGGTTAATATAATACAACCCTTTGCCATATTAATGTGTCAGCTTTTTGTTTCAAAATGGACTTCGTTGGCTACTAATGTGTGCGCCTCTTCTCAAACTGGACGATTTTTTTCACCATGGCATATATGTGCCATGTCATGAAACCATGCCAAGTTTCATTTTTTTGGGTGAGTTTTCGATTTACCAGGATTTAAAATCGAGATTCTCAATGTTTTAGGATGACGACAAGTTTGTAATTCATTCTCATTCCTTAAATGAGACCTAAACATGCACCCAATGACACAAGTACGATTTCCCACCCATTTTGCTTCACTGGAGCATGTGCTTGTATTTCAAATTTAAATTATGGACTACATTAAATGCGTAGAAAACTTAATTAGTAATATATACAATGGCCAAACAAACCCTGAGCAGTTTCAAATTTCAGCACGACACTCCTGTTATTCTATGTTACCTGTAGAAAACAAAGTTCAAGGCGAGAAGAGGCAGCGATTATCATTTTGCCCACCATAGGGGCATGTTTCCCTACCGGAACCATGAGGGTTGCGACAGGCTCCGGTATGTAAGAGGCTTGTAATATAGCTTCGCCCAAATTGGACAATTATATGTACCATGTAGTGACACCATGCCAAGTTTCATGATTTCCTGGTGAGTTTTGGATTTACATAGATTTAAAAACCGAGATTCGCAATGTTTATGGACAAGCCAGGACGGCGAGATGGTTGAATTCATTCCCATTCGTTCCATGGGACCTAAACATGCACCCCAAGGAAACGTGTTCGTTCTTTCTAGCCATTTTGGTGCACTCGAGCATGTATTTGTAGTTCAGATTTGAATTATGGACATTAAATGCCTAGAAAACTCAATTAATGAATAAAAATGGTCAAATGAACCCTGGATAATTTCAAAGTTCAGCGCGAGTCTCCCGTTGTTCCGTGTTGCGTGTAGAAGAAAATACGAGGCTAGAAGAGGGAGCGATTATCGTTAGGCCCACAAGGGGACACATTTCCCTATCGAAACCACGAGGGTTCTTGCGACCGGCTCCGGTTTTTAATAAAGCTTGGCCCAAATTGGCACTGTTTTTACCACGACATATATGTGCCATGACATGACACCATGCCACCTTTGATGACTTTCTGGTGAGATTTGGATTTATGGGGATTTAAAAACCGAGATTCGAAATGTTTGAGGACGAGCCAGGACACCGGTACGGTTGTAATTTGTTCCCATTCCTGGCATGGGACCTAAACATGCACCCATGGACACATGTATAATTTTTCTAGCCATTTCGGTGAACTGGAGCATCTATTTGTAGTTCAGATTTGAATTATGGACATTAAATGCCTAGGAAACTCAATTAGTGTATAAAAAGGCCAAACGGACCCTGAATAAGTTTAAATTTTAGCACGGATATCATGTCGTTCCATGTTGCCCATGGAAGAAAATACAAGGCGAAAACAGGCAGTGATTACGTTTCGCCCACAAGGGGAACATGTTTCCCTATCGGAACCACGAGGCTTCTTTGAGAGAAGCTTTGGTTTGTAAGAGGTTTGTAATAAAGCTTGGCCCAAATTGGATAGTGTTTTTACCATGACATATATGTGCCATGACGTAACACCATGCCACCTTTGATGACTTTCTGGTGAGTTTAGGATTTACGGAGATTTAAAAACCGAGATTCCAAATGTTTGAGGACAATCCAGGACGCGGGTACGATTGTACGTAATTCGTTCCCATTCCTGGCATGGGACCTAAACATGCACCCAAGGACACATGTATAAATTTTCAAGCCATTTTGGTGAACTGGAGCATGTATTTGAAGTTCAAATTGGAATTATGGACATTAAATGCCTAGGAAACTCAATTAGTGTATAAAAAGGCCAAGCGAACCCTGAATAAGTTTAAACTCCAGTACGGATATCCTGTCGTTCCATGTTTCCCATAGAAGAAAATACAAGGCGAAAAGAGGCAGTGATTACGTTTCGCCCACAAGAGGGACATGTTTTCCTATCGGAACCACGAGGCTTCTTTGAGAGAAGCTCCGGTTTGTAAGAGGCTTGTAAAAAACTTGCGCCAAAATGGACGAAAAAAATTCATCGACATATATGTGCCATGTCATGACACCATGCCCCGTTTCACGATTTTCGGGTGAGTTTTGGATTTACGGGGATTTAAAAACCGAGATTCTTCTCAGGAAATGTTTTCAAATAGCACACAGTTCACTCACGAAAGCCATGTGCCTACCAAACCGTGGCTGATGCCCCCCTCCCCCTGCTGTGCGTGCGATCTAAGTCGTGTGTTCTGACTGGCCAGAACCCAAACCCCACGGATCGTATGTGTGCACCGTTGGATGCTCCTAGATCGAGCGACAACCCTGCGCCCTTTCGACAGCACATGCAGTACATGGCTAAGCACTGTGCGCATGCGTCGTGCTAGCTCACGCTTCCTTCTCTACTAGGTTTTCTAAACAGGCTACCGTTTCTCGCCACTCCTCTCACCAGTTTCCCGCCTCTTCTCCCATTGTTTTCCCGCTACCAGTGTCAGTGCTCATTGAAGCCTAACGGCGACACACTGGCCATGTAAATATCCCACACAATTTCTAGAAGCACAAATGTGTGTGATAGGAGGGAGTAGGTCCCATAGGGTGACCAGCGTGAAACGCCTTAAGGGTAAGGAGGCTATTCTTATCAGCAAGGGTCGGCTTCCCATTCGCTAGCCTAGTCTAATAGAACGTAGAAGTTAAGCGTGCTCGGGCTGGAGTAGTCCAAGGATGGGTGACCTGTTGGGAAGTTGCATATCTGAAGCTTCATTTAAATGCCATGACACGGTCATTATAGAGATATATTATATCTCTGTAGTGACCTATCATGGCAATTATACAAACCTTGTGATCCTTGTTTTGCTAATTTGTAGTCTATGTTTTTATGGGTTATTTTTTGCTCTCAAAAATTAAAGAATGATTGACTTGACCTGTCATGGTGATTATTAGAACCTACTAAGTTTTTATGGGTTATTGTTTGCTCTAAAAAATTAAAGAATGATTGACTTGACAGTCCTACCAATTATATAAACCTTTTTCAGAGTTGGATGTAGGGTATAAGGGGCAGGGTGTTCTTCTCGAGCATGTCTCCCTTGTGCGGCTTATAAACGCGGCACATATCTGTGGGCTCCCCGAGGTATATATACTATCCTTTACCGACAATTAGGGGCCCCACACAATTTATCCCTTTGACCCAACAAAGAGAAGGGTTTGACCATGATGGTTTCCAATACTAGTAAGGTATAGGTGCATTGCACGCATGAGATTTGGTAACCAAATTATGAATAAATACCACACTATAGCATGTAAGCTTTGAGTCATATATGCATGATGTAGAAGTTCGTTTAATTCTTATAGTTCATCTCATCCAAAATCAATTAGTTTTATAAAAAAATCTATTTTAAGATTCATGGAATTGTGCATTGTGAAGCATAAAGTAACAACAAAAAGTGACAATTCATTTAGACAAAAAAGTTTGGGCAATTAAGATATGGAAGATTCTAGAGAACAAAGGAGATGTGCTTGTGTTTTGAGGTTTGTGCATTATGCTTAAGTTCAACCATGGAGTCTTCTAGATTGTACATGTGGCAGAATTTGGTGGAATGTAGATGATATCCAACAGCCAGTAGTGCTTGGTTTGCCATCTATGTACTGTCAGATTGGCTTCATCCAACGACCAACTTTCAAAGTTAACACTATATAGGGTATAGATATAGATGTGTCCCATGCTATACCAAATAAAGTTTGAGCGCATGCGTGGGACGACCACCCCCCCCCCATCGTCGCCTCGAAGTTGGGAAACCGACATCGTACGTATTGAACTAGGCTTGGAGTCAGATACGGTGTTCGGTTTGTAATGTAGTTGGTGGCCCATCGAAGTTGTGCATTCGGTATTTAAACACATCACACACCACCGTACCCATACATGTTTTCGGGCCACATGCAGTGTATACGGGGTCTTCTGATCGACCACGTCTCCCTAACGCGGTTTTTTTGTGATGACACACATATTTGTGTGCTCCCCGAGTGTATATATATCATCCCTTTGACCGATAATGAGGGGTATGTGTTGGCCATCAATGGATTCCTCCTAGTTCGTGTTAGGGCATGTCATCGTCACATGTCGCTCAACCAAAGCTCGAGCTCATGCGTTGTCAGGATTCCCTCCCACATGCTTGGATTGCTGGGTTCGACCTACATCATACCATCGTATCTCGTCCTTAACTACCTTGCCTTCATGGTTGTTGTCTATATCGAGAGGTAGGCACCACGTCTAAATTGTACACTATTCTATATTGAAAACATACATCACCCCTTCCCAACGTACATCATTTTGGGCTGCATGCAAGAGGTGCTGGTTTTGTGGTCCCTCCCGTGCGATTTTTATGATGGTTCAATCTATTGGCCCAAGCGGTTTAACGACAACAACAGCTGTCGTTTGACCAAACGATAGATTCATTGGTCCGTTTTATGGTAGGTCATGGCGACATGCATGTATGACCAAAGTATCGATCATTAATTACGTGCATCTGCCCCGCTGACACAAAGTGGGAGGTGGTGGGCCAAGCATCCTAGCTAGGTACGGCATTATGTCATTATAGATATATATATATATATCCAAGGGTGCTTTCGGGTTTGTGAGGCAGGTGCCACCAAAGTTATGCATTGTGTATTTAAAGTTTTAAACATCCCCAATATTCCTACATATATTTGGCCACTTCCGGGTGGTTATTGACTTCTGGCCCCTCTCATCGATCTTTGACGACGCGCCCAGCCATGGGCCCGCGCGGTCAAAGTTGCGCATTGGAATTTTGAACATCACAGACCACCCTTTTCACTCATATATATTTGGGCACATGATGGTGTGGTTGTCTCCTGACCCTCTCTAACATTTTTTTGCTGCAAAGACTCTGATGATGCTCAATGGACATAGGTATAATATCTTAACCGTATGCGATACAAGTGCATTGTGAATCACCACGCCTGTGCAAGCGCGAGCGAAGGGTGGAGGTACTGGCTTAACCGTGTGCGATGCAAGTGCGTTGTAAAATCACCGCCTGTGCAAGCTAAAGGCGGGTATGTTTATTTGGAAATTAGGACGAACCGTGTGCGATAGACCAGCTAGCTAGAAATATATAAAAACTACCCTCCTTGAGCGTTGAAAAAATCGGCGGTTTCATGCCACTTTTCCTTATTATCATACACGCATATTGTTATTGGACTATGCGCGATCTTGGGCACTCCTGCCCTGCATCAATTCCTTTACCCAAATTTTAGTAGCTGTCGTACTTCAACCGTCGCCCACACTCCTCCAGCACCAATCTTATAGTAAAATTGTAGTAGCCGAGGCATTTGAACCGTAGCCCTCCCTCGTACACCACCATCTCCACCCACCATTACTAAAATTTTCAGTACCGTGGTGTATCCTCAAACAACACCCCCCCTCCATAGTCCCCCACCCTCCCCCTCCCCCACTCGAACCCTAGCTCGCCGCTGCCAACCCCTACTGGTCTGCCCGTTCCTCCTAGCTTAGATAATAAAGTTCAGGTTACCCAGCGATTCACATACCGTCGCCCCACTCCCCTAAGTTTTTAGAAGAGGCCTGCGGTGTCCCTCCACGCCAGATCCACATCCCCTGCTCGAGAATGTCGTAGCCTAAGCTCGACCATGTATCCCGGGGAGCTCGACGAGCATTCGGCCAAGAAGAGGTTTATCATGGCTTCTCCGGTGGACGTTGACGAGGTGGCCGCCATTTGCCCCGACCTGTCGATCCCGGAGCAACACGTCACCGCGGAAGCCGGAGAAGATGTTGACTACATTGCCATGCCGAAGGCTTCATGTCAGCGGGCTAGCATATTACTGTATCTCGGGAAAGCTGGCTACAACATCAAGCTCATTCACGGCGATGGCTTCACGCAGGCCATGTCACAGGTTAAGTGGTCCATCCCCAACCTCTCTGGTTCAACCGTCGACGATCTCTTCGACGGCCCTGCCACTGATCTCCTTCGCCAAGCGGTCAGGGAATTGCGATCTTTATACGCCATCGAGCCCATTTTGCCATTTTTGAGGGACATGTTCTTCGACGGCGGCTTGGGATCCTCAATTATCAAGTCCGATCTCATCGACCACGACCACGACCACGAGGAGGGCACCCCCGAAGGTTCTTCCAAGGTGAAACAACCCATCTATGACATCAGAGCGCGCACCATGGGTCTGTGCGCTTCCAACTGGAAGGATCTCGTCCATGAAATGTGAGGCAACATTCTATCAGCAAATCTTACCTTTTCTAGCTTGCCAACCCGTACCCTTTGTTGTAGTAGCATTTGTCGTGTGGTGCTTTAACTGTGTCGTGTTTAATTATTTTAGTTATGCAAAAATGTATTGTTTAATAGGGTTATGTGATGTTTAAGTATGAATTGTCCACTTCAGTTTCACGAATGGCTATATTTGGTTGTTTATAGTGAGTAGATGCCTTGTTTATCTGCTCGGTTGTTAGGTTGGTTGGAGTGAGCATTTTTCCGGTTATCGAGCAGATGCCTTGTTTATATGTATTTGGTTCTTAGTTTGGTTGTAGTGAGCATTTGTCCAGTTATCAAGCAGATGCCTTGTTTATCTGTATTTGGTTGTTAGGTTGCTTTTTTATCATTTCTCCAGTTATCAAGCAGATGCCTTGTTTATCTGTATCTGCTTGTTAGGTTGGTTGCAGTGAGCATTTGTCTAGTTTTCAAGCATATGCCATGTTTATCTGTATTTGCCTGTTAGGTTGGTTGCAGTGAGACTCTTTCTAGTATTCAATCGCTATATTTGGTTGTTATACTGGTCATTTATGCCTTGTTTATTTTAGTCATTCACAATGTGATGTTCATTATGTCCAAGTCAGAACTGTGCCGCTCGACTACATCAATACCAGTTTGAGCAGCTATATTTGGTTCCAGTTATTCCTGGTGTAGTTAACACACACCCTTTATTTCAGTTTTACACATTTATCCAGTGTGATGTTTAAGCATTACCTACATTCTATTCATTTTCAACAATACGAGTTTGAATTGCAATATTTGATGGCTGTTAAGCCTGCTATCGGTAGCATTGCCTTCCATTTTATATCTGCTTTAATAGCATGCTGAAACCAACACATTCAAGCTATCATTTGGAGATGATGTTGTTTACCTTTACTATATTTGTTTGATGTTAAGGTTGTTGTACTTATCATGCCTTTCCACTACTTCTGCAGGACAACAACGGGAGTGGCCACCATTTTCCGTCGAGGTTAGCTTCATCCCTCAGCTTGTACTCCCCCATCATTCCATAATGTAGTGCATATAGATCCAGGCCTGGACACTTGTTAGCTTCTAATATTGAATTGTTGCTTGTAGGTACATATGCCCTTGGCAAGTATCCACGCATTGAACCTTTTTGCGTATGGGGCAATGAGATATTCATGAACAAGCATCATGTGAGGAAACTGATAAGGATTATTAGCAAAAAGATATGAATGGTGGCAAGCAAATTATTTGTTTATGCTCTATCCAACACAACAGTGAGCTGTAGGATGGTAACTACAAACTCTGCAGCCTTCTCTTTTTACTTCCCATAATGAGTTGTTAGACAACAATGTCTGAATCTTTTTCATTTGCAATGGTTCCCGAAGCAGTTCATTCAAGATTATCTGGAAAAGTACATGATTGGTGGACACGCAATGAAGGATAAAGTATTTCATCCAGACTACAATGAGCATCGAGAAATCGTAATGAAGACAGTGAAGGATGGACGGGTAGCCATCACAAGGGGTTGGCCTAGAGTCGTGCATGCATTACGCATGGAGGAGGGCACAATATGGGCATTCCGCTTAACCTTCTCCAGCAACCAGAATATATTTCGCCTCTCTCTTTACAGTCTTTAGTACAACTGTGGTTCATCATTCTTTACTTGGTGCTTCTGTAGTTCTTGAGTATATGTACTTGTGCATCGAAATATGCATTCATGGTTGAACCTATATTTGTAATAAACATGGTTGGATATGAAATAAGTGATTGCCTACTTTCAAATTCAAAACATGTGATTTTTAAATTAGGGATTAATTAGGGATTACAGGGCACACGGTTTGTGAAAGTGAAACGTTAGAGATAGACATGGAGATCAGAAACGTTTCTAGGATCCACTGCGTGTGCGATCAATCTCCACTGCACACACGACATCCTCTTGAAAACTCTTTGCATTAGGCCACCTTGCGCAAATGTTTACCACATAAAACTGTGTGTGATGGATAGCCTTTGCCACACAGTTCCTTCTACGCACCGTGTGTGATGCATTCAATAACGCAAACGATAAAATTGTTAATATCGTGTGCAATGGCAACGCTATCACAAATGATTTAAAGGGGAAAATTGTGTGTGATGTACCTGTGAACGGAAATGTTTTCCTTGGAGTGACT